>NC_132910.1:86577422-86923922 GCF_047675955.1 Chlorocebus sabaeus | reverse complement strand
CAGGTTCATAAGTTTTGTATCCCACAATAAAGTATTCTGTTTCCGTAAGAACCCATTCATAAGCTGATTTCTGTCTTTAAAAGGTGGAATAGTTTTCTCAAGAAAAGTACATGGAGTCTTCTCCAGAGCTTTCTCATAGCCCTAAGTGTCTGTGCCATGATATTTCCATCAGTAATTGACAGTTTCCATAAAGCTTTCTTATCTGCCAAGGAAACTTGAAATTGTAAAAGATACATTAGATCATTTGGCCAAACAGACTGGATTAAGAAAATGTGGCACATATACACCATGGAATACTATGCAGCCATAAAAGAGGATGAGTTTGTATCCTTTGTAGGGACATGGATGCAGCTGGAAACCATCATTCTTAGCAAACTATCACAAGAACAGAAAACCAAACACCGCATGTTCTCACTCATAGGTGGGAACTGAACAATGAGATCACTTGGACTTGGGAAGGGGAACATCACACACCGGGGCCTATCATGGGGAGGGGGGAGGGGGGGAGGGGGGAGGGACTGCATTGGGAGTTACACCTGATGTAAATGACGAGTTGATGGGTGCTGACGAGTTGATGGGTGCAGCACAGCAACATGGCACAAGTATACATATGTAACAAACCTGCACGTTATGCACATGTACCCTAGAACTTAAAGTATAATAATAATAAAAAATAAAAAAAAATAAAATAAAATAAAAAATAATAATAATAAAAAAGAAGCGGAAGAGCTGACACTTTTGCTCATACTTGACAGGAAGCCTTCTCTTTCTTTGCCTGCCATTCAGAGCTGAAAGCTTAACAAGCCACTGGGTAAATGGATTATTCTGGGAGAATGACATTCGAGGCAGATGACACAGCACATGCAGAAGTGGTTGTGTTACTTCTATTATCAAATGTGGCCAATAAAGAACTGTGCCTCTTTCTTTATAGTACAGAGTACAAGGTACAACAACTGGCCCTTTACTTGGGAGTAAAACACTTAAAAAAGCTCAAGTTCATCCTCTGTCAGTCTAAGTTTCTGTCTATGATGGCAGAATTTCCCATAGACCTGTATTGAGTATTTATTGCGGGCATAATAATTATTGTATGCTAATTAATTCAGAGTTTGTTTGTGAATGCAGTAAAACCTAGCTTATCCAGAGTGATATAAATGCAAAAATTATGTCAATAATTAAAATTAATTCAGAGTTTTCTATCTTTTATATTTATCTAAGCCAATTTATTCATTCGTATGCTAGAATTATTTGAGGGCTTAGGTTCTTTTCCAGATACTGTGATTAGGGCAGTTAAAGAAAGAGAGCAAGAGAGAGAAAGAGAGAGATGCTTAAAACCTTGCCTTCCAGAAATAGAAGACAAATAGAAAAATAAATTATGTATTAATGGTAATAAATTTGAGAAGAAAAAATAAAGAAGCAAAATAGAGTGTTGGAATAGAAGTTTACAATTTTTGACAAGATGCCCTTACTGGAAAACTTTGAAGAAAATACTTGAAGGAGTTATTCAAGAGGAAATGTAGTTATTTGCAACTCCAGTTAGAGGGTACAGAAAATCTATATAAACATCTACAGAAAATCTACATAAAACGATTTACATACCAAAAAATCTACATACCTAAAAAAGAACAGTGCCTGATCTTTTTCAAAGGAGAGTAGAAAGTATGGCCCCTTGTAAATTTGCTTGAGTTCCTTATAGTTTCTGGATGTTAGAGCTCTGTCAGGTGGATAAATTGCAAAATGTTTCTCCTTTTCCGTAGGTTGCCTGTTCACTTTGATAATAGTTTCTTCTGCTGTGCAGAAGCTTTTTAGTTTAATTAGACCCCCCTTGTTAATTTCTAATTTTGTTGCAATTGTTTTTGGTGATTTTATCATAAAATCTTTGCCCATGCCTAGGTCCTGAATGGTATTGCCTAGATTTTCTTCTAGAGTTTTTATAGTTTTGGGTTTTATGTTTAAGTCTTTAATCTATCTTGAGTTAATTTTTGTATGAGGTATAAGGAAGGAATCCATTTTCAATTTTCTGCATATGGCTAGTCAGTTCTTCCAGCACCATTTATTGAATAGGGAAACCTTCCTCCATTGCTTGTTTTTGTCAGATTTGTCAAAGATCAGATGGTGGTAGGTGTGTGGTTTTATTTCTGAGTTCTCTATTCTGTTCCATTGGTCTATGGGCCTGTTTTTGTACCAGTACCATGCTGTTTTGGTTACTGTAGCATTGTAGTATAGTTTAAGGTTGGATAACGTGATGTCTCCAGCTTTATTCTTTTTGCTTCAAATTGTCTTGGCTATACAAGCTCCTTTTTGGTTCCATATTAATTTAAAAATAGGTATCTTTCTAATTCTGTGAAAAATGTAAATGGCAGTTTAATGGGAATAGGATTGAACCTATAAATTTCTTTGTGCAGTATGGCCATTTTCATGATATTGATTCATCCTATCTATAAGCATGAAATGTTTCTCCATCTGCTTGTGTCCTCTCTGATTTCCTTGAGAAGTGTTTTGTAGTTCTCCTTGAAGTGTTTTTCACTTCTCTTGTTAGTTATATTCCTAGGTATTTTATTCACTTTGTGGCGATTGTGAATGGGAGTTTATTCATGATTTGGAACTCTGCTTGTCTGTTTTTGCTATGTAGAATGCGTGTGATTTCTGCACATCGATTTTGTGTCCTGAGACTTTACTGAAGTTTATTATCAGCTTAACAAGTTTTGGGGCTCAATGGATTTGGGTTTTCTAGATATAGGATTATGTCATCTGTAAACATAGACAATTTGCCTTCCTCACATCCTCTCTGAATACCCTTTATTTCTTTCTCTTGCCTGATTGCCCTGGACAGAACTTCCAACATCATGTTGAATAAGAGTGGTGAGAGAGGACATTCTTCCCTTATGCCAGTTTTCAAGGGGAAAAACTGGGCAAAGAGTATGAGGAGATACTTCTCAATAAAAGACACACATGTGGCTAAACATATGAAAAAACTCAACAGCACTGATCTTTGAGAAATTCAAATCAAAACCACAATAAGTTACCATCTCATGCCAGCCAGAATGGTGATTATTAAAAAATCAAGAAACAATAGATGCTGGAGAGGTTGTGGAGAAATAAGAATGCTGTTACGCTGTTGGTGGGACCATAAATTAGTCCAACCATTGTGGAAGACAGTGAGGTACTTCCTCAAGGATCTAGAACCAGAAGTACCATTTGATCCAGCAATTCCATTATTGGGTATATACCGAAAAGAATATAAATTATTCTATTATAAGTTAATGTGCATATGCATGCTCATTGCAGCACTATTCCCAGCAACAAAGACATGGAATCAACCCAAATGTCCATTTATGATAGACTGGCTAAAGAGAATGTGGTATGTATAGATCATGGAATACTATGGAGCCATTAAAAATAATTAGATCATGTCAGGAACATAGATGAAAGTGGAAGCCATTATCCTCAGCAAACTAGCACAGGAACAGAAAATCAAATGCATAACATTCTCACTTATAAATGGGAGCTGAACAATGAGAACACATGGACACAGGGAGGGAAACAACACTCACTGACATCTGTTGGGGGAGGGTGGGGCATGCAGGAGAGCATCAGGGAACAGAGTTAATACATGCTGGGCTTAACACCTAGGTGATGGGTTGATAGGTGCAGAAAACCACCGTGACACATCTTTGCCTATGTAACAAACCTGCACATCCTGCATATGTACCCCAGAAGTTAAAAAAATAAAATAATAATTGTTAAAAAAAAAAAGTTTAGCCCCAACTGAGGATAATTTTTCTCAATTTCGAATATTTAATTTCGAATTTCTCTACATGATGAACTAATCATTCAAGATTAGAAAAACTCCTTTGGAAATCTTATCACTTGTCCATTGTTTCAGTAAATATTTATTTTCTCCTCTATATCAAGTATTATTTAGCATTCCCACCACCCAGAAAAACTGCAGATAAATCTGCTTATGATAATACACAAAAGTATGATGAAAGTATGCTTCAAAGGGGAAATGGAAAACCAATTTCATGGTAATGGAATATATTTAGCTATTGGTCAAAGGGTGAAAAGGGATGAACCTGAAAAGATAGTTTTTAGGGACTTTGTATGTCAACTTATTTTTACCTACCATTGGCTTCATATAGAAATATCCTCTGCTACACATTTTGAGATGAGAAGCAATTTCAAATTTATCTCTCTCCCTACTTTTCATCTGTTAGTGCTGATTCAGTGAGTACATTTTAAATTATAAATAAACTCAAGTATTCAACAAATTGTACCACATTTTAATTTCTTAATATAGTCCTCAAATTTTATCATGGTAACACAAAAATATACTTTGTGGTAGTCATAACTTTCAAATAAATTTTCATAATAACGTGAATTCATTGTCCCAGAAGCAAAGCCCTTTTGTCTTATCCTTTTTCCTTTTCATCTCCCTTTCTTCTTTACTTTTTCTGTTTATCCTTCCTTTTTTAACTTTGTTATTTTTGAAGAGAAGGTATGTTCCTGAGACCTATTGCTAAACAACTGGATTTATCTATTAGCATAATTTTTAAAAAATTATATGTGAAATAAACACTAAAGCTAGTCTATTGTATCTTTTAAATGGTGTAACCTAAATAAATAAAACATTTGTACCTACTGGGAAAACAACCTTTAGGATTAATTTTGGCTTTGACAGATAAACATCTAAAGGTGTTCAATTTCTCAGTAGTTTCTCTATTATACTTTAAAGCCCAGGAATATGGAGGGTAGATTTACTTATGGACTGATAACTTTTACTGAGGAAAAGATTTTGAAATATGATGAAAATTGTAAAAGAAATAAATGTTCACTGTGAAATAAACTGAACAAATAGACAAGTGGTTTGTGACTAATACTGCAAACAGAGTGACTTTTATTTCATGTTTATACAATTCCTTTGAAGCTAGCCTGATATGATTGATCCTGAATCCTTGCTAAAAGCACCTATACATTTCAGTTTTCTAGTCATGTGGAGATTCAACTCTATTGTGTTTTCTAGAATAAATTTAGTGGATTGACTGTTTTCATGGGCCATTACATTTTAAAGAGAGAATTTCTTTTAATAATAAAAGAAATCTTTAAAAGTAGGGTTATATGAGACATTTCTGAATGTCATCCCAATGAATATATCATGATTGATTCTTACGAGTACATTGTAGCAATAAAAATCTATTATTTCTCAACATTGGAAAGGAAAAAAATGAAATTGTTACAAAGTAAACACCCTAAGTCCTAATTCAAGAAACATTCATTTAAAATATAGCTGTTATATAAAATACTATGGATCTCTGAAAAGATTTGCTTATAATTTACAATCAACATTTTTATTTCAGTTCATATTATAGTATTATCATGTGTAATAAGTATTCAGAATAGTAATTTTGGCAAGTTTATTATTGGTTTTTTATAAGTTAAAATTACCACTCCTATGTATGTGTACACTTTTCCATATATATACACAGATGCATCCATACATATGCATATATACATACATACATATTAAATACAATTTTCAGAACATTTGTGCATTATACATTCTGGAAAGTGGTTACTGAAACCATGTATTGTACGCTAAATCCCATTTATCACAAAATTATATCAGTGTGGTGCTGGGGTTGTTCTTTCTAATACATAGCTGTCTAGGTATGTCTTCATGCATTAAAAAAAATAAAAAAAAATAAAAAATAAAAAATAAAAAAAACTTAGCCAGATATACTAGGGTAAAAAGAGCAAGTTAAATTA
Organism: Chlorocebus sabaeus; assembly: GCF_047675955.1. Classification (NCBI taxonomy): domain Eukaryota; kingdom Metazoa; phylum Chordata; class Mammalia; order Primates; family Cercopithecidae; genus Chlorocebus; species Chlorocebus sabaeus. The sequence continues at coordinate 86,918,159 of NC_132910.1, read as the reverse complement.
CTTTAAGAAGAAATATATATATTTCTCAGTAAAGACATTAAAAACTTTGCATGATAGTTATTTACTCAGCTAAAGTCTTAGAGAAAACTAGAACCCACAGAGATAAGCAGAGAACCAGAGATTATTTGCTTTGGGGTCATTTACAGAACCTGGTTTGGGCTTTAGTTTCCTTTTTAGGTTGCTGGGAATAAAAGGCAAAGCTCAAAACCAAAGGGAGAGTTAAATAGGAGAGAAATCCTTTATAGCAGGGATTCCACAGTTTTATCCCTTCCGGAAGCAAACAAATTCGACCTCACAACCTTAGCTGACTGCAGTGAAAATGCTATCACACTGTCAAGAAATTAAAATAATTATCCATGCAAAGTTATCATCATAAACATGCCCTCATGTGGATTTGCAGCACAAATTCACATTATCTGCACTATGCAAAAATAAAATAAAATAAAACTAAAAACATCAAGTCATGAATATATTTAAAATGGTCATGGACTAATAGTTGCCCAGTTTACTGACTGAAAGATGTAAACCCCTATATGCATTCTGGAGGAATACTTTATTATTCAAGTCTTGAAATAATTTTCAGATATTTTTCCAATGAAAATCAGAAACACATCAAGAAAGTCTTTGTAAATGTGTGACTATTTCAGTTGTCTTTGTGTGTGGATGGGGATGGAGAGAGAAAATAATGCCTTTCTATTGCCCCAGCATGGATCATGTTACACTGTGAAGAGGCGGTAGATAATACTTAAAATGGAAAATCAGAAATAATGAAATGGCATGCATAAATAACCTACTGAATGAGTTGAATTCAATGTGGTACAGCTTAGGAAAAAAAAAAAAAAAACAACTTTATATTTTCTTTCTCATTCTCTTTCTGAATACTCTATGGATCATTTCTTCTTCCCCATTTTAGAAAGAAATCTCCAACTCACCTTTTAATTTTGGTGTAAAATAGCATCACTTTCAGCCACAAGAAGAATCTCTACTCAGTTAACAAAATGTCCAAGTCAGTATCTTTAAAGGGAACTCCCGTTCACTTTGTCTCCTCTCTCTTCTAAGCTATCTTAAACCTATGAATCTTTGCAGCAGGAGTGAAAGGGTGTAGTGATTGACTTTTAAGTTCATGGCTGTGTCTCCTTAATTTCCTTGAATTCTGTCTACTTCTCTGAAACTCCACCCTAGTGCCTAACCCTGACTGTTGTCTTCTCTGGCCTGCAAATGAAAACTATTTTTCCTTTTATTTTCTTTTTTTTTTCTTCTGAGACGGAGTCTCGCTCTATCGCCCAGGCTGGAGTGCAGTGGCGCGATCTTGGCTCACTGCAATCTCTGCCTCCCGGGTTCAAGCAATTCTTCTGTCTCAGCCTCCCAAGTAGCTGGGACTACAGGCACCCACCACCACACCCAGTTAATTTTTGTATTCTTAGTAGAGAGACAGGATTTCACCATATTGGTCAGGCTGGTCTCAAACTCCTGACCTCAGGTGATCCGCCTGCCTCAGCCTCCCAAAGTATTGGGATTACCTGTGTGAGCCACCACGCCCAGCCTGAATCATATTTCTTATCTTAATTTAATTCCCTTGCAACCCATTCCCTATAATACAGCCAGGTAAAATTATTATCTGAGGACAGAAAATTATTATCTGAACACAGATAATAATTACTGTATTTCCTTTGGGAAAAGGGAGAACATCTTATGAGTAAATCCAGGACAAATTTTATTGAAACCAAGTTAGGTTTATTTAGTTTGTTATAAGATGAAACACACCCCGGGGAACAGCCAGGACCATTTTAATATGGAGCAGTTGGGAGGGACTTTATAATATTAAAGAAGTAATTCAAAAGATGGGCCATTTTCTGAATTTGAAGTGATGTTAATTTCGTGATTGGATACCTCAATAATCTTTATCCGGAGGCTGGAATATTAAAGCTTGGTGAGGTTTGTCACTGGTAAGGAAGTAGTGATAATTCAAAAACAGGAGTGCTATGCATAGGAAGAGGAGATAATTTTTTGATTGCTGTGTTTCACGTTTTGTTGCCCATACGGTCAATTTCTATTTCCTTGGAAAGAAAAATAGAAATAATTGACTGGGAGTGTTGACTATCTAATTGGTCTTTGAGATCATAAATTCTTTGGGTCATAATTCTGTCTGCTTTAATGATAGAGGCCAGACTTTGCTAAATATTTGAATAATCTGAAATAGGCCTTTTGTCACCTGAGGACACTGAAATGAATTAAGTAAAGACACTTAAAGTGTTGAAAAGCTTTAGGTAGAGTGATATACTGTAAAATATTCACTGAACAAAGAGGAAAATGAAGACAGGAGGAATCCAATGAGAAAGACAAGAGAGATTTGAATTTTGGGAGAAGCAGTTGATAATCACTCTCAATAGCAAGAATGTTGTCACACAGGAAAGAAATCCCAGCATTAGCATTTTAGATGTGAGGAAACTTCTGGGTGTTGACTAAGGCTATGATGTAACCGTGCTAGGGGAGAGCTGAAATAAGGAGAAGGTGAATAGTATTCGAGATAATGTCAGATTCTGTTTAAGTTACCCAGCTTGATGTCAGCGTGGAAAAGGCAAATGTAAGACCAGTGCTCAGTAACTGAATGAATGAGAAAGAGTTAAGGAGATGTCAGTAAAAATATCAAGGTCATGAAAAAACAAAGATTGAAAAATTATATCACCTTAAAGAGGCCTTAAAGGAATGACAAATGATGACAACCTGAATTGAATTCTAGACTAGACCAAAAAAAAAAAAAAAAAAAAAAAAAAAGAGCGCCAGTGGGCAGTGGGACATACTGATAAAATTTAAAAATAATCTATGCATTATATAAATAGTACCTTATCAATTTGATTTTGTGATATCTGTCTTTAAACTGTGCTTCTTTGAAAGAATGTCCTTTTAAGAAACACACACACAATTATATACAAAGTCATTCACAGGTAAAGGAGCAACTCACTGAGAATTTACCTTCGAATGTGTGTATGTGTGTGTGAGACAGAAAATACATAGAAATTGAACAAAAGTGTGGTAAAATACATAGGATACAAGTAAAACTTGTATACATGTTCTTTTTAATGTTTTTAAATTTTTTGTATAAATTGAATGTTTCAAAATTCACTGTTAAAAATTGAAAAGAATATGATATATAACACAAAGCTAAGAGCCTCTAATTCACAGATGATTTCACATAAAAGTGAAGAACTTATAATTTGGAAATAGAATCATAGCAGCAGGGATCATGGAGGTTCCTATGTAATCTCCTGACTCCCAATTTTGTGAGATACGGAAAATGAGCACCTTCTACTTGAGGGAGCTTAAGATGAAGTGCTGTATTCAGGAAATGGTAAGCTAGCATGCTTTATCAGTAGTAGCAGTATTAATATTATTATTATTTTATTTAATACTGAAGTAGAGACTATTTCCTCAAGCAAAAATATGAAAGTAAGCTTGCATATGAATAATTTGATTTTTTTCCAGTAAGTATTGCGTTTAAAGATGCATTATGTAGTTACTGTTCCCATGTGAAACAAAGTGGCTTCTATTGGGACTGGGCATAGATCTTTGGCTTCATTAGAGAAATACACCCACCAATTGAGCCAAATGCTCAGATCCTGTAAACCTACACTCCACACTGAGTGATTAACAATGTGGAACTGGGGAGGGAAACTGATAAATTAGTACTTAGGTCCCAGTTTAGAAAACATAACGAAATGAAAAGTAAAGGAAATAACATACTCAAATTTCAACAGAAATAGCTAGTATTTTTGTATTTAATTCAGTTTTCCATCCAGGTGTTATTAATTCAATTTTATTATGACTGTGACATATTTCATGAAGATGAAATAACATGTATTTTAAACACTTATTTTTAAAATTCTTTTCATGCTGATCTATCATTTGAGATAACATATAAATCTAATCTTATAATTTAAAAAGCAATTAAACAAAAATTTTAAGTAGTACAACCTCATAATTTATTTGAACATAAGGAACATAGTAATTAATAAAAGTACTTAATTTTTTATACTAATTTTTAAATGCATTTATATGGGCTTAAATAGAAATCTTGACCACAGAAGATGCTCTTCTAACATTTGATAAATTATTCCATAATATAAATTATATAATTAGTTTTTAAGTAATCATTTGAAAAAAATTTTTATCTATTAGTAATATGTTCAAATTATTTTCACAATATTCTGTGCTTTGCCCTGTGAATTCTCCTGAAAAATAATACCTATATTGCAGTAGGTGTTAACATATTGTCATCTGTCAGTTTTAACAAACTTATTAGATCATCATTAATATTGTCATAGATTTCAAGCACACTGATGTATCCTCATGGACATACTATATAAAGTATGTATTCTATGACTGAAAATGTATCAATCTACATCCCAAATAGAGACACATAGCACATTTCAGTTAAGATAATTTGAAGAGGTTTTATTTGTGTAAGAATAAATTATGAAGGTGTGAATGAGGTGTAAGAAAACTCAAGTGTTAGTACAGATTCCTGCACTAGCTGAATTTTTTTAACAATAAAAGGAGGGTGAGGTTATAGGAACAAGAAAAAAATATAGCTTTGAGGATTAGTTATCTTCAGTAAAAGAACACAGCCAACTGTTGTTATCTTAGTAAGAGGGAGCCTGAGGATAATTTTCCTGACCTATCTCTCCTTCACCCTTTAGATTTCCTACTGGGGCTAATCATTGGTGGAACTCAACTAGAAGTCAGAGGGCCTTGAAGTCTTGTTGATACAGCCCACATATGTCAGTGTCCTGAGTCTAAAACAGGGTTAGCAGAGTTCAAAGTGGATGTGGAGGCCAACCAAGCAAGAGAGAACTATATTTAGAAGACTTTGACTGAGTTGCAACGTACGTTGACTAATAACTCAATAAAAACAAAACAAAACAGAACAAAAATTGGTGTTTCAAATTAATTCAGGAAAAATTATGCAAATAAGGAATGGTTCATAAGAACAGTTCACCTACCTGTTTCTATTTAGACCTTAATGATAATGAAAGAGCTAACTAATTCAAAAAGAGAAAATTTACAATAGACAAATTCAAGTTTTAAAATATATGGACTAGGGTATGGTGGGTCTGAGTGCAATCTGTATTGTCTTTCTTATATTTTCCTAGGTACATATGCTATATATTTACACACACACACAGTGTGTGTGCAAGTACACACAGCATATATAATACACAATGAATATTTTCACTGTTAGCACACAACACCCTAGAACAGGACTTCTGAACAGGGCTTTAGCACCACAGTAATAAATCCTCTTCAATAAGGCCATTATTGGAAGTGCTCCAGTTAGTGCTAGTTGTATTTTTTATCTTGTGTCTGTGACTGTAAATGTTAGCAGTCTGATTTAAGACAGAGTCAGTCACCCTCGCCTGTAACTAAATTCTAGAATTCACACATATGTAAGTTAAAGCCCAAGAAAATATTCTTATTACATATGTTACCATGCTTGGTACTATGTTAACTACGGATACTTTAGTTTAGATTACCAAGACAGAAAATAATTGTAAAGCATTAGATTTTTAGTATCATTTTTATGAGACCCAACTTATTGAAATCATAGACTTTTTCAAAAGATTATTTATCTTCAAATTATGTAACGGTTACTACTGAAACTCCATTCTGATTATATAATAAACAAGTGCTGACTGGAAACAGTAATGGTAACTATGACAAATTATGAAATATAAATACCAAAATGTCACTAAAATACTGATAAAAGTTGACGATCTCATAACTGTTTGGAAGGAAGAAGATATTAATAAATTTTAGATGTTTTAAAATTTTTTAAGTGACAGAGTTTAGTTATATTGAATCTTTAATATTGCAACTTTTCATCAGTAGATGTTACTAGATGTGTTTTAGTTGACAAAGAATTCATTACTTACACCAGTAACTGCTAAGGCACAATAAGTTATAATTGTGAGTTTCTTAAATAACTATCATATTTTAAATATAATTGTTAATTTTACTTATGTTGAATTAATATTGTGACTAAAGTAGTTTTCAGCCTCCACAAATTACATCTCTCAAAGCTTTCCATAGAAAATATTTTCAACAAATTCCTACTAAATTTTGTACTCTTAATTTATAAATGAATAAATGAAAAATAGTCCATTATATATTCTAAAAAGCATCAGCAAAAATACTCAAAATTTTAATTATGTTTTTAAACGTTCAATGTATGATATTTCAAATAATTATTTAAAAATAATTGTAGTAATTTTATTAACCCCATTCTTTGATTGTTCTTAGTCTTGCATCAATAATTTGAAGAAAAAAATCAAATTATGTTTGTCATGCTTTCTTTAAAAATACATCGGCCGGGCGCGGTGGCTCATGCCTGTAATCCCAGGACTTTGGGAGGCCGAGGCGGGTGGATCACGAGGTCAGGAGATGGAGACCAGCCTGGCTAACACTGTGAAACTCCATCTCTACTAAAAATACAAAAAAATTAGCCGGGCGTGGTGGCGGGCGCCTGTAGTCCCAGCTGCTGGAGAGGCTGAGGCAGGAGAATGGCGGGAACCTGGAGGCGGAGCTTGCAGTGAGCTGAGATCGCAGTACTGCACTCCAGCCTGGGTGACCGAGCGAGACTCCGTCTCAGCAACAACAACAAAAATGCATCGAAGGTCAGATTAAAATATAATTTTAAAAGCAATTATGGAAGTAAAAATCATCCCACAGGCTACAGATACAAAATATAAAATAATTCAGGCCAAGCCATAGTAAAGAGCACTTGTATGTAATATAAGAAAGTTGGTTAAAAATCCTGATATAGTATATTCTACAATTTATAATTTTCATAAAACTTTGGATGTAAGAAAAACAGATTTTTTTTTTAGAATATGAATTTAAAATACTCTAAAACATAGTGGAGAATAATAATAAGGGGAGCTAAGCATATTTTGATTATTTGCAACATATTAGCATATATACTTTGTATTACCTAAGCTAAATTATATATAGTAGTTAATATATATGCCATTCTAATATTGGCACTCATTCTGATTTACAATATTTATTCGTAGCATTTGGTTTTCCAAGAAAGCATTACTACAATTAATTAATTCTTAGGGACATAGTTCACATAATACATTGAACACGCCTTAAACCAAATACTAATTTATATGTTTTTAAATGGAGTCTGCTATAGAGAGATTTATGATTCAACCGTATTCTCACGGAGTCCAATTGTGCTCTCCATTCACTATGTTCTTATCAAACCACAGGGGAAATAAAGAGCATATGAGAGGGATTTCCAGAAATGAGTGTAAAGATTAGTAGTGGCCGAAATGCAAAAGTTAATGTCAATTTTCAGATGAATATTGAGAATGAATTTATGCAGTAGTTTGGGAAATCTTTGTCTATATTTGGCATTATCCATTTATAGTTATCTGTTATTCTATATTGTTTAAGATGATAGTTTACTTTAGAAAAGTATATATAAGATAAATTTTTATTATTTTATACTTTAAATAACCAAGATGAGAAATAAATTCACACCAAATAAAATTAAATTTTCAAATTCTCATTTGTTCAACTTCTTCATAGCATATGAAGAGTCTAATGCCATAGAATCAAAGTTTTTAAAAGAAAAAATAATGAAATAAATAAATATTAATATCTAATAGACTTCTCAAAAAAAGCTTATAAATTCAAGTGCATAAAACTAAGAATGATGTCTGGATGTAGGAATCAGAGCTTTAGAAGTTGTTCCATATTTGGGGAGTGAGAAACATTACATATGTATCATGAGTTTATAAAGATCATTGAAATCATCTGCCTGAAGCAAATCTTAATAGACTTTATTAATTGGCTTTGGTTGGTTAGTTTGTTTTAATTTCATGAGCTGGTAAATTTCCTTTAGAAATTGGTGATTTGCCTAACTTTTCACCTTTTTATTGTCTTATTCATCAATAATTTGATGGGGAGTTTCTTTCATAAAATACCTGCTTACATCAATCTGATTAGTAATTATCTTCATTACTATTATTATGATTTAATGTTTGTGATTATTTATTTGTGTTTGTTATTGTTACACAGCTTTCTTTACTTTTTTAAAAAATCTGAAATATCTTGCTTCTGTGGATTTTAAAATAGCGTATATCTTCTCTGGGTAACTTGAAATTTTAGTTTTTAAAATTATTTTCTTTATCTTAAGCCAGAACATAACAAAAATGAACATTGTAAATACTTTTAAAATATAAAAGTGAATTAGTTTCAACCATGTTTTCTGGATTACCTGTGGGCAGCTACTTCTGTACACATAGGAGCCAGCAGAACAAAAGGTGACAGTGAATCTTTTACTTTCAGGTCTTTTCAGTGGTTTGGATTTCACATCTCATTACTCTGTCTTTTTTCATCTCTTTCGATTTTGCCTTACTCTATCTCATAACAAACAACCTTTAGAGGAGCTCAAAATAATTTCACGCTTATTTTAGAGGTAAAAAAGCAAAAAGAAAAAAAAAAAGAAAGTAGATTAACTTTTGTAAACATAAATTAGCAGCAGAAGGGAAAACACATTATTTAAGCAAATGTGAAGAAAAATAGGAAAGAGATCCCGTATGAAAAAGGAGCTTATAATGTTTATTAACAAGTGAAACTCCACAACACTTTATTTCTTCTTTAAAGATGATCTGCACCAATCATAGAGATCCTAATGAATATCATAAATGTGAAGGGACCACCGCTTCGCATTACCATGGTTGCAGAAATGTGTTCAAGGTTCTGTAGTTTGGAGGTCTAAATGGGACTTTCCCAGGAAGCTTACTAGGTTTTGTGAGAATAAATACTAATATCTAATTATAGGTAGAAGAAAATATTATGCTTTCATCTTAGACTATAGGAAGAGTAAATACTGTGGCATTTAAAATTTTTTAATTGATGTGTAATAATTGTTCATACTAATGGAGTATGCATTTTGATTTTAGTTGAAGAACTAATTACTATTAGTAATTTTATATTACTAAATGTATAGTGACTAGACCACTAACAGCAATTACTGATGTAGGCTATTATCAGGGTAATTAGCAGAGCCAGCATCTCCAGCATTTATCATTTCTTTGTCTTGTGAACATCTTCCTTCTAGTTATCTGAAACTGTATCAAACATTGTCAACTATAGTCATCCTAAAGTAGTATAGAACACTAGAAAATTTCCCTCCATCTAGCTAAAATTATATACCCCTTAATACATCTCTCCCTATTCCTCCCTTCCCATACCCTTCCTCTGTTCCACTTTTTAATTTCTGTGAGACCGACGTTTTTAGCTTCCACATAGGAGTGAGAATATGCAGTGTTTAACTTTTTGTTCCTGGCTTATTTCACTCACATAGTGCCCTCCAGTTACATCCATGTTGTTATGAATGACAGATTTTCATTCTTTTAATCTTTTATGGCCAAATAGTATCCCATTGTGTATATCACACAATATGATATTTTGTATATATCACATTCTTCTCATCAATTTATCTGTTTTTGGACACCTATAGGTTAATTCACTACAGTGAATAGTGCTGCAGTGAACATGGTGATGCAGATGTTCAACATACTGATCTTATTTTTCATTTGGATAAATGCCCAGTAGCTGGAATTGCAGGCTCATATGATCATTCTTTTTTTAGTTTTTTGAGGAACCTTCATACTGTTTTCCATAGTGGCTGTACTAGTTTACATTCAAACCAATAGTATTTAAGAGTTCCCTTTTAGCTGCATCCTCTCCAGTATTTTATATTATTGTCTTTTGGATAATGCCCACAATACTTTTGTTTTCTTCTTTTGATAATTGTCTGTTTAGGTAACTTGTCCATTTTTTAATCAGATTTTTTTTTTCGTGTTGAGATATTTGAGTTCATTGGATATTGTGAATATTAAACACCTGTTGAACGAATAGTTTGTAAATATTTCTCTCATTCTCTAAACTGTCTTCTCACTCTGTTGTTTCTTTTTTATACAGAAGCTTTTGAGTTTGATGTAAAATCCTATTTTTTTTCTTTTTTTTTCTTTTGTTGCCTGTGCTTTTGTAGTCTTATAAAATCTTTTCTATATGAATGCCTGAAAAAGTCTCATATGTTTTATTCTAATTTTTTAAAACTATACTTTAAGTTATGGGGTACATGTGCAGAACGTTCAAATATGTTGGTATACATGTGCGATGGTAGCTTACTGCACCCATCAACCTGTCATCTACATTAGGTATTTCTCCTAATGCTATCCCTCCCCTACTCCTCACCCCTGACAGGCCCTGGTGTGTGATATTCCCCTCTCTGTGTTCATGTGTTCCCATTGTCCAACTCCCTTGAGTCTTAAATTTGTGTATTTTATCTCCTTTAAGTTGATTTTTGTATAGGATGATAGGTGGGGGTATAATCTTATTCTTCTACACATGGATACCCAGTTTTCCCAGTACACTTATAAGTAATTTTATACAAAAATAAGAAAGAATTACATTTCAGGGATTGATTTTATTCAAGTGTTGTTACCGTGATCAACATTGAACATAAAGCTATAAAATATTAATTACTATAAAGGTTATATATGTGTAAATATATGCATATATACTTACATGGATAGAAGCATTTTCTGTATTTAAAGGAAAAAATTTCATGAAATTCTTGTAACAGAATTTCTTGAAAACCATATTTTAAAGTCTAATCAACCTTATTTTTAACATATTAGTTCAAACAATTAATGAAAGATATCCATACCTAGGTATAACCTTTTCTCAAAGTCTTGACTAATCTGGGATGAAAGCCTGAACAGTATACCATCCGAAGTGTCTAGTAATACATAAAAATGACTAAATATGTGATGGACTAGGAAAATATGACTGAAGGAAAATTAATAAATAAATAATCCAAGATAAACCAGAGATAGAAATTAGCAGGCAGGAATTTTAAACCAGTTGTCTGAAATATGTGCAAACACTTTAAGAAAAGCAAATCTTAATAAGTAAAACTAAAAACAGAGCTACTAAAAAAACAAAATGAAAATTCTAAGAAGTTAAAGTAAAAATTTATTGAATGTAACTAACAAAAGATTAAAGATGGCAAAGAAAGATTCAACGACCTAGTAGACAAAGCAATAGAATGTATACAATCGGGTGAAGTGGCTCACACCTGTAATAGCAGTGCTTTGGACAGCTGAGGAGAGAGGATCTCTTGAGCCCAGGAACTTGAGATGAGTCTGGGCAGCATTGTGAGACCCTAATCTCTACAAAAATTTAAAGAAATTAGCTGGCTGTGTTGGTGCATACTGATAGTTCTAGCTACTTGAGAGGCTGAGGCGGGAGAACCACTTGGGCCCAGGAGTCAGAAGCTGCAGTGAACTATGATTATGTTGCTGCACTCGAGCTTGGGAGACAGAGCAAAACTTTGTTTCTAAAAATCAATTAATCAATCAATAAAAACTGTAAAATATGAAGTACAGGCAACAAAACAGGCAGCAAAACAGATTGAAAAATAAGTAAATTTGATGCCTGTACCCAGTGGGTCCAGAATATGCTAATTAGATTCTTAGGATAGACAGAATGTCAGAGGGGAATATATGTGTGTATGTGTGTGTATGTGCATGTGCGTGCATGTGTATTTGAGGAAGTAATGGCAAAGATGTCCCAAAGAAGAAGAAAAATACAAATTCACAGACTCGAGATGTGCAGGAACCCTTTTTAGCAGGCCAAATGCAAAGAGCATCACACCCAGACATATTGTAATTAAATTGCTGACAAGTAAATATAAATCTTGAAAGCAGTCAGGGTAAAATAAAAATGAAACAAATAATGGTGGAATTCCCTAGAATCAGAAAATATCAATGAGAGCACACAATGAATGGGCCAATATCTTTAAGGTGCTTATAGGAAAAGTGAACAAGGAAACACATGGTAGACAAAAAACAAAAATTCTATATCCAATCAAACTGTCTTGATAAAGCAAGGTGAATTAAAAATCTTTTCAGAAAATGAAAGCTAAAACAATTTATCATCAAAAGATCTGTACCACAAAAGCTGCTAAGAGAAATTTTCAGACTCCAAATAGAGCGGACCAAAATAGAGGCTGAGACTAGATAAATACTTTGAATAAATGCCAAAGACTTACTTTTTTATTCTTCTCTTAATTGCCTTATTATACAAGTTATAATTTAATACAAAAATGTAACTTTGTATGGTTATGTTTATAACACATGTAGATGCAAAATGTATGTCCATGGTACAACAAATTTGAGGCAAATTAAATACTAATATTATAAAATTCATACATTTTGCATAAAGTGTTAAAATATTAACCCTATACTGAGATAAACAAACATAAAATAATCCCAACAGCAACCATACAATAGATACAGAATGATATGGCAGAAAGTCCATTAATGGAATTTATGTGGAATATTAAAAAAAAAGTTCAGCAATTCAAGAAAAAGAATAAAAATACGAAAGACAAATGGGAAAATAAAAAAAGAATCAATAGATATGGATGGAAAATTATAAATATAAATACAACTACATTCCATCAAATATAAATTGAATTTACAATTCAATTAAAATGTACAGATTGTTCCAAATTGCCAGCCCAAACTCTAAAAACAAAAAATGATAACTCATGTAAAATTATTTCTTTCAATAAGATGCACTTCAAATGTAAAGACATGAATGACTCACAAGTAAAATATTAAAATATATCCCATGCAAATATTAAACATAAGCAAGCTAGTGTTGCTATATTAATATCAGATGAAATAAACTTCAAGACAAGCCATTGTACAAGAAGTAAAGAGGGTCATTTAATATAAATCTTAAAAAACTGTATCTTGAAGACTAATTTTTAATTGAGCCTAATCAATAATTCCCACTCATATCTCACATATTGAGAGTTTTATTATTATTCCATACCAGAAATTGTTTACTGACCTAGGATTTGTATATATTCAATATTTTAATGTATCTGATGGTTAGACTGTCATTACATAAAATATACTTTTGATCTTGTGCTGTATACTCTTTAACTCCCATTTATTTTTAGGTCAATGTCATAAGAGATAAGAGGCATTATTAATGCTACACGACAGAGGCTAAAGAATTCTTGTTCTGTTCTGTACAGGCTCTTGTGGAACAATGAGAAATCAGAGAAAGAACAAGAGGTCATCTGCAGCCAAACCTGGTCAGAAGGATTATAGAACCTTTTATCTTTCTTTTGTTCCCTCAATCCTATTGTCATCATTCAATTAGAACTATTCTTTTGAAGAGCTTTAATAGAAAATTAATGGACTTAACTTTTTTCCGGATTTATTGTGCCCTGCATTTCAAAATAAATATTAGTCACTGAGCTAAGATATATCAGACAACATCAGGAATACTAAGTTATTAATCAAATGAATTTTAAAGTGAAAATGCTGATATCATAGGCTGGATGTAGGCTCTTACCTACTGAGGATCTGTTAGACAAATAGTGCCTTGTTACTGCTAAAGCTAAACAAATATAAAAAGAAAGCAGAGATGGGTTCCCTAGCTCAGCTTAAGCCATGACAGACACAATCTATTCCTGTTACTACTAATCCTATAATACTTACTTAAGAATTCTTACCTTTAAAAAAATTGCTTTTCACAGAATATGTAACTATAAAAATGATGGCATGCTATTAGCATTGTCTATGTAGTCACCTTCTTCATACTTGGTAATATAAACCTATTAGTTAGGATGATCCTGCAACACAAGAAAAAAGAACATATTCCCCAAAATGAAAAGGAAACCAGAGTAACAGATAATGAGTGTTGGCTGTTTAAATATAGGCTCAAATATTTGCCAGAACATGGGGAAATCATGTTAACAAGATTTACAATTACTGTCACATTTTCAAATCAAAAGATTGATAAAAATTAGGGATTGAATTTTCCTGTTTTACCTGAAGAAATGCAGTTGTATATTTTTTAAATGTTAGCAAATATCTAACTAATACAAAATCAGTTTCTTTTCATTGATATTTTGAACATAATAATTTTAAATTTATAATTTAGATACCTAGTCTGATTTTTTAAAATAATATTTGAAACTATTTAAAATGCTTAGCTACAAGTAGGTAATAGTAGTTTTGAATCAGTTTTGAAAATCAAATTCCAAATTCAGTGTGAGTTTACAATTCTTTTATTCAAAGAATTTAAACATTGTCTTGACATTATGTCACATATTTAATTCAAACTAGGATTCCTTTCCATTGAAAAACGATTTTAATTGATGGCTTAATTTAAAGAATGACTCGGTTACTGAATTATTTGAATTTTACATACAGATTGAAATAGTTCACATTAAGTAAGCAATATACCGTTTAACAGAGTTTTCTTTCTTTATTGGGGTTTACTATTATCAAAAATATTACATATGTTGTGAACATCTTCTGTATGAAACATATGACACAGGACTTACTCTCTGGTGAAACCATGGTAGGAACAACTGCCATAGAGGCACTCAAGGGTATGCCAGCAGAGAAAACAGGTGACCCAAACCAAATATCTCCAAGAACTGGAACATGAAGAAGCCTCCACTTATAATGGCTTTGAGGTGTTGTCTCAGTCTGAGTCGTAACATTGCCCATGCTCCCACTTTTATCCATGAAAGGAAATTTGAGTGATTTTTTTTTGGAATAACTGTGCATAATACCTTTTAGAATGTGCTATGGAGCATAAAAATACAAAGTCCATGTCTGAAAAGAAGGACACCGACAAGAGATCAAGTCATATCTTATGATTACTAGCTTTGTGATATTTGCATAAGACATCATTTCTTTCAACTTCACTTTCTTCAATACCTTATACAGGTCTTGAGAGGATTAATGGAATAATAAACATAAAGTGATTAGCAGAAGACCCTTAGAAAAAGACAGCAGTTAGTTGTTATTATCATATTTCACTGTGCAAAGTAGTAGTGATATTAGATGTTGCTGATGAAAATAGGAATAAAATACATATATGAACAAGCTAAATGTTAGACCATTCATTCTCAATCATTTCAAACCAACTTCTCATATATTGTAGTGAATTTGTTATCATGCAAAGATAAACAGAGGAACTGTAACCCAACTTCATAGGCAGTTAAAAAAAAATATATAATGCCCTAACTGTATTAGGAAACATAAAAGCAAATTTAAGTTAAAAAATAATATGTCCTTTAATAATCACACCTTTGGGAGAAGACATAAGCCTTTGCATCATATTAAACAGACAATTGCCACTGATAGTGGTAGGTGAATATCAAGAGTGGCATTGCCTTTGCTGATACAAGTTTGGGGGGAAATACTGAACAGTTTTTTATTATATGCCTCCACATAAAAAACTATTTTCTGTATCTATATAGTTTTAATATTGCTAGAAAAGTATATGCATGCAAAATGTGGTTCCAGAAACATTTTATTTATATACAAAATATTAGTTCTAGGTTTTATCATATATAAATACATATCAGATCATTAAAAATATGTACATGACAAAGGTCTATTTTTGCACAGTGCAGAATATCTAACAGTCCTCATCCATATACATTCAATGCCATCCACATGTGACAACAAAATGCTCATACAAATTTCCAGATGCCTCACTGAATGGCATTTTCCTTACTATGATACTCCCTTTTGCATAACACTTCCTATGACAACTGAGCAAATAAGACATCTTTTTTGTTGTTCCAGATTTGTCAAAGAAGGATATTAAAATTACGTGGCATTTCAAAAATTATCATACCTTGGGATTCAGATTTTGCAATGCCTTTCTTCTTTTTTCCCTTCCATTCTTCTCTCACTTCATATTTTCTTCTTTCTTTCAAACAATATTTATGAAACAGTTATCATATTAAGAAGAATTCTATTTAGGCACTGATGATAGAATAGTGAACAAGAAAACAGATCTTCCCATAGTCACAAAGTTATGAGATGGAGAGGCTAGAAATCAATAGAAGTAATTACAATAAAGTGTGTGTGTGAGTGGGGGGATGGGTGTGGGTGTGTTAAATTGAAGATGAGATAATAAATCTGTACATCTAGTCAGAAATATGAGATCTTTTGGTTAAGTGTGGATTAGAAAAAAAGGAAGGGACAAAAGGCAGAAGGAAGTGAGAGAGGCTCACAAGGTTGATGACTATTTTACAGAGGGAAGTTACTAATGACATCTCTCAGGAAGTACCACTTGAAAAATACTGATGTGATACTGTGATAAGATCTGAGGGAAACATTCGTCTGGTGAAAAAAATGTAAGAATAAAGTTCCTAGGTAAGGCAGAACTGGCTTAACATGCTTAAGGAGTGAAAAGTAGCAAGCCTATCTAACATGAAGTGTGTGATAATGGGAAGATAAATGAGAGATTAATTTGGAAAGGTCATGAGAAGACAGTTTGTACAGGGCATTGTAGGAGCTTAAACTTCTTTGTAAAGGAGATGAGAAGCTGTAAGAGGGTTTGATATTTAAAAGCGTAACTCCAGATAAGGAATTGAGTAGAACTCTGTGAAACAGGAGATTGTATTGTTGAGGCTGTATGAAAGTAGAACAGACAGTATTTGATGATGTATTGGTGAAGTAGACAGAGTAAAATCAAATATCATGTTTGAGAATGAACATCTAGGTGAATAATGGTACACTTTACTGCAATACAAAAGACAGGGGGAGTAGGTTGTGACAGGGACATGGTAGAGTTGAAACAAGATATTTGGAGACATTATGCTTGAATTTCCTGTTCAATATCCAAGTGAAAAATCAAGCAGGAAGTAAAACCAGGTAAAATATATAAATTTCAAGCTTAGGCATGAGTCATTACTAGAGAAATACATCTATTTCTCATCAATAGTTTATGTGGATCTTTGGGAAATAAAAATGGAATCTAATAAAGGGATTTAACTACAAAAAATTACAAATATTTTCAAAAATATTAAACCATAAAATGGTTAAAATATTTTAGTTGGGCAATATAAAATAAATATTTTGTGATTGTTA
This sequence comes from Chlorocebus sabaeus, assembly GCF_047675955.1. NCBI lineage: Eukaryota > Metazoa > Chordata > Mammalia > Primates > Cercopithecidae > Chlorocebus > Chlorocebus sabaeus. The sequence goes on along the minus strand of NC_132910.1, from coordinate 86,901,156 downwards.
ACTAACAGTTATCACTACTTAAAGAGTATTAAAATATTTTCTGTCACTGAAATATAATAATTTTCACAACATTATCAGAAAAAAATGCAAAAAGGAGGTTAACTGGTTTTCTCTAAGGTTAAGAGTAATAAACAAAGCTTTTACGTTATTTTGTGATTTCTCACAAAAGAGACATGCATGGTTTTTTAATTACAAAATATATTATTTGTGAAATAGGGTATCATAAAGATTAATCTGTTGGCAATGTGTAGAATAAATTAATATCAACTAGGGGCACATTGAGACATATAAGGTAGGCCATCATTTAGAAAGCTACTGCATCACTGAATCTTTCAATAAGGTGATAAAATCTCCCTGGTAAGCAGAAAGTTTATGTGTGTGTGTGTCGGGCAAATGTAAAGAAATGATATCTTGGATAAGATCACCATGAAGTCTTGGATTCTTAATATTTAATAAATATAACATTGACCCTTGATCATCTGTGTTTTGTCTTACTTATTAGCAAAACTAAAATTCAAATTAAACAAATCACCTATTCCACACATGCAAATTTATGAACAAAAGTGACTAGAAAAAAAACCACATAATTATGTCTATTGGTTACAATTTAATTCAGGAAAACAATGTCCAAAATGATTCAGAGATTCTTTTCAGTGAAGTAAATATTGAGATAATTTGTTACCACCAGAGCTTCTGAAGAAAGCACTAAATATGGAAAGGAAAGACAATTACCAGTCACTATAAAAATACACTAAAATACACAAACCAGTAACATTATAAAGCAATGACATAAATAAGTCTGCAATATAACTAGCTAACATGATGAGAAGATTAAATCTACACATATCAATACTAACCTTAAATGTAAATGAGTTAAATGCCCCAGTAAAAAATCACAGAGTGGCAACCTGGATAAAGAACCAAAACCCATTGGTATGCTGTCTTCAAGAGCTCCATCTCACTTGCAATGACATACATAGGTTCAAAATAAAGTGATGGAGGAAAATCTAGCACGCAAATGAAAAGCGGAAAAAAGCAAAGGTTGCAATCCTAGTTTCTGACATAACAGACTTTAAACTAACAAAGATCAAATAAGACAAAAAAGGACATTAAAGAGGTTCAATTCAACAAGAAGAGCTGACTATCCTAAATATATATGCACTCAACACAGGAGCAACCACATTAATAAAACAAGTTTTTAGAGACCTTGAAAGAGACAGACTGCCACACAATAATAGTGGGAGATTTTAACCCACAGACAATATTAGATCAATCACCAACACAGAAAATTAACAAAGATATTCAGGACCTGTATTCAGTACTGGATCAAATGAACCTTATAGCTATCTGCAGAACTCTTCACCCCAAAGCAATAGAATGCACATTCTTTTCATTGTCATATGGCATTTACTCTAAAATCAATCAAATAATCAGAAGTAAAACACTCCTCAGCAAATGCAAAATAACTGAAATAACAGTCTCCCAAACCTCGGCATAATCAAATTAGAACTCAAGACTAAGAAATTAACTCAAAACCATGCAATTACATGTAAATTGAATAATCTGCTTCTGAATGACTTTTGGGAAAATAATGAAATTGAGGCAAAAATCAAGAAGTCTTTTGAAACTAATGAAGACAAAGATATAACATACCAGAATCCCTGAGACACAGTTAATCCAGTGTTAAGATGAAAATTTGTAGCACTAAACACCCACATCAAAAAGTTAGAAAGATCTCAATTTAACAACCTAATATCACAACTAAAAGAACTAGAAAATCAAGAGCAAACACATCCCAAAGCTAGCAGAAGACAATAAATAACCAAAATCAGAGCTAAACTCAAGGAGATGGATATATGAAAAAACATTCAAAAGGTCAACAAATTCAGGAGCCGTTTTGTTTTGAAAAAAAAATAATAAAATAGATAGACCACTATCTAGACTAATAAAGAAGATAAGAGACAAGATTCATATAAGCACAATCAGAAACCGTAAGGGGGCTATTACCACAATCCCACAGAAATATAAACAACTATCAGAGGATATTATAAACAACTCTATGCACATAAACTAGAAAATCTAGAAGAAATAGATACATTCCTGGACACATACACCCTCCCAAGACTGAACCAGGAAGAAATTCAATACCTGAACAGACCAATAGAGAGTTATGAAGTTGAGGCAGTAATAAATAGCCTATGAATTAGAAAATGACAGGACCGGACAGATTCATAGCTGACTTTTACCAGATGCACAAAGAAGAGCTGGTACAATTCTTACAGAAACGAATCCAAAAATGTGAAAAGGAGAGATTCATCCCTAACTAATTATATGAAGCCAACATCATCCTGATAGTAAAAACTGGCAGAGATACAACAAACAAAACTTTAGGCCAATATCCTTGATGAACATTGATGCAAAAATCCTCAACAAACTACTGGCAAACTGAATCCAGCAGCACATCAAAAAGCTTATCCACCACGATCAAGTAGGCTTCATCTCCAGGAAGCAAAGTTGGTTCAATATTTGCAAATCAATAATTGTGATTCATCACATAAATGGAACTAAAAACAAAAGCCACATGATGATCTGAATAGATGCACTAAAGGCTTTTGATAAAATTCAAATCCCTTCATGCTAAAAACTCTCAGTAAACCAGGTATTGAAGGAACATAACTCAAAATATTAAGAGACATATCTGATAAACCCACAGCCAATATGATACTGAATGAGCAAAAGCGGGAAGCATTCTCCTTGAAAACTGGCACTAGACAAGAATGCCCTCTCTCAACAATCCTATTCAACATAGTATTAGAAGTTGTGGCCACAGCAATCAAGCAAAAGAAAAACAGGCATTTGAATAGGAAGAGAAGAAGCCAAACTATCCCTGTTTGCAGATGACATAAACCTATATCAAGAAAAGCCCATCATCTCAGTCAAAAAGCTTCTTAATCTGATAAGCAACTTCAGCAATGTCTTAGGATAAAAAATCAATGTGCAAAAGTTGCTAGCATTCCTATACACCAACAATAGTCAAGCCAAGAGTCAAATCACAAATAAACTCTCATTCAAATTTCCACAGAAAGAAACAAAATACCTAGGAATACATTTAACCAGGAAGGTGAAAGATCTCTACAAGGAGAGCTACAAACAACTCCTCAAAGAAATCAGAAATGACACAAATGGAAAAACATTGCATACGTATGAAAAATAAAGAATCAATATCAACAAAATGGCTGTAAAGCCCAAAGCAATTCATAGATTCAATACTACTCCCATTAAACTATCATTGACATTCTTCACATAAGTAGAAAAACTATTTTAAAATTCATGTGGAATCAAGAAAGTGTCCAAATAGCCAAAGAAATCCTAAGCAAAAATAATACAACTGGAGGCATCACATTACCTGACTTCAAACTATACTACAAGGCTACAGTAACCAAAACAGCATGGTACAAGTACAAGAACAGACACATAGACCAAGGGAACAGAATAGAGAACTCAGAAATAAGAGCACACACCTACAACCATCTGATCTTTGACAAACCTGACAAAAACAAGCCATTGGAAAACAATTCCCTATTTAATAAATGGTGCTGGGATAACTGTTTTACCATATGCAGAAGATGGAAACTGAACGACTTCCTTACACCATATACAAAATTTAACTCAATATGGATTAAAGACTTAAATGGAAAACCCAAAACTATAAAAACCCTGGAAGACAACTTAGGCAATTCCATTCAGAACATAGCCATGAGCAAAGATTTTATGACAAGGATGCCAAAAGCAATTTCAGCAAAAGCAAAAATGGACAATTGAGATCTAATTTAACTAAAAAAGATTCTGCACAGCAAAAGAAACTACTAAAATAGTAAACAGATAATCTACTGATGAGATAATTTTTCACAAAAGAGGCATCCAACAAATGTCTAATATCCAGCATCTATGAGGAACTTAGACAAACAAGAAAAAAACAAACAACCCCGTTAAAATGTGGGTAAAAGAATGAAACACGTACTTCTCAAAAGAAGACCATGGAAAACTATGCATCCATCAAGAAAAATGAATTTTTGTTTTGTTTTTGTTTTTTGGCAGGGACACAGGGACATGGATGAATCTGGAGGTCATTATCCTTGGCAAAATAACACAGGAACAGAAAACCAAATATGGTATTTTCTCACTTACAAGTGAGAAATGGTGTTTCTTACAAGTAAGTAAATGGTGAGAACAAATGGACTCATAGAGGAGTACAATACACACTGGGGCCTTTTGATGGGTGGAGGGTGGGAAGAGAAAGAGCTTCGGGAAAAACAAAAAAAGAGTACTAGGCCTAATACCTGGGTGATGAACTGATCTGTACAACAAAATCCCATGACACACGTATACCTATGTAAGAAACCTGTACTTGTAGCTTTGAACTTAAAAGTTTTTTTAAAAAGTATCTACATATTCTCACAAGCACATTTTCCTTACTTGCCAGTATTTGCAAATACTGACTGTGTTTTTGATGTTACTATAGATGTAATGCTATCACAATTCTGCCTAAATTCAATAATTTCTTTTATTTGAGCTTACCTTCTCTTCTTTCGTCTTTTGACTGTTTATGTACATGGCCTGAGAATGTACACTTTGGCTCTTCCCCACATAAAAAAAAATGATTTTTCATCATCATAAAAACATAATGTTATTTTCCTGTCTTACAATTTTTTGAACACTTTTTTTTTTTTCTTGAATCACTATATACCAAAGCTGTTTCCATTTTTTGCAAATCTCTTAAGAAATAGTTTAGGCTAACCATCTTCGAATTCTCTCTTTCCATTCTCTCTTAAATCCAATTCAATCAAGATTTCCCTCCTAGAGTTCCCATAAAGACTACAATAATTTCTAGGCTGTCAAATCAAGTGTCAAATTGCTCCCTTCTCAATATAAGTTATTTATTAGTAGCCTTTGACAAAGCTTAACGTGCTCAATCTTGATCCACTACTTCTTTTGGGTACTAAACACCACTCTCTCCTCAATTTTTTTCTACCTCATTTTTAGTCCTTCTCAGTCACCTTAACTGGTTCCTCTTCTTTTCCTATTCTTTTTAATTTCTTTTCTCATGTCCTACATTCAATACTTTAAAACTGTATTTGGAACATTACTAGTTCTCAACACTTCCACTGATATTAATATGATGATGAATCTGATCTATTGCAGCTATTCTCCACACACCACAAAGAATGCCTAATGTATACAGGTTTTCTTGCTTTTTTCCTTTGACCCTCATCCCTCCCTTCTCCCTTTGTTTTTTCACCGCAGAACACCCAGAGAGTTTGATTTAAAATATAAGTCAGTCCTTGTGCAATGACTTCTTGTTGTATTTAACATATAAGCAGAGATCTTTAGTGGGGCCCAAAAAACCCACAGGAACTGATTCTTCATATTACTTCTCTGACCTTCTCTGCAACTTTCTCCCTCTCTCTCTCTCTCTCTCTCCCCCCCCCCCCCCCTTTCTGACCTTCCAGGCACTATGACTTCCTTGCTCTTGGGCTAATATTTCAGGAACGCTTCAAGCTTCGCACATTGGCTATTTTTACTCGTTTTGTTTGGAATGTTACACACCAGAAAACAAATACCTACCCTCCTTACCTGCTCCAGACCTTTGCTGAAATTTTGTTTTCTCCAGGATGCCCTGATTTACCCTTTTTAAATAACAGCTGCACTTTTCCTGGGAATTCATGAACTCCCTCATTGTACTCTGCTTTAAAAGGAAGAAAAACCTCCATTATTTATGATATTCTAATATTATATTGTCAATCTTCATTATTTGCAGAGTCCATATTTGCTAGTTCTCCTAGCTGGGATTACAGGCACATGCCACCATGCCCGGCTAATTTTTGTATTTGTAGTAGAGACGGAGTTTCATCATATTGGTCAGGCTGGTCTCAAACTCCTGACCACGTGATCCACCCACCTCAGCCTCCCAAAGTGCTGTCATGACAGGCGTGAGCCACCAGGCCTGGCCTATATATGTTTATTCAAAGAAAATAATAGATTCGTTACACCTCAACCTCACGAAGCACCAGTAAAGAATGCTTAATTTCATGAAAAAAATCTGCATTATTTTGTTATGCTTTTATAAATTCAAAACATTTCAAAAGAAAGAGTAACAATAAAATGAAATTATTGTCTTATCACTTGTCTTTACAAACAAACTTCAACATATCTAATCAAAATGTTTCTCTTTTCTTAGCATTAACAAATAGTGCTCTAAAGTAATCCAATAACTGTTCCAAAACATTGGACATGCTACAAAGAAAACATCTCTATATCTTTTTAGAGTATTGGAAAATTAATCAAAAAATTCTAAGCTGTTTCAATGACAAGTGCATTAATCTCTAAGCAATTGTATTGATATTTCAAATAGTATATTTTACAAGTATTTTTCATGACATTATAAAATTAATCTTTAAAAATGTCTTCTTTGTTGCTGTTAAGCAAAGAAGAAATCAACTGTTTTAAAGGATTGCCTGGACTGATAAACAGCATGCAGGGAAATACCACAGGAACTCTGCCACGGGGACCTCAAACATATGTTGTCAAAGACCACATCCCCGGTCAAAACATATAATGCAAAACAAAATGTGTAATTGATTGTTAGCTAGCCACTATTTTCCTCTGAAATCGAAATAGTGTTTAAATATTCCAGCTTATAAACCAGAGTATAGTAACAGAATAAATAAGAGCTTAACAGATTCGGTCTATGGTACAGTGTCCATTAATCAATTATGAACTTTCACGTCACTCTTGTAATACAGTGTGTCCTAAAATTATATGCTACTGTTTCTCATTCTTTTCTGCTTATTTCTACTAGGAGCTTTGCTATTATTTGCCTTACAGAATTATTGAGCAAATATTTTATGTTAATTTGTGTTGATGCCCTAAGAAATTAAGTCAGAATGTTTTGATTAATTTTTCAGAGTTCTTCTGTTCTATATTAACAGGAAATTGTATATTTACAGTTTTAAATGAAGGTTAAATGTGATTGTATTTCACAGTGCATTTAAAATGCAATAATTTTTCCAAGTTTCTTTAATAATGAGACTGTGGAATTTCATTAACTATTCACATATAAAAATACAATATGTTTGGAGAGAGTTGAGGTAGAAATTGTGTTGCATATTAACCATTGGATTGAATTAGAATCTTAGATTAATTCACCTTCACTTGATCCAAAGCAGAGATTTTATTTTTATTTGGTAAATGTACCTGTTCTTTACATTTATGTTCTAAACAAGACTCATAACTGACCAAATGGGTGGTAGTTATTTCACGACTACGTAGGTTTATGATAGAGTTAGCTATGTGTCTTCGTTAAACACAGTAGGTTTGTTGACAATATTACTACATACATGAATTATAAAGTACAGATTTAATGTATCTTATTTCAATGGCTTGTGTGGGATTTTAAAATGTGCTTCCTTAGAGACAAATTTATCGTAATAATAGTAGAAGAGCTAAAATTTAATTTATATAAATGACAAACTTGGGCAAAAACCCATGTAGAGTTTAACTTCTACTCTATCTGTTTCAAGAAAAACATTGTATATTGCTTTTCAGAATTATCGTAGTTCTTGCTTATTTAAAAGATATTATTACTCCTTAGGGCTTGGGACAAAGATGGCATAAGGTAAATCACTTTATGATGATTCAGACCAAAACAATTTTGCTAACTATAGCCATAAATATGAAAAATAATGGTATAATTTAGGATAAATATTCTGTTCACTGAATGATTTACTCTAATGTGAATCTATCATTTGTCACAAAATTTCATTTAAAAATAGCTAAATGTTTGCTTTCTATTTGCAGTACCTTTTTTTAACTTCTCTTCTTCAGAACTCATTATTGAAAGAATAAACATTTAAACAAATAGTAAATAATGGCAGGATAGCCAATGAAAGTCTTCCATGATTTTTTGTTTAAGCAATTATAATGCAGGAAAACAGCTAACATGATAGATAAGTATATAAAAGGATAAACAGATAGATAAACAAATTGATAGAAGGATGAATGGTAAATGAATGGGTATAAATATATAAATATGTATTTAGAAAGCTATACCTCCCAAATACTTAACTATGTTAATTTATAGACATAAGTTTCATTAAAACTTTATGTTTCTGCATGTGTAGTTTTCTTTCTTTTTTTTTTGTCCCTTATGGTCTTTTTTTATTTTTTATTTATTTTTTATTTTTTATTTTTTTGTTTATTTTTTTTTTTATTATTATACTTTAAGTTCTAGGGTACATGTGCATAACATGCAGGATTGTTACATATGTATACTTGTGCCATGTTGGCATGCTGCACCTATCAACTTGCCAGCACCCATCAACTCGTCATTTACGTCACATAAAACTCCCAGTGCAATCCCTCCCCGCTCCCGCCTCCCCGTGATAGGCCCCGGTGTATGATGTTCCCCTTCCCGAGTCCAGGTGATCTCATTGTTCAGTTCCTACCTATGAGTGAGAACATGCGGTGTTTGGTTTTCTGTTCTTGCGATAGTGTGCTGAGAATGATGGTTTCCAGCTGCATCCATGTCCCTACAAAGGACACAAACTCATCCTTTTTTATGGCTGCCTAGTATTCCATGGTGTATATGTGACACATTTTCTTAATCCAGTCTGTCTCTGATGGACATTTGGGTTGATTCCAAGTCTTTGCTATTGTGAATAGTGCCGCAATAAACATACGTGTGCATGTGTCTTTATAGCAGCATGATTTACAATCCTTTGGGTATATACCCAGTAATGGGATGGCTGGGTCATATGGTACTTCTAGTTCTAGATCCTTGAGGACTCGCCATACTGTTTTCCATAATGGTTGAAATAGTTTACAATCCCACCAACAGTGTAAGTGTTCCTATTTCTCCACATCCTCTCCAGCACCTGTTGTTTCCTGACTTTTTAATGATCGCCATTCTAACTGGTGTGAGATGGTATCTCATTGTGGTTTTGATTTGCATTTCTCTGATGGCCAGTGATGATAAGCATTTTTTCATGTGTCTGTTGGCTGTATGAATGTCTTCTTTTGAGAAATGTCTGTTCATATCCTTTGCCCACTTTTTGATGGGGTTGTTTGTTTTTTTCTTGTAAATTTGTTTGAGTTCTTTGTAGGTTCTGGATATTAGCCCTTTGTCAGACGAGTAGATTGCAAAAATTTTCTCCCATTCTGTAGGTTGCCTGTTCACTCTGATGGTAGTTTCTTTTGCTGTGCAGAAGCTCTTTAGTTTAATGAGATCCCATTTGTCAATTTTGGCTTTTGTTGCCATTGCTTTTGGTGTTTTAGACATGAAGTCCTTGCCCATGCCTATGTCCTGAATGGTATTACCTAGGTTTTCTTCTAGGGTTTTTATGGTATTAGGTCTAACATTTAAGTCTCTAATCCATCTTGAATTAATTTTCGTATAAGGAGTAAGGAAAGGATCCAGTTTCAGCTTTCTACTTATGACTAGCCAATTTTCCCAGCACAATTTATTAAATAGGAAATCCTTTCCCATTGCTTGTTTTTCTCAGGTTTGTCAAAGATCAGATGGCTGTAGATGTGTGGTATTATTTCTGAGGACTCTGTTCTGTTCCATTGGTCTATATCTCTGTTTTGGTACCAGTACCATGCTGTTTTGGTTACTGTAGCCTTGTAGTATAGTTTGAAGTGAGGTAGCGTGATGCCTCCAGCTTTGTTCTTTTGACTTAGGATTGTCTTGGCAATGCGGGCTCTTTTTTGGTTCCATGTGAATTTTAAAGCAGTTTTTTCCAATTCTGTGAAGAAACTCATTGGTAGCTTGATGGGGATGGCATTGAATCTATAAATTACCTTGGGCAGTATGGCCATTTTCACGATATTGATTCTTCCTATCCATGAACATGGTATGTTCTTCCATTTGTTTGTGTCCTCTTTTATTTCACTGAGCAGTGGTTTGTAGTTCTCCTTGAAGAGGTCCTTTACATCCCTTGTAAGTTGGATTCCTAGGTATTTCATTCTCTTTGAAGCAATTGTGAATGGAAGTTCATTCATGATTTGGTTCTTTGTTTGTCTGTTACTGGTGTATAAAAATGCTTGTGATTTTTGCACACTGATTTTGTATCCTGAGACTTTGCTGAAGGTTCGTATCAGCTTAAGGAGATTTTGGGCTGAGGCGATGGGGTTTTCTAAATATACAATCATGTCATCTGCAAAGAGGGACAATTTGACTTCTTTTCCTAACTGAATACCCTTTATTTCTTTCTCTTGCCTGATTGCCCTAGCCAGAACTTCCAACACTATGCTGAATAGGAGTGGTGAGAGAGGGCATCCCTGTCTTGTGCCAGTTCTCAAAGGGAATGCTTTCAGTTTTAGCCCATTCAGTATGATATTGGTTGTGGGTTTGTCATAAATAGTTCTTATTATTTTGAGATACGTTCTATCAATACCGAATTTATTGAGCATTTTTAGCATGAAGGGCTGTTGAATTTTGTCAAAGGCCTTTTCTGCATCTGTTGAGATAATCATGTGGTTTTTGTGTTTGGTTCTGTTTATATGCTGGATTATGTTTATTGATTTTTGTATGTTGAACCAGCCTTGCATCCCAGGGATGAAGCCCACTTGATCATGGTGGATAAGCTTTTTTGATGTGCTGCTGGATCCAGTTCACCAGTATTTTATTGAGGATTTTTGCATCCATGTTCATCAGGGATATTGGTCTAAAATTCTCTTTTTTTGTTGTGTCTCGGCCAGGCTTTGGTATCAGGATGATGTTGGCGTCATAAAATGAGTTAGGGAGGATTCCGTCTTTTTCTATTGATTGGAATAGTTTCGGAAGGAATGGTACCAGCTCCTCCTTGTACCTCTTGTAGAATTCAGCTGTGAATCCATCTGGTCCTGGACTTTTTTTTGTTGATAGGCTATTAATTATTGCCTCAATTTCAGAGCCTGCTATTGGTCTATTCAGGAATTCAGCTTCTTCCTGGTTTAGTCTTGGGAGAGTGTAAGTGTCCAGGAAATTATCCATTTCTTCTAGATTTTCTAGTTTATTTGCATAGAGGTGTTTATAGTATTCTCTGATGGTAGTTTGTATTTCTGTGGGGTTGGTGGTGATATCCCCTTTATCATTTTTTATTGCGTCTATTTGATTCTTCTCTCTTTTCTTCTTTATTAGTCTTGCTACCAGTCTATCAATTTTTTTTTTTTTTTTCCAAAAAACCAACTCCTGGATTCATTGATTTTTTGGAGGGTTTTTTGTGTCTCTATCTCCTTCGGTTCTGCTCTGATCTTAGTTATTTCTTGCCTTCTGCTAGCTTTTCAATCTGTTTGCTCTTGCTTCTCTAGTTCTTTTAATTGTGATGTTACAGTGTCAATTTTAGATCTTTTAGATCTTTCCAGGTTTCTCTTATGGGTATTTAGTGCTATAAATTTCCCTCTACACACTGCTTTAAATGTGTCCCAGAGATTCTGGTATGTTGTATCTTTGTTCTCATTGGTTTCAAAGAACATCTTTATTTCTGCCTTCATTTCATTATGTACCCAGTAGTCATTCAGGAGCAGGTTATTCAGTTTCCATGTAGTTGAGTGGTTTTGATTGAGTTTCTTAGTCCTGAGTTCTAGTTTGATTGCACTGTGGTCTGAGAGACAGTTTGTTATAATTTCTGTTCTTGTACATTTGCTGGGGAGTGCTTTACTTCGAATTATGTGGTCAATTTTGGAATAAGTGTGATATGGTGCTGAGAAGAATGTATATTCTGTTGATTTGGGGTGGAGAGTTCTGTAGATGTCCATTAGGTCTGCTTACTGCAGAGATAAGTTCAATTCCTGGATATCCTTGTTAACTTTCTGTCTCATTGATCTGTCTAATGTTGACAGTGGGGTGCTGAAGTCTCCCATTATTATTGTATGGGAGTCTAAGTCTCTTTGTAAGTCTCTAAGGACTTGCTTTATGAATCTGGGTGCTCCTGTATTGGGTGCATATAGATTTAGGATAGTTAGCTCTTCCTGTTGAATTGATCCCTTTACCATTATGTAATGGCCTTCTTTGTCTCTTTTGATCTTTGATGGTTTAAAGTCTGTTTTATCAGAGACTAGGATTGCAACCCCTGCTTTTTTTTGTTCTCCATTTGCTTGGTAGGTCTTTCTCCATCCCTTTATTTTGAGCCTATGTATGTCTCAGCATGTGAGATGGGTCTCCTGAATACAGCAAACTGATGGGTCTTGACTCTTTATCCAGTTTGCCAGTCTGTGTCTTTTAATTGGAGCATTTAGTCCATTTACATTTAAGGTTAATATTGTTATGTGTGAACTTCATCCTTCCATTATGATATTAACTGGTTATTTTGCTCGTTAGTTGATGCAGTTTCTTCCTAACCTCGATGATCTTTACATTTTGGCTTGTTTTTGCAATGGCTGGTACTGGTTTTTCTTTTCCATGTTTACTGCTTCCTTCAAGGCCTCTAGTAAGGCAGGCCTGGTGGTGACAAAATCTCTCAGCATTTGCTTTTCTGTAAAGGATTTTATTTCTCCTTTACTGATGAAATTTAGTTTGGCTGGATATGAAATTCTGAGTTGAAAAATCTTTTCTTTAAGAATGTTGAATATTGGCCCCCACTCTCTTCTGGCTTGTAGAGTTTCTGCCAAGAGATCTGTTAGTCTGATGGGCTCCCCTTTGTGGGTAACCCGACCTTTCTCTCTGGCTGCCCTCAAGATTTTTTTCCTTCATTTCAACTTTGGTGAATCTGGCAATTATGTGCCTTGGAGTTGCTCTTCTTGAGGAGTATCTTTGTGGCATTCTCTGTATTTCCTGAATTTGAATGTTGGCCTGCCCTACTAGGCTGGGGAAGTTCTCCTGGATGATATCCTGAAGAGTGTTTTCCAACTTGGTTCCATTTTACCCCTCACTGTCAGGCACCCCAATCAGACGTAGATTTGGTCTTTTTACATAATCCTATACTTCTTGCAGGCTTTGTTCATTTCTTTTTCTTCTTTTTTCTTTAGATTTCTCTTCTTGCTTCATTACATTCATTTGATCCTCAATCGCTGATACTCTTTCTTCCAGTTGATCGAGTCGGTTACTGAAGCTTGTGCATTTGTCATGTACTTCTCGTGTCATGGTTTTCATCTCTGTCAGTTCATTTATGGCCTTCTCTGCATTAATTATTCTAGTTATCAATTCTTCCACTTTTTTTTCAAGATTTTTAGTTTCTTTGCGCTGGGTACGTATTTCCTCCTTTAGCTCTGAGAAGTTTGATGGACTGAAGCCTTCTTCTCTCATCTCATCAAAGTCATTCTCCGTCCAGCTTTGATCCGTTGCTGGTGATGAGCTGCGTTCCTTTGGAGGAGGAGATGTGCTCTTATTTTTTGAATTTCCAGCTTTTCTGCCCTGCTTTTTCCCTATCTTTGTGGTTTTATCTGCCTCTGATCTTTGATGATGGTGACGTACTGATGGAGTTTTGGTGTGGGTCTCCTTCCTGTTTGTTAGTTTTCCTTCTAACAGTCAGGATCCTCAGCTGTAGGTCTGTTGGAGATTTCTTGAGGTCCACTCCAGACCCTGTTTGCCTGGGTGTCAGCAGCAGAGGCTGCAGAATATAGAATATTGCTGAACAGTGTGTGTACCTGTTTGATTCTTGGTTTGGAAGCTTCCTCTCAGGGATGTACTCCACCGTGTGAGGTGTGGGGTGTCGGTCTGCCCCTAGTGGGGGATGTCTCCCAGTTAGGCCACTCAGGGTTCATGGACCCACTTGAGTAGGCAGTCTGTCCGTTCTCAGATCTCAACCTCCATGTTTGGAGATCCACTGCTCTCTTCAAAGCTGTCAGACAGAGTTGTTTGCAAAAGTCTGCAGAGGTTTCTGCTGCCTTTTTGTTGTTGTTGTTGTTGTTTAGCTGTGCCCTGTCCCCAGAGTTGGAGCCTACAGAGACAGGCAGGCCTACTTGAGCTGCTGTGAGCTCCACCCAGTTCTAGCTTCCCAGAGGCTTTGTTTACCTACTTAAGCCTCAGCAATGGTGGGTGCCCCTCCCCCAGGCTCGCTGCTGCCTAGTGGTTAGATCGCAGACTGCTGTGCTAGCAATGAGGGAGGCTCCGTGGGCAGGGGACCCTCCTGGCCAGGTGTGGGATATAATCTCCTGGTGTGCCCGTTTGCTAAGTATTGGGGTGGGAGTTACCCAATTTTCCAGGTGTTGTGTGTCTCAGTTCCCTTGGCTAGGAAAAGGGATTCCCTTCCCCCTTGTGCTTCCAGGTGAGGCAATGCCTCACCTTGCTTCAGCTCTGGCTGGTCGGGCTGCAGCACCTGACCAGCACCGATTGTCCTGTACTCCCTAGTGAGGTGAACACAGTACCTCAGTTGAAAATACAGAAATCACCTGTCTTCTGTGCTGCTGGCTCTGGGAGCTAGAGACTGGAGCCATTCCTATTCAGCCATCTTGCTCTGCCCGGTCTCTGCATGTGTAGTTTTCAAATTTTTAAGTCAATTAATTTCTTTGACAAATGTATATATGGATATATATACATATGTATAAGATAATATGATTATACAAATTATATATATACACAAATGCCACTTTGGTACCTGTAATAAGAGGGTGGAAGGGGTGGATCCATTGTTACTTGCATAGGTTTATAAACAAGGTCTCAGGTTGATGCTTGTTTGTGATAACTTTTGAAAATGGATAGAAAGCACTGCCTATACTTAGGGGATTTTTTTTTTTTTTTTTTCAAATATCACAAATCATCGGGAGTAGGCTATCATGAAAACATTTATCTGTCACCATGGACCCCAACACATTCTGCAGAGGCAATCTGAACTAAGTCAAGCTTTCCCCTTAGGCATTTCTTTCAAAGATTTACACAATATATTCCTTTTAACTTGACTTGGAAGTTTCTCTTTCCTCTGGAAGATTAAATCTAGTGGCAATGCCAGAAAACTGAAGTAAATAAAATAGCCACAGTAGAATCCCTAGCTTCAGTGTCAAATCCAGAAGAATGTATTTCTTGAAATTGCAATGTGTGTCTGATTTCTATAACTATGTGGAGGTAATTAATATTAATAAATGTAATAGTGTTTTTATGAGTGTACATGGAAATATTTCAGTATTTTAGTACATAATAAACTGGCATTTTAATATGTTGATATAAAATAATATTTTCTCTCTGTCCTGGGAGCATTTGTACATAGTGTGCTTTTGTTTTTTGAAAGTTTAACCAATTCCACATGGGGAAAAATATCTATCATTTATTAACTTTTCAAAGTAAATTAATTATATTTCAATTTATCCATATCTGTCATTTTATGAATTTGAATATTTACTTATGTTTTCAGTCAAGGCTTAGGCCATAAGCATTTGTGGGAGTTGGTAAGTCTGTTTTTGTGTGTGTGTGTCTGATGCTGGACTTAGGAGTCCACAGGGCCAGCAGTTAAGAGGAGATGGTGGGTGTAAATTTGTATTAGTCTACATTGCTCTAAAGAAAAACCTTAGGCTGGGTAATGTATAAAGAAAAGAGATTTATTGGGCTCATAGTTTTTCAAGTTGTACAAGAAGCATGGCACTGGCTTCTGTTTCTGGTGAAGACCTCAGGAAGCTCATGATGGAAGGTGAAGAGGAACTGACATCACATAGTGAGAGCAGAATGAAGCAAGAGACAGACGGGAGGTGCCAGACTCTTTAATAATCAGTTCTTGCAGGAATAAATAGTGAGAACTTGTTATAGAGAGGATGACACAAGGCTATTCATGAGGAATCCACCCTGAGGACCCAAACACTTCCCACCAGATTCTACCTCCGATCTTGGTGATCCAATTTCTACATGAGGTTTTGAGGAGACACAAATCCAAACTATATCATTTCACCTTGGGCCGCCCCCAAATCTTGCATCCTTCTTACATTGCAAAATACAAGCACCCTTCCTCAATCGTCCCCAAAAGTCTTATTTCAGTACCAACTCAAAAGTCTTGACTCTCAAGACTTTAGACTTGTTTACTGCAAGTTCCTTCCAGCTCTGTGCCTATAAGTTCAAAAACAAGTTATTTACTTCCAACATACAATGGTGGTAGAGGCAGAGAATAAACTTTCCCATTCGAAAGGGAGAAATCAAACCAACAAAAAGGGTAACAGGACACATGCAAAACCTAGCAGGTCAGATGTTAAATATAAGTTCCAAAATGATCTCCCTTGACTCCATGTCAGGCATCCTGGGCACACTGGTGTAAGAAGTGGGCTCCCAAGGCCTCAGGCAATTCTCTTTCCCCAACTTTGCTGTGTGTAGGCCATGTGGCTATTCTCAGGGTTTGAGGCAATTGCCTGCAGCTTTTCCAGGCTAAAGTGTGCATGCTGCTGGTGGCTCTAACTTTCTGGGGTCTGGAGGGATGTGGCTCCATTCTCACAACTCTTGTAGGCAGTCTCCCTGTGGGAACTGTTTGTGGGGCCACCAACCCCACATTTCACCTCAGAACTTCTGCAGAGATAGTAAAGCCTCTGCAGAAGTTCTGTCCCTACGGCAGGCTTCTGTCTGCGCACCCAGGTTTTTCCGTACATCCTCTGAAATCTAGGTGGAAATGGCCAAGCTTTGACCATTCTTGCATTCTAGGCACCTAAAACTTAATCCCACAAGGAAGCTGCCAAGACTTATGGCTTGTGCCCCCACAAAGCAGTTATCCAAGCAGTACCTAGGACCCTTTGAGCTGAGCCTAGATCCAGAGCAGCCTGTTCAGTGGTTTGGTGGGGAGCAGCACTCTGAGTTAGCACAGGCAACCTGGGCTTGCCACTTCCCCATACCATTCTATTCTCCTAGGCCTCTGCTCAGTGCTGAGAGGGGCTGCCTTAAACATTTCTGACATGCCCTCAGGGATTTTTACCCATTACCCATTGGGTTCCTGTCCTGAAAATGCTTTTTCCTTCTTTACCACATGACTAAGTTTCAGATTTCCCTGATTTATACACTCTGTTTTCTTTGTAATTACAAGATCCAACTTTATATCATTCCTTTGCTCCCATGTCTGATCATAGATTGTTAGAAGTAGCCAGACCACATTTTGTATGCTTTAGCATTTAGAAATTTCTTCCACCAGATAACCTAAATCATCATTCTTAAGTGTGGCCTTTCACAAAGCCTTAGGACATGCAAACAAAGCAGCCACATTCTTTGCGGAGGCAGAACAAGGATGACTTATTTTTTTCAGTTCCCTATACATTTCTCGTTTCCATTTGACACTTCATCAGCATGACTTTTACTGTCTATATATCTATCAGCATTTTGGTTACAACCACTTAACCAGCCTCAAAAAATTCCAAACTTCCCCTTATCGTCCTATCTTCTTTTGAGCCTTCTGAATTCTTCCAACTTCTGTCCGTTAGTTAGTTCCAAACGTCTTTATACATTTTTTGGTATCTGTCTGGTATTTTCAGGAAATACATTTTTTCTGGATTTGACACTGATGCTAGGGATAGTAATGCCCCATTCTTCAGTACCAATTTGTTATTTTAGTCTATCTGTGTTGCTATAAATAAAACACTGAGGCTGGGTAATTTATAAAGAGAAGAACTTTATCTTGTTCCCAGTGCTGCAGACTGTGTGAGAAGCATAGTGTCAGCATCTGATTCTGGTGAGGGCTTCAGAAAGCTTCCCACTCATGGTGGAAGACCAAGGGGAGCAGGGATCACATGGCAAGAGAAGAAGAAAGTGAGACAGAGAGGAAGGAGGTACCAGAGTTTTTTAAATAACCAGCTCTCCCAGGAACTAACAGACTAATAACTCACTCCTTTCAGTGAGGATGGCACTTCCCCCCTCAAAATCTCCCAAAAGAACACTTCTTGTGGAATACAGTCTCTGAAAACATGCTTATTAGTTAGTTTTCCCCATTGAAAGGAAGAAAACCAGCAGATCACACACCACTGCACTAGCATAAACGGAAGACAGGACCAAAATACTAAGCGATGTAAACCTGCAAGAGATAGTGTTCCTACAAAGGAAGAATTCAGAATTTCATTTACAATATAAATTGTATTTTATTGCTATAAAAATAAAGTTTATTTCAACCTCTACAAAAGGACAATTCAGAATAAAATCTTAGAGTTTCTTGCCCAGTTTTTTCCCCTACCTCCCTCCCTTACCTTCTCTCCCTTACTTCACTCATTCCATTCCACTTCTGTTATGCTTGCCTCGTTGCTATTCCTGTAGCCATTCTCATAGTGAGCAATGTGTGCTGGTCCTTCTGACAGGAACATTCTTACAGCAGAAATCTCCACATTTGTTATTTGTGTCCTTGGGGTCTTTTTTAAGGAGGCCCTACCATCACTTCCAACTTCCATTTGTAATACAATTTTTTTCATAACATTAATATCCATGTAATGTACTATATATTTTACTTATTTATCTTGTCTAGAGTCTGTCTCCACTCATTGAAGAATGTGCTCAATGAGAATAATGTGTTTGCCTGTTTTTATTCACGGATCTATTCCAACCTTTATGAGAGGATGAGGGCGCCCATGACATGGTGTGTCGGTTTCATATATATATATTTTTTTTGCTGGATGGATGTATGGCTTGACTGTATGCAAAACAGTATACATAACAAAATTAATGAATACCAGAAATATTTTTTCAAATTTACTTTGATAAATAATTTTCAATGCAAACAGGAATTATGAATGCATTGATGAAAATAGGAATTGTTAATGCATAGCTCTAGTCACTTTGCTTTATTGCTATGAATAAAGTAGCTAAAACAAACTGACTTGATTTTCCTGTTTACTCAGAGTTATAAGGTTAGGCATGTGTGCATGTGCATATGTGTATGCCCAGTGAAATTTAGTGTCTCAAATAATTAAATATAATTAAGGTTCATGTAATAGGACATTTAAAATAATTTTCTGTTATTAGTGCATAAGTGTAAACTTGCAGTTTCTTTATTATAATTTTCTTTCTTTTGAAGAAGTAGTGACAAGATCATCCTCTGTTGCTCAGGCTCACTTCAGCCTCAAACTCCTGGGCTTAAACAATTCTCCCACTTCAGCCTCCTGAGTAGCTGGGACCACAGGCATGCACCACCACACCTGGCTTTTTTTTTTACTTTTGTAGAAACAGGATCTCACCACCTTTCCCAAGCTGATCTTGAAACCCCACACTCAAGCGATCCTCCCACCTTGGTTTCCCAAAGTGCTAGGATCATAGGCATGAGTCATTGTGCCTGGCCTATTTTCTTATTTAATTAATGTTAAATTTTTACTGTGAATAATATAAATATTTGTTGATGCCACAATTTATACCTACTTTAAAATGAAGGTTTTTGTACACAGCAGTAAGGCATTTAAAAACCAATACAATATGATTTACTCTGTTTAATGATATGTTATGCAGAATTTAACGATTTGATAATCAGCATAATAGATTAAAAACCAGGTCAACCTTGTTTAGCCTTGTCTATTTGGTTGGTGCAAAGGTAATTGCGGTTTTTGCAATTACTTTTAATGTCAAGAACCACAATTACTTTTCACCAACCTATAATAAATTACTATAGAATACACACCTGTCTATCTTATTGTAAACATTTTGCTGAAAATGTGTATGTGCACATGCATGTAAAGTCCAGGATAAACTGACATCTGTACTGTACTGATTACTTAAGTACATATTTTGCCACCTATAAATTCCAAAATTTATCTTTGAACTAATTCTCCAAAATATAGTGTTTGATTCTTCAGATGCAATCTGAAGAATTATTTTATCTTTGAACTAATTGCATTATTTATATTTGAACTAGTTCTTCAAAATATAGTATCTGATTCTTCACATGCAATCTTGACTCTAATATGGGAAAATATTCTTAAAGAAATAATATGCATTTGTCTACCTACCTACCTACCTATTAAGAATATGAAACAGTTTGATTAATATATATGTTATTTTTTTCTTTCCAAAATTAGATACTGGGAATTAAACTGTGTTCATCAGTATGCCTAAATTTGCATTCACCCATGATTATTTTTAGTGAGGGATAGAGGAAATCCTGTTTAATTTACATAAATAATAGAAGTGGCAAGTGGAACAAATGTGTGATCTTGAATCCTTTTGCTTGTACAGTATTCCATTAAAATTTTATTGTTTTAAACAATAACTTTCCTTCCATCCTCAACCTGTCTTTTCTCATTTTATCATTAAGGAAACAAATACCTAACTAACAACACTGAGAAGAGAAAGTTGTGAACTGAATATGTACTAGGGTGTTTTTCTATATTTCCTACAGAGACATATACAATGAAAACAAAATTAATTGCGAACTATTAAAGTATTGTTCTACAACTATTAAAGTAATGTCCACAGATTTGTTGTTCTTTTGTTCTTAGCAGGAAATCATTAATGTGTTCTCTTAGAAACAAGAGTGCTGGGGCTATAGTAAGACTTGAATAATGTTAAGTTCTTGGAATGAGTTAAGACTTGAATAAGTTAAGTCCAATAAAAAATGAATAGAAATCAACTTTGAAAGAAAGAAAAATATTTTTAAAAATAAATGAGAGGAATGCAGTTTTATTCCTATAAACCAATGTAACCTATTAGTATGATAAAAGGAAACAGTGTCAAAGATAAATAGTATGGGATCAAATGGAACTTGAAAGTAAATTGATTCAGGACTGTGGTTTTTTCCTTTAAGAAGAAAAGTTTGTATGGGGAAAGAAAGATAGGAAGCAACAATTTTCCAATAACATAGGTACTAATTACCTTTGTTCCTAAAAATATTTTTCCCAAAATATATATAGATATTCACTTATGTATATATGCATGCTCAAACTATGTGTTGAGTGCTAACTTCATGACAGGCACTGGGTTATATGTTGGGAATAATAAAAAAGTATAAAACATGTCCCCTGCTTCTGCATAGGATAGTGGAGAAGCTAAGACAGAGCCACGTGAATTAAGTAGAGGAGAACCCTTTATGTGTGGGAAATAACCTTGTGCAGGGCATAGAGAGGCAAAGAGGGCATAGGGCAAGGAGAAATTAATTTAGTTTCCCCAGGGATTAGGTTTCAACGACAAGGTGAAAAGTTGCTCTGAATCTTAAAAGATTACCCAATGATCAAGAAGTTGAGGATTTAGGTTGCAACATGAATAGTGTAGTGTTTTTTTTTTGTTTTTTTTTTTTGTTTTTTTTTTTTTTTTTTGACAGAGTTTTGCTGTGTCATTCAGGCTGGAGTGCAGTGGCAAGATCTCAGCTCACTGCACCCTCTGCCTTCCGAGTTCAAGCTATTCTCCTGCCTCAGCCTCCTGAGTAGCTGCGATTACAGGCACTACATCAGCTAATTTTTGTACTTTTAGTAGAGATGGGGTTTTGCCATGTTGGCCAGGCAGGTCTCCAACTTCTGATCTCAGGAAATATCAGTGTATGTTATGATGCATATTTATATCAGTGTATATTCTGATAGCTATAGCATAAGGTATTGAAAAGAACTCAGATTTATATGGAA
This sequence comes from Chlorocebus sabaeus, assembly GCF_047675955.1. Classification (NCBI taxonomy): domain Eukaryota; kingdom Metazoa; phylum Chordata; class Mammalia; order Primates; family Cercopithecidae; genus Chlorocebus; species Chlorocebus sabaeus. The sequence goes on along the minus strand of NC_132910.1, from coordinate 86,879,697 downwards.
GAGATGTCAAACATTAAGAGTTTAGGATTTCAAGCAGGGTATCAAAACTTTCTGTAAAGTTCCAGATATTTAAGCTTTGTAGGCCACATGGTCCCTATCATAGCTACTCAACTCTGCCACTATAGACCAAAGCAACTACATACAATTACAAATGAATGGGCATGGCTGGTTCCAGGAAAACTTTGCAATAACTGCTGGAAGCCAGAGTTGGCCCATGCATCATAGTTTACTAATTCCTGATTTAGAACGTGAAGAAGCTATGAATTTTTTTTTTAATTACATTTTGGAGTATAAATCAGATTTTTAAGCATATTGCTGGGGTTCGGGATTCTAGTGAAGTAATCACCAAAATAGTGGATATAGTACTCAAGAGGAAGCTTTTCAACTCTTACTCTTCTCCCTCCATTCTTCCCTTTAGAGTTCCCTGGTGTCTATAGTTTCCGTCCTCATGCACATGTGTACCCATTGTTTAGATCCCATTTATAAGTGATAACATGCAGTATATAATTATCTGTTTCTGTATTAATTCACTTAGGATAATAATCTCAAAGTCCATCCATATTGGCTCAGAGGACCGGATTTCATTATGTTTCGTGGCTGTGTAGTATTCAGTTGTGTATAAATAACACGTTTTCTTAATCCAATGCACAATTGATGGATGCTTAGGTTGATTCCATGACTTCACTATTGTGAATAGTGCTGTGGTAAACATATGAGTGTGGGTGTCTTTTTGATATAATGATTTCCTCTGGGCAGAAACACAGTAGTGGGATTGCTGGGTCAAATGGTAAATCAAATTTTAGTTCTTTGACAAAGATCCATAATATTTTCCGTGGGCAAAAGATATGAATAGACACTTCTCAAAAGAAGACATACAAGCAGCCAGTGCACATATGAAAAAAGTGCTCAACAGCACTAATTATCAGAGAAATGCAAATTAAAACCACAATTAAATACCATTGCATATCAGTCAGAACAATTACTATTAAAAAATCAAAAAATAGTAGATGTTGGAAAGGCAGTGGAGAAAAGGAAATGCTTAAACACTGTTGTTAGGGGTGTAAATTAGCTCAACGCTCATGAAAAAATTTCAAGCATGGATGTGGTATAATCATGCCTATGTTGGAAGAAAATTACTCGGAAACAGGTATAAAAAGTTTGTGAGTGATGTGGGAATGCAGGTGTGCAGAATACTTAGAAGACAATAGCTCAGGACTAAATATCTGTCTGAATAATATAGGAGTACTGGATATAGGCAGACAAGATATGTGAAGTCTAAAGGAGGTAAGATCTATAGAATTTAGTGATGGATGGAGATTGAAGTTAGGAGAATAAATAAGATAGGAAGACGCTAGTTTTATGACTCAAATGACTTGGAAGATAGCACTCTTCAAAGGGAAAGGGTTAGAGAAGAAAGAATATTTTGTGGACGTGATTTGCATTCATACTGGGAGAAGTATCAAAATAAAAATGATGATTATATTTAATTTTTATCTTTACATTTGATGGACCTTTCTGATGGTCATTTGTGACTTGAAGAGAGATTCTTGGCTAGAAATTACTCCTTAAGTACAGCTGCATGCCCCTTTATCTGCAGGGAATGTGTTCTAAGATCTTGTTGGATGTCTGAAACCACAGAAAGTACCAAACTTTATAATTACCAAGTTTCTCCTATACATACAAACCTATGATAAGTTTAATATACAAATTAGGCACAATAAGAGATTAACAACAATTACTATTAATAAAGTAGAGCACTCTTAACAATATACTGTCACAAAAGTTACGCGAATCTGGTCTCTCTCTCAAAATATCTTATTGTACTGTAATCACTTATTTTCTGACCTTGGTTGACCACATGTACTTGAAACCATGGTGGTAAAACTATGCATAATGGGGGACTACTGCAGTGATGAGCTTGTAGGTGGTATTTGGTGATATTTAAAGTAATTTTCAAATGAGCTGAAAAATTTAAGAGTGGAAAAGAGTGGAAAGAGAAGAAGTCCAAGGACAGAGTCGTGGACAAAACTACTCTTAGGGATTGCAAGGGAGTCACAGCAAAGCAGACATAAGAAAAAATTTACAGTCAAGATGTATTTATGTAATATAGAATAAATCATTAGTATACAGAATAACTATCATATAAATAGAATGCTATTAAGTTCTGGCTAGTAACTATTTATTAAACATAACATCAAGGCACTCTAAGAAATGACTCCTAAAATCCAGAAATAAAAAATGACTTTGTTTGTAGCAATTTTTTAAACAATCAATTTAGATATTTTGTTTTTTTGTTCAATCTAATACTTTTTAGGGACTAAATTACTTTTAGAATATTGGTTTGAATGCACTGAAAATATGCATGCTCATTATAAAGAAGTTTTAAGTCATGCATAATAAAAGATGACCAAAGCATAAAATTAGAAATCATATTATTAAATAACCATATATAATTTTAACATGAGCATTGATTCAATTACCTTGCTGACTTTCTGGGAAAGCAAAGAAATAGAATAAAGTACAGCAGAAAATGAATGAAGATGGAAGACAAAAAGAAATGTAGCTACAAACCATCTCACCTGCACTCCCACAAAAATAGAACATGCCCATTCAGCTTAACTCCCTTAGTATAATTCTATTCCTTCAACTAAGTAAACTTAACATATTCCAGGAACCACCAATGACTATAGCATTTTAATACAATTTTTTGTTTATTTTTGTGTTCTCTTTCAAATCACTATTAATCGTATTCTTTCATATATTTTGTATGACCAAACTTTGAAATATGTACTTCTTTATGAAGAAACGATTGACCATTTCAATTATACCATGTAATGTTCTTGTTTCAAATGCAACTATATCCTTCTTCAGTCACCTATAGAGAATTGTTGAGTACCAATCTCTGTCAGACAGCATATTTTCTCATTATGCAATTACCAATTCTATCTAGATCTCACTTGAGAGATAATTAGAAATATATTTCGAAGTCATCTATGTTTATTACTTACAGCATTTTGACTAACAGCCAAATACAAAATATATTAGCTTTAATCAAAGAATGACAATAATGTTTTAGCACACAACACATCTGAATATTGTTTATCCATCTATGTTAACTTTTTATGAATAATCTCTATTATAGTGGCATTTCTTAAGTAATCTCCATTATTAAAGTTTTGCTTTTAGATTGAGCACCGTCTTAGTTGTTGCTTTTGAAATTTAATAAAATGATCTTAAAATCAAAGGGGATAACAGCTGTACCAGAATACTGAACAACTGGCAAGAATGTTTAAAAACTTACTGTGTATGAATTGAGAGAATAAATCATAAAACCTCTGAAAACAAGTTGACCTGGAAACTGCATAGGAAAAGGTATGCAGATCAGAACAAAATAAAACTACACAAAAAATATGAATAGAACTTAAAATGTGTGAAAAGATTGCATTATGAAGTTAGCATTATTTCAGTGAGAAGTAGATTAGTTATTTAATCAATAGTGAAATTCTCAACAGAAACTTTAGTGACATATCAGCCATGTCACAATATACAATCAGAATTTTCCAAATTAGAAATACCTATATATGGTGGATTAAGGAGTATTCAGATACATTAACTATTACAGTCATTTGGAAATTAGCAGCTTGCTAAAATCAAGGTTAAGTAGCACAAACTCTGATCCCACAATTAAACAACAGATAATCACTTTCAAAAATGCAAAGTACCTATATATTAACAAATATATATTTATTCATTTAAACACACACACAAACACACACAATTACCCAAAAAAGATACATTGTGAGATGAAGAAGCAAATAAATGCCCATCATTAAAGACAGTTTTTTTTTGTTTGTTTTTTGTTTAATGTCAAAACCAACAGTAGTAGATATATACCAGTTGATTTGGAGAGATTTCTGCGATTAAGTTAATTATGAGTAAGATGACCCAATTTTTTAACAGTCATAATTGATCTTAATTCTTCCTGTATTTTCGTATGTATAAATTAAGGGCAAATACAAGAAGGTATCTTAGTGAACTAACATGGATTAATGATTGGTAGCACTTCTAATGAGAAGTAAGAGAAGAGGCTACTTATACAAATTTTAAAAAGGAAAGCAAAAGGAAAAGAACTACTAAAAGAATAGCACACATGATAGTGTCTGATTTATATATTTATCCATAGATTTAAAGATTATATTTTTAAATGTTTGTATAAAGAAATTTTAAAGGACCATGAAAATTAAAGTCCATTCTTGAATAACTGGAATACTTCTCTGATATTGAGCTGTGTAATTGATCTGTCAGATTTCTTTTTTTTAACTATAGATTTTTACTCTAGGAAAATCAATCAAATGGAATATTAGTTTCAGTAATTCAATTCACTTCATAGTGAATATGTTTCTTTCTTTATTTTATGTAGTTTTCTTTTTATATATGCTTAATATTAATATGTATATATCAGTGAATAGAACATATATACACATTTTCCATAATTCCTTCTAAAAATATATCTTTCAACATATGTCTCCCTCATTTCAAGTATATCAAATTTTACAAGGGCTGAATAAAGTTACAATATTGAATGAGATTAAATGAAACATATCAAAGATTAAGAATAATGGCAATGTCTCTTACTGTTTTTCAAGAGACACTAATATTACTTTTGACTCTGCCAAAGATTACGGGGACAAATCTATAATTTCTAAGAACCATAAAGCATACTAAATAATGGTATCATTAAAGACAATGTCTTTGTCTAATTTGATTAGAAATATATATTTATATATTTGATTATATATGCATACATATATGCTTCCATGATGAGTTCACTACCCCTGAAAATTAGATTTCTTGGTAGACTGTGCAAAGCAATTTTAGAGGAGGACAAGCTTGCTGCATCAAACCTCAACTTTCTGTCTAGAAACAATCGTAACAACCAGAAAGTGACATTGAAGGACAAAATTTGCAGTTTGAGAATGCTAGTATATGAACAAATCCTGTAACAAATTTCCAGTTTTGGCAATGGTATCTCTCTAAATTTAGTATAATTTTACAATCCTTTTATTTTCTTTTAAAATGTTTTATTAATTTTTGGATATGCCCAAATCATTTTTGTTAATTTTAATTTTAAATACAAATAATAAAACACATAACTGTATATCTTCTTTGAAACGTGGATAATACAAATTCCTAATTTTCAATATTAGATCCCCTGTATGCCTCCTTTCCAATTATTTTTCCCTTTCTCTGTTCAGGAGAGAAATGTTACCTCAATTCTATGTTAACCACTCCCTTTCATTTTTATGTACTTTTGGAATATATACATGCATTCTTTTTATTATACTCAGCTTTGCATTTGGAATTGTATATAAATTAAATAATAATGTATGTATTCTACAACTTTATTTCTTTGGCTCAAAATTTTATTTTGCTTTATGTTATTATTTTTCTTTCCATTGTAATAACTTTGATTTGTTTGACATTATTTTGCTTTCTTTTTCTACTTTCTTCCTCTAATTTAGAAATTAAATACACTATTTTTGTTTTGTTGAAAATGTTTACCATCAACATTTCAACATGCATAATTTAAAATATTTAAATTTATTAAATAGCTCTAATATTATTTTGAGAAAAGAAATAAAATCAATAATTTAAGTCACATTTGCACATCAAACTTTGCTATTGTTGTTTAGATATTAGATCTCTATGGCTTCATTTAATCCTACAAAATACTATTACTGTTATTTTCTTATTATTATTTATTATTATCATAATTTTGCCTGCTTAGTTATTTATCTCTTAACTTTTGTTCATGTTTACTAGGCAATCTCTCTGGAATCTTTTCTTCTGTGTGAGACATATCCATATATTCCTTCTAGAGATTCTGTTGGTTACAAATTCATCAAAAATTATTCATACACCATGTTATGCTTCCCACTATAGCTATAGAAAATTTAACTGTTGATCTAAAGTTATTTCTTTGGAATAAATATAGTTTTTCTCCCCTGGCTCCGGTTAAAATCTTCTTTCGTTCTTTGCTGTTTTGCTATTTCACTCTGGTGTATTTAGGTTTAGTATTTCTTATTTATAATGTTTGAGAGTCATTGAGATTATCGAATTTGAAAATGTGAGTCTTTCACCAAGTTTTTTCAACGATTATCATTTTAAATGTGGACTCTGCACCATTTTCTCTCTACTTTCCTCCTAGTAGTCTTGCTAGCCAAGTGGTAACTAGATTCTTCCGTACATTCTTAATCTTTCTTTTAGAATTACCACTATAATATATTTTTATTTATCTTCCAAGTCAGTCTTTCTCCTAGCCACTTCTAATTAACTAGGTAATTGCCACTGTATTCATCACATGAAACTACTATTTTCCCTTCTTTAACTTCTTTGGTCGTTATTCCAATGTGCTTGACAATTTTATGTCTCTTTTTTCTTTTAAACTCATTTTCTACTTACTATTTTATTTGATCAGTTATACTACACACACTTATTTGTTGTATTCTTACTGTTAATTTTTATATTCATTTGGGTATGACTATACTCTTTTGTATCCTTTTGGTCTTGCTCATTATACCTTTGTTTCTTGCATATCTAATCTTTGTTAGCTCATGTCCCTTAGAACCTTCATTTGTAATAATGTTTGAGGTCTTGTCTGAAGACTGTGTTCTACTCCAAATAATTTATATTTTGTTTTCCCATTTTCTTGGTGACATTATATGCTTACAATGGCATTTATACACTCATTAGAGTTTCTCAGAAATATATAAGAACTGTAAATTCAGGTGGCATGCTCAGTTAAGGTTTTTGATTTTGAATTCTTAACGAAGGTATTTTCTCCTGGTACACAATGCAAAGTTTGAGAGAAGAACGTTTCTTGCTGCCCTCTTTTGAGGGTGGATGATTCTTTAGTTTGCAGTCATACTAAGAGGATAGTTTTTACAGGTGTCAGCTTTGTTTTTTGAGTCTTCTATCAGATTTCCCACAAAATCAGTTTCTACACTTTGTCTTCTGCTATGTGGTAGCAAAAATTGAAGGTTAAAGCCAATAGAATTTGACAGATGACTCTTTTAGAATCTTTGCCTCTTTTTACTTTCTGTTTGGTCTCTGAGAATTTTTAAGTTATTTTTCATACCGTTGATAGATTCAAAGTTATGTTTTTATGTTATGCTTTTTTAATAGTTTCTTGGTATTTTTATCTGTTTTGCAGTGGTGCCATTAAGGTATATCATTCTTTAACAAGAGACTGTTTCAATATGTTCTTTCCATTTCCACTATATTTATGTTTTAATTATCTCATATTTGTATTTTTGTAGAATTCTCCTAAGCAATTAAATAATCCCAAAGTTCCACTTTCCAAATTGCTTTTCCCCTAATTTGTACATCTAATGAGTTCCTGTAAACTTCAAGCTAATGTTGATATTATTCAACTCTATTACATAAAATATTTACTTACTGTTATAGGTAAAAATTTACCCCCTCAACACTTACATTAAAGTCCTAACCACCAGAATATCTGAATAGGAGCTTATTTGAAGATACAGTCATTGCAAATATAATTAGTTAAGATGAAGCAATACTTGCATAGAGTAAGCCCTTAATGACTGCTGTTGTTATAAAAAGAGGAGAAGAGACAGAGACACAGAGCAAAGATTTCTGCATGTGGACGGAGGCAGAGCTCACACTTATGCATTTATAATCCAAAGAAGGTCAAGGGTAACTGGTAACTCTCAGAAGCAGAAAAAGAAGCCTGGGACAGACTCTTCTTCAGAGCTCTGAAGATGGGACTAATTTTGCTGGTATGTGATTTCGAAGTTCTAGTCTCCAGAACTGTGAGAGACCAAATTTCTGTTGTTTTAAACCATCCAAGTTGTGATAAACTGTTACTGAAGCTATAGAAGACTAATACAATTGCCAAATCTAACGTATCTTCTTACAGATATTTTTCATGAAAAGCCATCTAACCAATACTCTCATATGAAAGATCTACCATAATTACACTATTTTCTACTTTTTAATGTCATGTTTCAATTCTTACCAATTCTGTTCTTTTCTCAGCCAATCCATTCTGCCATATTATCTTCTTTGTCTACTAAATATCATATCAACAGCTCTTTTTCCTACACTATGTTACATATGTTCACATATTATTGTTATTATTTTCTCAGAATCATTATGTTTATATGTCTAGTTTAATATATTTTATATTTGTACCTGACAAAATGTAGTACTGTGCTGCACTCATTCAATGCATTTAATTTAACTTCAGCACGATTCTATACAATGACTCTATGACTTGTTGATATATCAGGCCCCAAATAAAATACATTAAACATTTTTCCAAATAAAGGGATGTTCCCCTATTACTAATGCAAATAAGAATATTCCAAATTTAATGTTGCAAACTGTTGACTCCATGTTTCACAAAGAAAAATTGACTTATAAACTTAAACACTACTGATTTTTAACAGGCAATTAGGAACAGCAGTAATCATTTTTCTTTTGACAGCTGTTATTTGTGCTTCTGGCACTATCATTTGTCTTGAACATTTTGTCTCTGATTTTGACCATTTTGGGGTATTAAGCATTAAAATATTTGTTGAATAATATGTAAACTCTGCAAAGAGAAGTTTAGTGCATTTGTGTAACTACAGCTGCGGATATTTAATTCCAAATGAGAAAAAAGATAATTCTGTCATGAGCTGTCTTTTACTAGTATGAAGCAATAACTAGCTGAATATTTTATATTTAACAAAAATCTACCTAATTTTTGACATTTGTATTTATGTGTGGTAGTATTATATATTTTTAAAATGTTGTTTTGCAGTCTGTTCTTAGAAATCTTTCAATTCAAGTATCACTATTATTTGATTTTTTTAAGTTTTAAAACACATGTAAAAATAAATGAGGTCCAAATAAGTTATTTATTCGTGATCACAGAGACAGACAGTGAGAAAAGAAATAGTTAGTGTTCTTTATTACTAACAGTATTCCTACTCTTGGTTATTTCTTTTCTTGGACACAAAGATATTTCGGGCATCTATACATGTGTGTACAAATCTGCAGTATGTTTAACACTGTTCTGCTAGCTAAATAGCTGTCTGATTATTTATTATTCCCGAGTTTTGCTGTGTTGTACTTTGAGGTTTTCTAAATTCATAATTTTGCTTTCTTTCTCAAGATCCTGTATCTAACTAACCTCTGAAAATCCCAAGTCAAGAAAGTTTTGGTAAAACATTTATGAGGCATACAATATCTTTTGTTTAGTTGTGATCTTAGGCTTAGAGCAAGAAGGGATGCAATCTCTTCACAGCCTCTGCTATTTCATTCTGTATTTATCAAGCTTAGTGATTATATACTCTAAATAGATACCTGGCCAAAATCCTAGGCAATTTAATGTTTTTATGCCTCTGACATTCCAATTCATCCTCCAAGTCTCATTTGTTCATAAATAAAATAATCTATTTTCAGATCACGCGTCCTTAAATAACTGAAACAGTTAAAACATAAAGAACAAAGAGGATAAAGTCTAGTATTCTAAAAAGATCCTCGAAAGACCATTTAGTTAATTGAATTGTCAATGAATGTTAACAAACCAAGGTTTATTGAATTATATTTACATTGTGTTGTAACTTTATAAAATTGATTGTCATACGGGATTTAATAGGTATAAAGATATTATGTCAAACCAAGCCACTAAGGCACATACTGTGATATAAACTGAGCTGTTGGATTGATCATTTTGCCTTACCAAATATTTCATATTACCCCTTTCCCAGTCCCAGTGGACACATGGGCACACGTGCGCGCACACGCACGCGCGCGCACAAACACACACACACACACACACACACACACACACGATGTATTCCATAAATGCTTTGATTGTCACAGAATGCACAACAAATGAAAAACTCTGTTTCTTGAATTCTGGGAAGAATTTAAAATCTATTAAACCCTGTTCATCCTTGAAGATGCTGTCTCCTCCAGATCCTTCAAGATTGGAAAAAGAAGGTGATGAGCATTTTTAAACTCAGTTCACTGAGCATTGAACAATTGCTTAAGGGAAGATGAGTTTGGCCTAAAAGACAATAACAAAACCATGACCAATTTGTTTTCTGGTTCAGTGTTCTTTGTGCTGTTTCTATGGTGTGACATAAGTCATTTTACAATGCTAGGAGTTGTTAAAATTAGCATCAACATTAAGAAATTTTCTATCTCTACCCAAGATGCTAGGAAAAAAAAAAAAAGTAGAGTTTAGCTTATGCCTATGTCCTTTGTATTAGAAAATTAAAATTATTATCTATGTATATGTGATGCAAAATCACTCACGTGTATAGTGCAACTGAAAACATCTGATATGTAAGATTTAGTCATTGCCTGACATCCTGTATGTATGCTTAATCTATCTAGTGGTTAGCCATTATTTTCAGACCCTAAAGCTCTATCCAAGACTCTATCTTCTACCAAAAGTGTAATGTAACTTGAAAGTTAAATGAATAGGATATTTTGGATTATGACATGGATATTTTATCTGTTGCTGCTACAAGATGGTCAACATCACTGTTTTAATGATTTTTATGAGAAAAACATTCTATAGATTTTATGTTTCTCTTTATTTGTATATTTGACAATATTAGTTTAAGAAATTTCATATGAAATCAAATGAAATGTTATTATGCACCATTTAATATTAACAAAATGGCTTCATATATCTTCATAATAAACTCATGTTAAATAATTTTGTATTAAACCTTAGATTATAGTGAAGTCTGCAGAGGCTTTAAGGACACAGGTCATAGTAGAAAGAGAAAACCTGGTATAAGAGAGCCAGAAATAGAGAAATCAATAGTTGTTACCCATTAGAATTCACATTATAATATTTAATGAGTGTAACAAACTTAGGTTTCAGCTATGCTCAAAGTCCCTAAGCTAATAGAGACTTGTTCTAGTGAGGGAGGCATAGTCACAACGTTTCCAAAGAGAACAGAATACATCATGGGACACTTGTATTTAATTGGATTGGGTTGTGATAAAAAAAAATTGGAAATGAGGATTACAGAGTGTATCCCCTAAAAACAGAGGGCTTTAATGGTTTTGAGTGTTAGGTTGAAACTTAGGAGAAAGAACTAGAATAAAAGTCATATATCGGTATATAAATTGGGTAAGAAAAACAAGAGAGCAGGAGAAAGGTCATAGTTTGCTGACTTAATAGATACTCAGGACTCTGAACAGAGATCTGGGTAAATACTGGATGCAGTACAGAAAAATAATATCAAACACAGCAATCTGTGAGTCTGAGCCTATCTGCAATATTTTTCCTTTAAAAATATATTTTTAAGAATTGTTTTGGGGATCCAATACCCTACATTAAAAATATCTTTTGCTGAGATCTAAGAAGCAGCAGGAACTGTTTGTTATTTAAAACAAATGTCACTGAATTGATGGAGTTTGCTTCATTTGTTTAGCATAACAAAACAAATCCTGGTAAAATCCTAGCTTTAGAATTCCAATAGCTTAGTTTATGGTGCACCCCTCTGCTTTGCTACATTCCAACAAAATACAGTGTCTCTGATTGCTTGACCTTATGCATTTTGTAATTCTAATTAATAAGATTATTTTATCTTACTGATAGTACTCTTAAAATAACTATAAAAGCAATGGCCATTTTTGGTAGCTGCAAGTGCCAAAAAGAGATTACATTGATGAAAAATAAGTAATTATTTCACTTTATACAAAGCACACATTTTTGTGTATTTTACTTTTGTTGTTTTAATTAATAATTAATTTTAATTGACAATAATTACGTATATGAATGGGAAAATAAGAGATATTAATCAAAAGTATATTGCTTCATTAGACTGAAGGAATAAGTCTTTGTGATCTATTGCACTGGATGGTGGCCAAAACGTAAGTTTAAACTCTGCTAGACCAGTGAGTTCTGTAGCACTTCATGAAAGGCAGTCTTTGTTGGTGTATAAGACAGGCTGGAAGGGGTGAATGGGCTATTCTATCTCCCCTAATATTGAAAGCATGAATAAGCATTCATGTAAATATAGAGTTCTGTAATCAAATGTTTTAAAACTACAATTTTAAGTCAAGAATACAGGAAATTATATTTTGATATCTTAGTACAATCTTGTTATTTTTTTCATATGCAGTCAATATATCTGCAATTTATGAGATACTTTCAGCCATGATATGCAATAAAAATATTTGTTTTGTATTGTCTTTGAGAAGAAGAAAATAGAATTCTCATTCATAGCCAATTAGAATTAAATAACATGTGATTATCAATCACCAAAGATTTGCCTTTTTTAATTTTTATTTTTTAAAGGAGAGAAAAGAACTTTAGACATAGACGTTAGGATCATGTCCCACAATCCCTCTGGTAGTTACACTTTCCCTTTCTATTTGTATTAACGTACTGAACTCTTGCAACTACCTATGAGGAAATTATGATTGTTATACTCATTTTAGAGATGAGGAAGCTTGAGACATAGAGCTTAACTTGCTCAAGGTCATACAGCTAATAATTATTGGAACTAAGACTCTAGGCAATGGGGCTACAAGTTATCTGATTTATATCTCAATGCTATATGTAATCTAAAATTAGAAATCAGAAAATTTAATCAACAGTAGTTACTGTTTCAAAGTTTGAAGGACATAGCAACAATCATAAAAAGTAATGCCTCAAATACATTGTCTCTTTTATAAAGAAATAAACTTCTGTATTGAATAAACTGTGGGCATTAAAAGGACATTGATAACCTATAGATAAGAGAATAGCCATATATATAAAAAATATATTATATGATATATAATATATGTGTGATACATATATTATATATCATATAATAGTATATGCATATATTATATATACTATATGTAATTTTTAACAGGTAGGTAATGTTACCTATATATGCACATATATAGACATTAATTTCACACACACACAACACATATAGATGAAGATATCATTCAATCTTTAAAGTGTAACTAATATATCTTTTAAAGCTGAAGTCCTGAAACATAACCGTTCCTGAAGGGTTTCATTAAAATCTAAAATTTTAGCCCATAGTCAATTCAATTTAATTATGATAGTAAATTTACATCACTGCAGGCTTAACTTTTGGAAAGTAGCTGAATTGTAAATTTAAAGCAAACAACTATTGTCTTCAAAAATAGTATGAATGTCTCTCATGTTTGGGCTTGATAAGTCCAGCTCAATGTAAATCTCCCCTCCTCCTTTCTGGGAAATGAATGAAAAGATGCTGAACTTCATTAGTAATTACTGAATGCTTATGCATATATACATATGTAAACAGACTGCAAGGTGTCCAGGAAGATGTTAAGGAAATCAGATCATCTAAACAGCATAATAGTCTACAGGGTCTCAGAGGAAAGCATGTTATTTAATGATAAAAGGGTAGGTTCATTATGATGCTTCCATTTGCCTACTGAAAACAATATCAGTAGATATGAAACATGACACCTCTTTCCCCCAGGGTCACCGAGTTTTGAATAGTTACTAAAGTTGCTAGTAGTTACTAATAACCAATAGTAGTTAATAGTAAAGTTAGATAATGTATTTCAAAAAAGAAATTTGCCTATGAGAAAAATGGCCTAAAAATTAGCATTTTATCATATGGCATTATTTAGCAGAATGTATTGAAAACTTAGTCACTCTATAGATACATAATCTATTTGGAATATAAAATCAAACAAATAAAAAATAAGAGGCTTAATTATTTATATTTAAAATAAGAGAAGAGACTCCCCCCTTTCCTATAACATTTTATAATACTTACAGTTTTAAGTTATTCTTCTATCTTTTTGAAATATATGGAAATATTTTTAAAAGTTAAATAAGCTTCTTGTCAAGTTTAAAACCCAAGAATATCTTTCTCCAGGTCTTGGGAATCTTCTCTTAGAAATGTAATCATCAAGAAAGGGGTGGTGCCCTTATTTCCCAGTTTTTTTGTGAAGGAAGGAGTCTAACTCAGTGGTTGCTTCACTCCAAGTTGTAAAATTCTCTCATGAGAAGGATGTGAAAAGTTGATTTATTTATTAATTTTGGATTAGCCAATTCATAAACACAGATGGCCATTTTAATGACCTGTTGATTATAGAATGACCTTTGTGTGTTAAATGGTGCTGTCAGGGCCTCTTATTTGAGCACTAGTTATTGTTTATCTTGAGAACTCATATGCAATGGATTAGATCTGCTTCACTATACAAAATAATAATATTTATTCTTGTCTTTGTATTCCCTTAGCAGATTATCTGTGATGAACATCACATTCTGTTTTGATACCTATTCAGTTACAAAAGTTGTTTTCTTTTACTTGTACATTTGCAGAGAGGTTTTCTAGGTTTGGAGTAACTTTTATTTTTAATTATATTTACTCAACAGCATTTATGCCATAAAAAGGGAAAATTCAAATGTTTCTCATTTGATGTAGACATCTTAAGTGTTATATAGTGAATGTAATTTAAAACTGCATCTTATTCATGTTTAATTCTTAGATCTTGCTCTTAGTAAAAATATTTTGCTGAAAAATACAAATGTTTATATTACTTAAAATTGGGGCCTCCAACACTTCATAGTAATTATTTTATGGAATTTAATAAATATTGCTAAAGGAGTTCATAAATTTCCTTTAAAAAGTCAATTTTGATTTATAAAGGAAAATAACAATAGTTTCTTTTTTCTCCCTCAACTTGATTAGTGATATAACTTGTACTGTTTGATAGTTTAATTGTGATGTTAAAATGCTGGTATTCTTTCCTGGGTCAAGACAGAAAGCAGTGAAGCATAGAAAGGGAGAGAAGTTTCCACAAGGCAGCTATGCTCTATTGCTCATTGCATTTGACATGCTTCATGATGAATGAGGGATACACAAAGTACTATTAAGGGAGAAGACCATCCCTCATATTGTCTTATGCCCAATTTCTGCCTCCAGAGAAAGAAGAAGTAAAAACTAAAAGGCAGAAATGAAATCCACAGGCAGACAGCCCGGTGCTACACCCTAAGCCTGGTAGTTAAAGGTCAACCCCTGACCTAATTGGTTCTGTTATCTATAGGTTACAGACATTGTATAGAAATGCACTGTGAACATCCCTATCTTGTTTTGTTCCTATCTAATTACTGGTGCATGCAGCCCCCAGTCATGTACCCCCTGCTTGCCCAATCAATCACGACCCTATCACATGCACCCTCTTAGAGTTGTGAGCCCTTAAAAGGGACAGGAATTGCTCATTCGGAGGGCTCAGCTCTTGAGACAGGAGTCTTGCTGATGCCCCCGGCCGAATAAACCCCTTCCTTATTTAACTTGGTGTCTGAGGAGTTTTGTCTGCGGCTCGTCCTGCTACACTATATGTAACTTTACTGCAGCCAGACACAATTATATCAGTGAATATTTGAAATTACAGCTATTTACAAATAATTCACAAATTGACAATTACATGCACACAAATCTTTATGAAAACTGGAAAATTAATATTTATTAATATTTTTCCTAGCAATATTTATCAAGATGAAATTATTCATTCTAATATTACTATTCCAATGTCTTTTTTCCTTCCCAAGCACATAATCTACTTTTCCTATTTTATATAATGAAAAAAGAAAATAAAGCAATTTGCTACTGAGTACTGTTTTTGCACATTAGACCAGAGTATTTTCTCTTTTGACATATTACTTAAAGGTTTGTCTTAATATTAAAATGAAAATTCTTGTTTTCTGGTCTAGAAAAGCAAACAGAAAAAATCAAGCGAAGAGATATGGAACATAGATACTAGTAGTAGATACTAATAGTAGATAATACAACTTTGAAAACTAAAATGAAAGTTAACTTTGCACTATACTCTTCCAAACATTAAAGTTTATAATCTTCCAGTAAAAATATAGGAATTTTTAAGAAAATGACTTCTTTAATGTGACCTAAAATTAAAATTGCAATGCAATTCTGACACTATTATTCACTAAAATTTTCAGGGTAACTGTAGCTAGATTTAATCTTTCATGCGTGTTCAGACATGGGGAACTGGAAAAGTAATTAGTTTAATTTTGAAACTATACACAGGTCTTCAATGAGGCGATCTATCAACAGACTAATCTAGTACAATGTTGTTCAACCATGGAAACTTGAGGAGTTATTTAACCTCTTTGACATTCAAATTTCACAACTATTATTATAAAATCTGAAGACTAATTCTACTTTTCATTCTTCATCTCACAATGTTTGTTTGTTTGTTCATTTATTCATTTTTATTGTTTTCTTTTTTCCCTGAATCAAATGAGATATTCCATGTAAAAACAGCTTGTAAAATGTAAATCACTGTATGGACATTGTTACATTTGCCCCCTTTTCAAGCTTCCTGGTGCATAAATCCCCAGTCTGTGCTTCCTTAGCAGGTATTTGAGATACTCAGTGCTCAGTAGTTCCAGAATTTTTCCAGGATTTCAGTGGCTCTAAGAGTTTGACAGGAGATATGACTTAAGAAAGAGAAATTCAGAAGAGTCTGCATTTCATTAATGCTGAAAGAAACCTACTTCAAAGAAATGTCAATTCTCCTTTTTGGCTCTACAATTGAAAGTTATTTCTAGACTTCTTAATTTGTCTATTATTTCTTTTGTTTGAAAAATCTTTAGATTTGTTTAAAGCCAAGGACAACACTCATATGCATGTGTTTGCACATTAGTACAAGGTAGGACATCACAGACATGAAACAGTAAAATTAAAATTAGAGACAGCACTCTCATCCACTCCATGAAATGGTTTTGTATTCTTTTAATATATATAGAGCAGAGCAATATGGAGATACAACTTGCTATGTAAATCCTCAAATAAGTTTGAATAGAAACAATACTAAAGTGTCCATCCAAGTAAGTGTTGTCTACTGTGTTAGTTCAGGTGACTATAACAAAATAACATAAACTGGGTCATCTATAAAGAACAGTTATATATTTCTCACAGTTCTGGAGTCTGGGAAGTCCAAGATCAAGGCACTGGCAAATTCACTATTGCCCTCTTTCTGGTTCATAGATGGTCATCTTTTGACTGTGTCCTCACATGGTAGAAGGGCAGAACTCTGATCTCTCTATCCTTTATATAGAATTAATCCCATTCATGAAGGCTTCACTTTCTTGACCTCTAGTCAACTCCCAAAGGCCCTATCTCCTAACACCATCACATTGGGGGTTGGAGTTTCAACATATAAATTTTGGAGGAACATAAATTCAGGCTATAGTACCAATAGACATGTGGAGTGATGAGAGCCCTAAGCAATCCTGTTGAAACCCCGCCTTCAACAATCGCCTCAGTAAAACTTAAGAGTTTATAACACTTTTATTTTTGCAGATCTTAATCTTCTTAAGAAAGCATTGAGACAAATAACAGTAAGAATGTCAAAGGAAGTTATAATATATATAAAAAAATATTATCTCAAAAAAGTACGAGATAAATGTAACAAAGAAATCAAAGACCACAAATTCATTGGCCATAAATTACTTTCTAATTATTTACTTATTTTTCTTAAAGCAGGCAAGAGGAAACAGTAACACATGGCCACTTATGGGATTATTATCATCAGAAAGGGAAAAAACATTGATTCCTTAGAGGATGTGAACTGTACCTTGCATATCTCTTCTAAAAGCAATATGAACTTAAATCTTCACCTGAGGCTCTGTAAAAGGAGCACAGAGTGATACTTTTTTCTGCAGTGTTCATGCAGATAATGAAATCACAGATTTCAAATGGCTGGACAATTTAACTTCTTTAGACAACAACCAAGTGTTGAACGCTAAAGTAAAGCTCAGTGAGCTTATGTCTGTGTGGTTTGGCTCTCAAGGACAGACAAAAGATTACCTAGAAGAGTGGCTGTGTTAAATATCATCTAAAGCATTTAACACAGATAATTTCTCCAATTCAGTATATTTATGGGGACTGACAAATAACATAGAAAAGCGTATTCTCAGATGACAGGCTAGAGCACTGACTCTCAAATGCTGATGGAAGGTGCATTCAGATGCATTAAAATTCAGACAATGAACAGACATAATTAGAAATTTCTCTAGAGTTGATGGTCGCTTTAATTTAGACCATAGGTGGTTCAAAATAGTTGCTGAAGATCATGAAGAAGTCAAGCTTTAAGTACATATTTCTTTTTTACATGCAAAATTAATCAGATTTTCATCATCAAATGACCAGTGAAGTCATTTTACTGTATGAATATTTCTTCTTGCTAACTCAAATTTCAAGATACATATTGTTTGTTATATTCTATGAATAATATAATCATTCTCTATACCAGGCTTGTAATTCTTTTTTTTCTTATATCACTAAATGTAAAGTATTAATGTAGCTGTCAGACAAGAAATATTTAAAATATTGTTATTTTATTAGCTATCATAAAGTATAAGTATCAGTTAAAAACAACTTACATATAATTTATTGAATTGGATTACAGGTCCTGTCTACTCCTTAGACAATGAGGAAATGAAGGACCTTTAATAAATACAGGAATGACACGACCTGAAATTTAAAAGTGCCGCACTGTGGCAGGGTCTATTAAAACATCAGTTGTCCTTCTCCCTAGATTGTATTTCCCAACATCCCTTCCAGTTCAGTGTGGCCATGCAACTGAGTTATTTTCAAGTAGAGGCAAATGAATGTAACCTATGAGACTTTTAGACGCATAAAACAACTCTCCACCCATGGTCTTCTATACTCTTTGCCTCTGCTACATGAAGGTTGATGAAAAGGAAATTCTTCCAGGAGACATGTTGAAGGTGTATTGTCACTGACATTTTGCTATTGAATTAATACATAGAACAGAGCACTTCCTCCAACCTGTACATTCCTTGATCTAGATACTTGATTGAGAATAAGTGTATAGTCTAGAAACATTACACATTGAAGTGTGTATTTGTTAGTAATGTTAGCCTGTTCACGTCATTTAAGTTTGTCCTACACAAGAGATCTTGCTTCTACTGAGAAACATACTTCCTTGTATTTCTATATATTTGTGAAAGCTGGTCTCTAACATTGTATTTACACATGGATTAGTTTGATGGTAGCTTGTATTCTCCAAATTCTTTGAATTCATCTCTTATTCCACATCATGATCCCGCCACTCTGATCTTCTTCCGGTTTCTCGAATACATCATACACATTTCTGCTTTAGAACTCGTGTACGTGACTTTTCTTTCTGCCATATTCCCCTTTCTTTCCTTCCTTCTATGCCTGACTCCTCATCTTTTAGGTGTTAGTTCAAATGCCATCATATCTTAGATCTTCCTTGGCTCACATGAATATAGAACATCTATTGCTTGACTTCCTCTGTTGCGTTATTGTGTTTATCATTATTAGAATGATGTTGCTGCTGTACTTTTCAGCCATATTTGTATGAGTGTGTACGTGTACT
Source organism: Chlorocebus sabaeus (assembly GCF_047675955.1). Lineage (NCBI taxonomy): Eukaryota > Metazoa > Chordata > Mammalia > Primates > Cercopithecidae > Chlorocebus > Chlorocebus sabaeus. The sequence goes on along the minus strand of NC_132910.1, from coordinate 86,860,263 downwards.
TGTTTCTCTCCCTGCTCCAAATCTAGTCTCTAATATGACAAAAACTATGTCTTTTTTATTCAGCAACTTTTCTTCAGTGTCAAGGATAGATAATTCCAGGTACATATCAGGAGTTTGATAAATATGTTTTCAACTCAATATGAATACTGCTTTTTCAGATAGACCAATAGGTAAATAATTAGATACTTAAAGCCAGTAGGTTCTCAACAGATTTTAGTAATGGCAGTTTATTTTCAAGTATTATTGAGCAAAATAATTTATCTACCATAGAGCTGAATTACAAGGTTAGGTGAAGCAAATGTTGACTGTGGTTAAAATTCCATAAAAGTTTTATGTGTACCTATTTAACATTTTATAAAAATTGAAATGAATCTATAGTGTTTTACATAAACCATAACCCCTAAGTTAATGAAGAGTTTACTGCTTCTGAAGAAAGTAATTAAGTAAATGTGAATTATTCATTGATTTTGTTACAAAATTCAATAAACTTTTAAATATAGTATTGTTAAATCAAGTTAATGAAAATATAAAAACCATGTTTAACTTATTTAAAAATTAAAGTCATGAGGCTTCGTATTCAAACCTGATAAATTAAACATGTGCTAATTAGGAAAACATATAGAGCTGCATTCAATATATATTATATATTTTTGCATAAATGGTTTATAGAATGAACGAATGTGGAGTTGTTGAGCATGAAAAAACAAATCTGATTAATTTTTAATTGATGTCTGCATTCACTATATAGTATATTTTAGGTTATATTATTTACAAGACAAATGCATTTTTAATTATAAGCATATATTTATAAAACCAATTAAGAAGACTGTATGTTAAGAATAAAATATATATATATTCATATGTATATATAGTTTGGTTTTTTGTTTGCTTGTTTTTTGAGACAAGGTCTCACTCTGTTGCCCAGGCTGAAGTGCAGTGGCCCGATCACAGCTCACTGCAGCCTCAACTCCTGGGCTCAAGAGATCTTCCTACCTGAGCCTCCAAAGTAGCTAAACCACAGAAGTGCACATGTTTCTGTATATTTGTATATTTTGTTGAGACGAGGTTTTGTCATGTTGCCCAGGTTGGTCTTGAATTCCTGTGGCTCAAGTGATCCACCTGCCTTAGCCAGTCAAAGTGTTAGGATTACAGATGTGAGCCACTACTTCCAGCCAAAATATTTTTAAAAGATCAAAAAATGACCATATGTTTTAAAAACTAAAGTAATGATTAAATGTTGTCATTTGAGATAGTTTTTTTTTTTTTCCAACAATACAGGAAATCAAGATACACCCTACAATACCATGGTTTATATGGGAGGATGATTTACCATCTCTCATCTTTACATCTACCTATGTGTGTATACGTTTCCTATTTATACATTTAAAACAATCAACTTCATATTCATATCTTCTCAAACTGAAATCAGTACTAGAAAAAAATGTAAGTAAAAACGCAGGTCTCTAACACCAAGGAAATTATAGGTAATTTAATGAAACTAATGAATAAACAGATGAATCACAGATAAGCATACATGATTAATAAAATAACATGGTATTTACATGTTATTGATAATATGAATAATGTAGAACAATAAATTTGTTCCCTTTGGATAAATGAAAAAAATATACGTAGAAAAATTGGTATGATCTTGTCAACAAAAATGTAGTATAATTCTCTGAGAAAGAAAACTTCATCAGAGATATTTCTCCCTTTTAAAAGGAACAACACTTCAATTAAGAAAAGCTTTTATGAAGCACATTTTTTGAACTTAGAAGTATTTTCTTTATTCAGGTAAATTATTTCACTTTCTTCTATGAGTTGAAAGGAGAATTTATTACTGAACAGAAAACCTTATTTCACTAATCAGTTTAAGAAATTTTCTTTATGGGATTAAACTTTTAAGCTCTTTATCAAAAAAGATATATTTTTCTATTTCTATTGCTGTTATTAGTTTCCATTCAATAGAAATAAATATGAACTCTGGTTGACTAGTTTTATTACAGAGATTGACTTGTCTCAATGGTAAATATTTATATTTTTATGAGTGACAAGCTCTTAAAATGAATTATAATAATTTGTGAACACCAAAAACCATAAAAATATAGTAAACAGTGACAGTTTATAAATATAAACACTGTTACTCATTTCAAATACGAGAGGACTTGAAATAATGTTTTTCTACATGGTTAGTACTTTAAATTGAATTCATTTCCCACAGACATTATAAAAACCCCAAAATGATTTATGGCATTTAAAACAGCAGCTCCTCTCTTCTATTCCTTCTGCATTGTTAAAAATAAAAGGCCTTAGGAGACTGAGGCAGGAGAATCGTTTGAACCCCGAAGGTGGAGGTTGCAGTGAGTCAAGATCATGCCACTGCTCTCCAGCCTGGGTGACAGAGCAAGACTCTGTCTCAAAAAAAATAAAATAAAATAAAATAAAATAAAATAAAATAAAATAAAATAAAATAAAATAATAAAATGTCTTTGGGTGGTTTCAAAATCTCATTATAAATTGATTTTTGTTTCTGTGCTTAATTGTTTTCTAACAGCCCCTTTATGTTAAAAGCTAATAGTGTAGACTAGTGGGAAAATAGGTACAATATCAAAAATCATTCCATATAGGAAGTTTTAAAAGGAGTATATTTAACATTCAATGGCTGTATGATAAGGGTGTATCTACTTCCTCTCTATTTTTTCTGAGTTCATGATATTATTAATTTACTTTTACTTCTTACAAACATTTTCAGTGAATGGAGCTGACAGCTGTCTATAAACTAATAACAAATGGGACTGTTTATTAAAGAATACAAAAAGAACCCATGTCATTAGTCTGGCCTCTCTATTCGCTTTCTTTCCATAGCCTCAGTAATGCAAATATCACCAGTAGGTATTATAAAATATGTATTTTCCATAGTTTAAGTAATGACTGAAGGAATTTATTTTTGGTCTCAACTTTTTACATCTGATATTAATTCATTTCTGATTATCTAATTCCAAGTGGTCAAAAAATCTACTCTTCCGCTTTTTTTTCCTAGGTTCAATTGAACCTAGAAAATGATGTAGCTCAAGTGATCCAACCTTCAATGATGAGTCTATTATTTTAAATGAATTTGACTTGCATTCATTCCTTCTTGTGAATAAAATGCACAGTAGCAGTATGTCTCAGAATTGTGCCTCATATTATTTATTTATGTATTTATTTATTTATGTATTTATTTATTTATTCAGACAGAGCCTCACTCTGTTGCCCTAGCTAGAGTGCAGTGGCACCATCTTGGCTCACTGCAACTTCTGCCTCCTGGGTTCAAGCGATTCTCCTGCTTCAGCCTCACCAGTAGCAGGGATTACTGGTGCATGCCATCACAACCGACTAGTTTTTATATTTTTAGTAGAGAGGGGGGTTTCAGCATGTTGGCCAGGCTTGTCTGGAACTCCTGACCTCGGGTAATCCACTCGCCTTGGCCTCCCAAAGTGCTGGGTTTATAGGCGTGAGCTACCGCACACATCCTCATATCTTATTATTGACTCTATATTTGCCAGCCTTCCTACATGTGCTTTGTTGGCTCGCTACATGGCTTTAATATCATCTTAATGTATACTAAGTACCATCACTCTACAGTCAAAGATAGCATACCTATCTATATGTTCCCAAAGTCTTGCAGGTAGGAACTGTACACCTTACTCAGCAAAGGCTGTAATATGCCCCAGAAACTACTGAGCCATGGACTCTTTATATTTTCTGCTAGTCTCAGAATTACATTCATATACTGTGTGTTGCACAATGACCATTGTAATGTGGTATTAACCCTTTGAGATAGCTCGTTGCTTTGTGTGTAACTTCGCATCACACATATGTATCTGAAAACTGACTAGAGAGTATGAACCCCATTGGACAATGCATTTATATACCACACTAAATATTTATTTTCAGAAGTGCTTGAGGATATTTTCCTTCAGCTCAAACTTGTGTGAAATTTGCATATGCTCAAAACTAACCTGTCCCAACTGTAAATGACAAAGCTAAATCCTTGTCAAGCCAAAAGAAGGATGATAGGATTTGGGATAAGATCAAAATTAACACATTAATAATAAATAGGTTATTTCTAAAGCATGATTCATAAGATGTTTTATGTTTCTAAACATAACAAAAATTTACTTCTGTTCTTCAGTTGTTCTTTTACAATACACATGAAATTTTAAAGTGGAATCATTAAAAATAAGTAAACAAAACACTCTTTGTAAGATGCAATTAGTAAAATATAAAAAAATAATTAATTAGGACAATGACATATAACAGCAAGACTTACAAAGATGGCAAAAGTTATCTTTGATAGACAAGGTAATTTTTATATGATACGCACATCACTGGCTGTTGAGAAACAGATGTAAACTACATGTATAGAAACACAATTTATTTTCTTTTTATGAATCTTACAGCTATATACCTTGTCAATTTTTCTTAATAATGAACCTGCAAATTTGGGTGAGGGGGTTCTCTATGACAATCCATCATGATGTCTTTGGAAACGGTGTGTTTTTATTACTTTTTTCAATCTTCCTAGAATTAATTTATTTTGAAAGTTTTAGTGTGCTTGTTAGAATTACCAAGACAATGTGAAAGAAAAGCTTTGATTGCAGAGATCCTTGCGTTATTCCTAATTTTAAAAGAATTTTCCCAACATTTCCTTATTGATTGATGTTATGCAGTAAGATATTTGCAGGTAATCCTTATCATGACAAAGAAATTCTCTTTGTTTTTTAGTTTTTTAAGATGGTTTTTATATTATGAAGACATGTCAGACTTGAAGAACACTTATTCTGAATCCATCTATCCTGTATTCTCTTTATTGTCTTCACTCCGTTAATGTACTGAATAGTTTTTTTATAGATTTTGTTTGTTCACCTCCCATTGCCAATTCCCAGGATAAATCAACTTTTCATGTTGAATTATCATTTAATATACTGCTAGAGTTGGACATTAATAGTTTATGAAAAATATTGGGAGCTTTGTTGATGAAGAAATTCACTATACCTATCTGATAATATTCCCATTATCTTTTGGTATGTAGATGACATGGCTTCACTGAATGAGATAGAAGATATTCTTTTATAAATTACTTTAAAATATTTGGATACTATTAGAATGATATACTCTAGGAAAGCCTTACAGACCTTTATATTGGCAATCACTGGGTCTGGTGTTTTTCTTGTAGTTTGATAAGAAATATTTTAATTATTTCAATTTTATAGGGGTATTCAGATTTTTGTGATTCAGATACAGGTTATATTTTTTCTAAGAATTCTGGTATTCCAGCAAAATCTTCAAGTTATTACTATAATAAAGTACTCTCATTTTTAAATGCAGTTATTTTTGCTTTAGCATTACTAATATTATTTTTACGTGTGTCTGTTTTTTTTTTTTTTTTCTTGATCAATCTGGCCAGAGATTTTTCTCTCTTATTTTATTTTTTTTCAAAGAACAAACTTTGCACTTATTGTTTTCCACATGTTATGCTATTTTTTCCAATTTCACTGTTGTCTAATATTATCTGTACTATCTCCTTTATACATTTTCTTTCTGGGCTGAATATTTTCAGTGTCTTTAGGTTTATCATTCAGTATAATTATTATTTCTTTGAAAATAAAATATTAAAGTACAATAAATTTATTTTTTCTAGAAATTTAGTTCTTAATTAATATTTGTCTTTTTGTACCTAATAGTCCTTGTCAATTGGTGAATTTTGTGATAGTATTCTGTATTCTGTTTAAATTACATACAGAGTTGTATGTGCTGTATCTGTAGCTAGAGCTCCTGAGGAGTCTCAATATTATTTTCATTTTTTTTTTCTATTTTATTCTTATTTATGTATTTATTTATTTAATCTTTTACTTTAAGTTGAGGGTACAAGTGCAAGTTTGTTACGTAGGAAAATTTGTCTCATATGATTTTGTTGTACAGATTATTTAATCATCCAGTTATCTAGCCTAGTACCCATTAGTTATTTTTCCTGATCCTCTCCATCCTCCCACTTCCACCCTCCAAAACACCCCAGTGCATGTTGTTCCCCCTGTGTGTCCTGTGTTCTCACCATTTAGCTCTGACAAGAGAGTGTGGCAATTCCTCAAACACCTAAAGACAGAAATAGCATTCAACACAGCAATCCCATTACTGGGTATACACCCAGTAAAATATAAATTATTCAGCTTTAAAACACATGCACTTGTATGTTCATTGCGGCACTATTTATAATACCAAAGGCAGTGAATCAACCTAACTATCCATCAATAGTATTTTCATTGATTCTAAATCATAGGGACTTTGCTTTCTCATGTGTTTTGTCATATCAATTAGCCTGTATTAGTAAGTCTATACATTTATTCTTTTAAACCATAAACAAGTCATATTATGCACATGTTACAGTCTGTCAAGATCATCTTCAACTATGAGTTTCTCTTGCAGAGTACTAAAGTTTTTGACATCTGGATTTTGATAAAAATAAACAGCAAGAGTAAGGGCTAGGGCATCTGAAGAATAACATCAGTTCCTTCATCTTATTTTGTTGTTTATGGTAACTCATGAAATTTGCTCTTCATAAATTACCTCAGACTTTTCAGAGTTGATAGCAAAGCAGTATTCCTCTAAGAAAGGCCAATAGGGGTCCTATATGTGAGTGTGTGAGGAGACTTAAATATAAGAGTGTTAATAAATGTCCAGAGTTATTATTTGAAAACCATAGGAATTATTAAATATCTATGTGATTTTCTACAATCATATATTAGAAAGAAGGCTAATAATTCAACTATTAATTTTATAACTTGTATCAGTTTTATTTTTAGAAGAAAATAAATATTTATTGATATGCATCACATTTATTCTATTTCATCTCTACTTGGCAATATTTGGTATTTATTTATTTATTACTTATGAGGGTGACAGTCATGTCCCAGTGGAGATACACAGTGAAATAAAACATTAACCTCTGAGGCTCTCCTGGTGTGAAATTCTGACCTCAAACTATCTATTCAAATAGGCAACTGCTACAACTGGAATGACTAGATAAATTCACAAGAGAATAAATCTTGTTTCAGGTCAAAGAACAGAAAAAATATTTAAAGAAAAGAACTAACCTTCATAATATATGTGCAAACAGGTGATATTTGTTGACTGTGTTTGTGTGTGTGTGTGTGTGTGTGTGTGTGTGTAACTTCAGGATGAATAAGGCAGATGAAATATTTAAATGTAGACATGTTGAAAGCCGATATAATTTATTCCAGTGAAATAACAGATTGTTAACATAATGCAATTATTTCTTACAGTAAAATATTTATTAAAATATATCATCTTCTAATATGATTAGTGTATTTCCCCAAAGTTAATTCTGTATTGGAACATTTCAAAATATAACTTTGACTAATTTAATTGGAGCAGAAGAACAGTGCGTGCACCTACATTAAATTGACATTAAACGGAAATAGCAAGAGCAATGCCTAATAGTATGTGCCTCTAATCCACTGAAGGCCTGACCCTAATGGCCAAAAGCACTTCAATTAAGTTTCATTGCTCTTCATTACATTTTCTCAATATATGTGTCTGATGTGATTGTTTCTGCTCTCACAAGACACAGGAACTTTTGATAAGGGCTAGGGGTAACTTTGTTTTTTATGTAATTTAATTCTAATGGGAAATGTCTCTACGGTTTTTAGAGTTCCACTATTCAGTGGTATTTTATCTTTCTCTTTGGGTTATTACTGCTTTCTAATCTTGCTTAGAATATGTAATTAATTTAATTGTTTTTTTTCTCTCTATGCTCTATGTCCTTCTATAATACAGGATTGCACAGATTGCCTTTTTGTGACAAAAACAGAGGAAGAAAAATGGCAACAACCAAGATTATTATTATACTTAAATGGTTTCTCACACTTTATGAAGATCTTTATGTAAAAATATTAAGCAGTCCATTTAACAGAGAAGTATGTTTGTTTCACATGTATCAGAAAATGTGAGTCTTAATTAAAATGGATCCTGACGTCAAGTGCTATTGATGAGAAGTTATTATTCTATATGTTATATTTTATATCAGTGTAATGTGATAGGAAGTTTTAAAAGACCTTATGTGTTTCTGCCAGATAGTGATACAGTGATAAAATAGCAGCAGTTAAAAAAAAGAAAACAAAAAAAAAACCCAAAAAAAAAGCAGAATGAATGGTTCATATGAATGATGACGCTAAAAAGAAAAAAAAAATCAGACCCTCAGAATGAAGGTATATCTTGATAAGCAAAGCTGTTAGATGTTATGTGGCAATATCAGATGTCGGGAGACAGAAAGAAAATATTGGTTGCTTCCAAGGGATCTAATATAATGAACATAGTTGATCATGATCCCTTGGTTATAGAATCAAGTTGATAAGACTCTACTAGTGAGTGGAAGTTAGGGGGATCAAGATTTGTTAAGAAAATCTTATGTATTGTTTAGCAAACTATATGTAGAAGAAACTATCAGAGACATAGAGAATTACACAATATTTATAGGTAGACGTAAAACTGCATAAAACTTCATGTAATTGTTGTTATATATACTACTTAGTTTTTCACCAACTAATTTCTTTTAATATTTTATAAAATTATGTTTTTTAAATTCATTTATATTGATATACATAGTTCTAGTTTAGTCACAACGTTTCAGAGTGCATACATATGAAGTAAAACATAAAGAATGTAAAGGGGTAATAAATATAAATTCAGAATTATAAATATCTCTGTGTGGAAGAAGAATACAATCAGTAAAAGTTTGTAGGAATGATTCAACTCTGTTTTAAGTTTTATTTGTTAATAGGGGAGACAGAGAATATTTTAGATTCTTTATTCACTTTATATTCCTAAAATAGCTCAAAATAAATTTAAGCTTTCTCCAAAATGTCTATCAATGTAATTTATAAATTAATGGCAATGCTATACATCATAGTCCATAAAGATAAGAATATATCATGAACATTATAAGGTAGAATTTTAGAAGGAACTGATAGTAGAAGTGAGTATTGAGTATTATTTTTTCCTTCTATCGTGATCAGAGCCCAAATCTCTTTCCACAACAAAATGATCTTCAACTAAAATTTCACATTAATGGATCTTAAATAAGCATTAGTGTAGTATATAGACTTAATTCTTACACCAAAGCTTATTTCACAGTCTCTTATGGTTTTTTCAAGTGCACATATGTTTATTTGTGTAGTCTTTGCAAATCCAAGTGTTTAATGACTATATGTAGATAAGTGTGTACATGTAAACATACATACTTACACATTAAGTTCTATGTGTGTTTAATTTATATCTCCTTCTAAAATATCCATCATTACCTATTGTTTTAACACAATTATCTTCAGTAAATAGAAACACACAGAATAGAATGTCTTTATGTTTTATCGTCCCTGTGAAGACAATAGCATATGAGGTGGCTTTAATATTAGAATATAATACAATTTTTTTTTACTTAGTTGGCATGTTGCAAAGACAATTTATTGTACGGTGGAAACAGCATTTAATCTTAATGAAATCAATGTGGAATTTCTTCTTCCATTATCCATGGCAGTTTGGAAAGTTGTATTCAATTTTCTGTTTTTTATATTTTGAAGCTATGCAAGAAACACTTGAAACTATAATTTTGAAATTCCTTCACGGTGTGAAAATTTTATGGTCATTTATCACTAAAGATGATGTGAAATAAAAAGCATAGCGCTAATAGGAGGTATAAAGATATACTTAGAATGTAGAATTAAGGTAGCATTTTTAATCATCTCTGCTATTCCTACTTATATCATTACTGAATTGAAATTCATGCACTTTATATGCAAAGCTACATTTTTTTTTTGTTAAAATCAAATAAATATACTGTCAAACTCCAACCTTCCAATTTAACATTTGCATGTTTTCTTGATTTTAAATTGTATGATTGAAGGAAACAGAAATGCTTTTATTTTGAAATTTGAGAAACACCATTTAAATAAATTTTACATCTGCCAATTTGCAGTTATATAATCAGAGTTAATTAAGTCAATTAAGAGGTACACTATAAATAAGAGGTGCCTTTATTAAAACCTAGCCTAAATGGAAGAAACAGTTATATATTAGTGTGAAAACCATAGAGAAAATAAATCCATCAGTCCAGGAACTACCTAAGTTAAACTTACTATATTATCAAAAATTTATTCTGCTCTCTTCATAACATTACAGGTGTATGTGGGTACAGTTTCTGAATGTTTAGTATTTTCAAAGTTTCTGGAAAAAAAAATGCACTTAATTGAAATCAGTAAGGAATTTACCATCTGTTTACAGAGCAGCCATATCAAAGCAAAGTGTTGCTCTGTGGTATATGTCCAAATCCCTAAATGAAATGCACAAGGCACACATGCTTACAAACGGGGTTTAAAATAAGAATCTGGCCGGGAGCAGTGGCTCATGCCTGTAATCCCAGCACTTTGGGAGGCTGAGGTGGGTGGATCATCTGAGGTCAGGAGTTCGAGATCAACCGGGCCAACATAATGTAACTCCGTCTCTATGGAAAAAAAAAAAAAAAAAAAAATGCCAGGCGTGGTGGTGGGTGCCTGTAATCCCAGCTACCTGGTAGGCTGAGGCAGGAGAATTGCTTGAATCCGGGAGGTGGAGGTTGCAATGAGCCGAGATCGCGCCATTGCACTCCAGGCTGGGCAACAAGAGTGAAACTCCATCTCAGAAGAAACAAAAACAAAACAAAACAAAACAAAACAAAACAAAACAAAATAAGAAGCCAATTAGTGTGCTCAACATCTCCAAACCTGGTCTGGATGCACATTACTTATAAATAAAGAAGCTGTGGTTTCAAAGACTTAAAAGTGATAATTAAGGGTAATAGCACATGTTTTTGTTAATAATAAGCATGTTAGATAACCACTGACAACTTTTAAGGATCAAAACTCTTCAACGCATTAACTAGAGGTTGGATTTACAATATTTTTCCCTAATTTTAATACTTTATTAAAGTTACTCAGCCTCTTATTTATCTCTATCTAGAGTTATTGAAATGATTAAACTTACTTAAAGCACTGAGTTAATTGTATAAGCAAATATTGTAATCTCAATAAATGATTTCTATCATTTTGTATAATTCTTATTATTATATCATATGATATATTCTGGTTTACGTCATTTATATCATTTAGCGAAAGTAATCAACTATTAAAATTCAGTGAAACTGAAATCTGTGTCAGGCACTCAGCTAAACTCATTTAAACCTTGAAAACGACCTGATGAAATACGCATTATTGTTTTTCCCATCTCAAAGGAGAAGAAATTAAATTTTAGAGATTGTGAGTAAATTTTTCAGGGCCCTGCAGTTAGTAAGCATTGAACCTGCAGTTAAATCCTGAATCTGACAGATCTTAAGTCTTGTTCTCAGAAGGGTTAAATATATTGCCACATAGGTAGAAAATCACTTCAGAAAGTAAGTCATTGAAAAGATCAGTGTTAAACTAATTATTATGTTTTTAGAGGAGCCCTCCCTTATCCAAAAGGGATAAGTTTTGTGACCCCCCCCAGTGGATACCTTAAACCACAGATAGTACTGAACCTAATTGTTGTCAACAGGAATATGTTTATTTTCATGTCTTCCACTCCTTCCATGCCTTTTCCTTCTTAACTAGGAATTTATTATACACTTTGGCCATAACTTTTGCAGTTTGAGGTGAATCAGCAAAACTAACAAAAATTTATTTCTTCTCCTTCACAATTTCACAAATATGTTCTTACCATATATCATAGCAACCTCAGGATATGACCCATTTTACTTAATGGAAATCTTTTATGACTTGTCTTTGGTATATCTGAATTGTCAGCACCACTATGCATACACTTTTAGGATATTATTAAGTAAAATAAGAGTTACTTGAACATAAACACTGTGATACCATGTCAGTTGATCTAATAACTGAGTGACTAACATGTAGGTAGAAAATACACTGAGATTATGACAGAGAAAGGGAGGATTAACATTCCTGAAGGGATGAGTGAGATGGTGTGAGATTTCATAACACTACTTAGAATGGAGTGCAATATAAAACTTATGAATTGTTTATTTCTGGAACTTTCCATTTAATATTTTTGGACTGCTGTTGACCACATGTAACTGAGGAAATAGAAAGCAAGTGTGTCTAGGTTTTAAAATTTCTACTGGGTGGCATCTTCACTAAATGAAAGCTTAAAAATCTTTTCCACCTCTTCATCCCTTCCAATTTTCTCAGCTGTTGAGTTTACAACCATACAAGTGAATCTCCTCAAGAGTCCAAAGCTAGTGCTAAATCCATATGAGCTCAAAACTCAACTTTCACTTATCCTTTGGAATTTTCTATCTTTCTCTAGAATCCTTAGCTCTGCATACCACTGCAAATTCAACTTAGTTTTCCACTTCTGAGGTTCCTTAAAATAACACAGAATTATGCTTATCCAGTGTTTACTTCTCCATATTAGACAAGAATCAAATTGACCTTCAAGTGTGATGGAATGAGCATAGTTATCACTGAGAGGTTTTAGTGTAAATATATACCCGGATCAAATTTTAATATAGTGCATCCAACTGAAATGAATAGAAATTAAATATTTTATTAAAATATATCAACATTCTATTACACATTCCCTTCCTCAATACTGTACTAAACATTTCACATTGTTAAAGATCAAAGTCAATTATATCATTATGTATTACATTTCCCTGGAATAAAAATACTTTTTAACATACAAGCATTTGAAAGAAATAAATTAATGCCATTCTGTTTGACATTATGCTTATGTTTTCAATTTATACTTGGAAGTTTGAAAACAGAGAAATAAATTGTGTGGCTGCTTCACATTAGTGTGAAAACTCCTCTGACACTGTAAAAATAACAACAGCATTAAGTTACTTAAATAATTTGTGGTGCTTGAAGAAAGCTCATTAGCACCTTGTAAATTTTCACATAGCCTGTGTTATAACTTCATTTCCAGAGGAGTTATCATAGCACAAAAACAAATCTCATGTGCAATTAATAACTGAAAGATTCACTGAATGATTTTGAATAGAAGACTCTACATAATAAAGAATAAATTTTCAACTTAGTGTGTAGGGCTGAAACATTAATAAGAGTCATGCTAGTAGAAATTTTTCTTTTGTTTTTACCTACCCACCACTTAGAAGATTAGTTCTATATCACAGATTCTACACTTTAGTAGATCATTTATTTTGTTGGAAAGTAATGTCAGGTAATTTTACAGTTTGATATAATTTTTTTTTCAAAAGTTCAATGCACTATTTTCCTGAAAATATGCTCTTGGTTAGTTTATTCTTCAACATAAACAATAAAAAAATACATTAGAATTCAATATGTGCCATCACATATTATTCTGATCTAAAACTCAACAGATAAACAGACCTTCAGGGACAAGGGGGATCTTCATTTTCACTCATGTAATTGAGGCTTAGCCAACTTCTGCCGTGGAGATCAGGATCCACAGTTGCCACCAAGAGATGATGTGTGTCCAGTTCTAAAGAAGACCCTTAGGGATTACTAAAGAGAAAATAGAATTTATTCCTACTACAATTACCACTTTTCCACAATAGTAGCTCTCCAGCTCTTATCCCCAAACTTTATGCAACAATGACTAGGAATAAAGAAAGTGTTGAGAGTTGCGAGTTGAGAGTCACTGACATAGTCTTTGTAAGATTTTTTGGAAACATACTGTAAAGGCTACTCACAGGCAGACAGGTGAGGGGTCCTCAGAAGAGTAATTCATGGAAAATAGAGGCATTGGGATCTCAGTCCCTTGCTGAAAGCTAGCTGAACTGTAGAATCCTCAGGAGTACCCTCCTACCACTTTCTCTGCTGAGACTTGCCTGGTGAGAGTTATCTTCAAGGAACATGTCCTGTTTATGGAGTTGGAGTGCATATGCTGAAAAAAGACCACTGACCTGTAATACATTTTAGTTCTAAAAGCACTCTGTAATCAAATAAGCTCTGTGGGGTATACAAGAAAATATCAACTTGACCTCTGATTACAATTTCATAAATAGAATTTAAAAATTATTAATCATGATTAAAAATTGAAGAAAAGTTAAGTAAAACACATATATATTATGACTAATATATTCATTTTACATATGTAAATATGTATATATAATTAATATAATAAAATATATTATTGAGTATATAATATATGTAAATAAATAAAGATATAAGTAATACACATATATGATTTCAAAGGCAAGCCATGCAGTTGAAGAAGATATTTGGAACACACAAAAACTGTAGAAGTTTGTTCTCAGAATATATTTTAAAAACATACAATTGAATTTTTTAAGAGTTCAATAGGAATAAATGAACACATTTTTAAGAGAATTACATTTGCATAAACTGTTCCAGTTTTCACTAAAAGAGACAAAGAGAGTAAAAACAAAGTCACTTTCTGAGTGGGCTGTAGGCTATACTCAGCTGAGGTATTTTCAATAATGAATTCATAAATCGAGAGGGCAGAGAAAAGAATCATGGAGAATCAGTCCATGGTAAGTGTATGACTGAGTCTCAAACAAGAAAATTTTCAACTGGCCTGTCATAATTTCAAAAATATTGAGAAACAGTGATTTTTGTGTTCTTCCCAACAGACACCCTTCTTTGGAAAGGAATGTGTGTAGCAGTACCCTAGAACCGCCTCACTGTGTTAGCTGTGTGCATGTAAATAGGAAACAGATAAGTTGTTTCTTTAACTCACAGATCTTCAGAATGAGAGAAACTTCTTGAGAAGTTGCTTATAAAACTTAATTTGGATAATAAATTATTATAATTTTAATAAGATGAGACTTTTCACGACCTGGGAGGAGGGTGAGTGTATTTTGCACGTGGAGGTAGCGGGAATCACTGGTGGCCAGAGGACACACTGTGCTAGCTGGCTACTGAGACAGTTCCAAGTGATTTCTGTTTCCAGGTATTCAGGGAGCTTGTGAAGTTCCCACCATAATTATTAGGGCTGACTTGGCCACAAGGATATTGCAGAAATGACAGAAAGTGATGACTTCTCATATTATTCTGAAAATCTTGAATTATTTTTATAATACAATAGAATGAGGGCATATGAAGGGAAGATTTGAATAATTCTTTGGCTATAGCAGTACTGTGAAATTTTACCTTTCTCACTGTCATGATACACACTCAACACAAAAGGGAATGTTCTGAAAGCAGTCACTTGAAAGCTCAATACTTATACATTGAGGCTTGTAGGATAAAGTAAATTGGTGTCTAAGTCGCAGATAATAATCAAAATCATAAGATATTAACAAAATAGGGTTGTAGTTTAGGAGGTACCTACCTTTTCATTCAGAGCAAAGAAGGCAAACTTTTCCCATGTAACAGATGTAGGTGATAACACACAAAAATATTCATTGTAGTGTATATTAGAACCTCTCCAATAAAGCCTTCTCAATGTGAACAAATCATAATAGATAGAAGCTGAGGTATGTCTGGGTTCTACAGGCTGGTGAGTTAATGAGTGACCAGCAAAAATAGAGATGCATTTATCTCCATCAAAAAACAGTAGATCAATAATGCCAGCAATGTGGAATAGCTTGTGCAGCAGAAACATGTCTATGAGAGACAAACTGAAATACTCCCTAAGTCCAGCAAGTACTGATACTAGAGCTGCGCCACCAGTTTGTGGCAGTATCAGCCAGGAAGGAATGAATTGGCTCAGTTCCTATTCTTCTTCCTGTAGGCCAACCAAGGAATGGTCAGAAGCTTTGATTAAATAGCTGCAGTAAGTAAGAACAAGAAAGAAGCCGACTAAATAACCTTCTCTGGAGGCAGACTTCCTCCCTGTAATATGGATGATTTGGGTGAGAAACAGAGACTACATTTTAAATCAAATTTAGAATTCTTAACATTTTACTTCTGTGATCATTTTTCAACATAGTCATAGTTTGTGCGTTCTCTACATGAACTCAAACATTGTGCTTGGAGATTCATTGGAAATCTGATATTTCAAACATAGAGATTTCCTTACTTCATGGCCATCTCCCATTTCTTCTCCCAGAGTTCAATTCACCACAGAATTACAAGCATTTCTGTTTCTTTGGCAAAAATATAAGATAAAGTATAATTTAAGTTTATTTTTCAGGCATATCAACTCAGGAAACAAGACTTTGGGTGTGAGTTTTTTTTTTTTTTTTTTTTTTAATCCATTTGGTTCTTTAGGCTACATACCCTGATGAATTTGCACTGGTTATACCAACGTGAATTAAGTAAGTTTCATATTACATGAAACAAATGTAAAATACAATTGCCCGATGTTCATGTTGGCCATTTAAACCACTAAAAAAACCTGTGAGTCCAAGATGAGAAACAGCATGGTTTGTAAGGACTTTACATATATTGGGACATTAATCTTCGTAGGGTCGTCCTAGTGTAGGGGGTACTGTTAACCATTCTGTGTTGAGGCAGTTGAGGCACAGAGAGTTAAAGTAACTAAAAAATCTCACAGATAAGAAGAGACAGAGGTCAACTATACACACATGCAGCAATGCTCTATAGGCTATGTCCCTATCCACCACATTGCACTACCTGTGATTCAAAAATGCTAGTTGCAAGTTTTCTTTTTGACCAAGCCATATCTAAAAGAGAAGATAAAAGCAAGAAATTTTTCAGACCAAGGTAATTATAATAATCAAAATAATGCAAGCAAGTATATTGTTATTTCTCAATTTAATATTTTTAAAATATACATACACTTTCAAATTACTTATAAATAATATATCTTTAATTGTCTCCCTTTTACAACGTATATTTTTGATATTTTCCTTTTATATAGGCAGTCTTTTATATTCGTATGATATCTTTGTTCATTTGAGATGAGTGCATTTCTTATGAGTGAATGGAGGCTTAGAAGCATCCTTCTTAGAGTTACATCACGCAAAATTTTCTCTCTATAAGAAAAGAATATCTAATTAAATCTTAAATAGAATCTTAATATTAAAAACTAAGGTAGGCCTTTGCTCTCATGAGAATATAAGTTTTAAATTTTTTGAAAGAAAGAAAATAACTTTGTTACTGATTTGTTTCATTAAAAATATCTTTAGTATCAATTATGTGTAATGTAGAAGATGAAAGGGAAAGAGTATCTCTGGTCATTATACCATCAGGTTAGCAAATTTGATGTTCCCAATATGCCTCTTTCTACATTTTTATTAAAATGTTCATAATGTCACCAGACAGTATAGACAAGGGAAATCCATAGTAAAAGGATCACTAACGACACAGACTGTGACTGAAATTACACCCTCAGAACAACTTCAGAAAACGATAGGCCCCAGGTGAAAGCAAACAATACTGAATTATTTCACTTTTCTGTCCCTAATTCTAAGTTGCACTGGCTATATTGAACTGAAAGCAGGAATCTAATTGTGTATTTTTATTAAGCCAGGCAGAAAGAAAATCTGTCATTGTTTTCCGGAACATTTAGATACCCAAGGAAAAGAATTGTAAAGAGGGTTGACTGTAAACACACTGATTATCTTAAATGGATTAACTATTCTTATATTAGAGACTTCAAAGAAATAACAATCTGATTTCTAGAATCTTGGGCATAGTCTGAATGAAACAAAGATTTCAAAAAAGAAGAAACAAATGTACACTTAGAACAATCCATGATAATTAAATTTAAACTCAAAATATTATGACAATATAAATGGGTAAGCACTCCAAAACATATACGATTGTGAGGCACTTTTAAAAAAATAAAATGTGGGAGGCCGAGACGGGCGGATCACGAGGTCAGGAGATCGAGACCATCCTGGCTAACAAGGTGAAACCCCGTCTCTATTAAAAAATACAAAAAACTAGCCGGGCGAGGTGGCGGGCGCCTGTAGTCCCAGCTACTCGGGAGGCTGAGGCAGGAGAATGGCGTGAACCCGGGAGGCGGAGCTTGCAGTGAGCAGAGATCCGGCCACTGCACTCCAGCCTGGGCGACAGAGCGAGACTCCGTCTCAAAAAAATAAATAAATAAAATAAAATAAAATAAAATGTGTCTCACCAGTGAGGGCTACAACACTCTGTGTCTCCAAGTAAACTTGAAAGGCAGCCTAGGTCATAAGGACTGAAACTCTTAGGCAAGTCCTAGTGCTGAACTAAGCCCAGGGACAGTGGAATTGGTGGCAGTGGGGGTGGGGGGTGGCTCATGACATAATGAGGCACTGGCTGGGGCAGCCACTCCTCCCCTAACCTCAGGCTGCATAGCTTGCATCTCTAAATGAGAACCCTTCCTTATGTCTGAGGAGAGGACAGGGAAGAGTGGAGAGGACTTTGTCTTGCATCTTGGATGCCAGCTCAGCCATAGCAGAATAGGGTACCTGTCAGCATCTTGAGGCCCTAACTCCCAGATGACATTTCTAGACACATCCTGGGCCAGAAGGAAATCCGCTGCCTTGAAGGAAAGGACTCAGCCCTGGCAGTATTTATCACCTGCTAACTGAAGAGCACTTGGACCCTGAATAACCACCAGCGATACCCAGGAATTACATCAAAGGCTTTTGATGAGCCTACGAAACTTGCTGACTTCAAGTGAAACTCAGCACATATACAAACTGTGGTGGCTAAGGGGCAAAACTCATTTTGCTTGAGAAAAATAGAGAAAAAGCAAAGAGGACTTTGTCTTGCACCTTAGGTATCAATATGATCACAGAATGGTAAAGCACCAAGTGAGTTCTTGGGGATTCCGATTCCAGGACATGATTCTTGAATGGCATTTCTGGATTTGCCCTGGGCCAGAGGGGAGCCCACTGCCCTGAAGGACGAGCCCAGGCCTGGCGACTTCACAACAAATTGACTTAAGAGTTTTGAGGCCTTAAAGAAACATTGGTGGTAGTCTGGCAGAATTCCTCATGGCCTGAGGTTGCAGTGGGTGCAAATTGAGGCTCCTCTGCCTCTGGAAAGAGGAGGAAAGAGTGGGAAGGACTGCATGTTTTGGTTCCAGTGCAAGCTCAGCTGAAATAAAATTGAACACCAGGTAGACTTCTAAAGTTTTTGACTCTAGTCCCTGACTCCTAGACAGAACTTCTGGACCCACCTGGGACACCTGGCGGCTCGGGGACCTCATCATCCTGAAAGGAAAGACATAGGCCTGGTTGGCTTTGCCGTTTCTGACTGTAGAGCCGCAGGGACTTCCGCAGATCTAGGCAATAGCCAGGGTGTGGTTACAGCCAGACTTGAATGAGACCCAGTGCTGTACTGGCTTCAGATCTGACCCAGTGCGGTCATAGTTGTGGTGGCCACAAGGGTGCTTGTGTCACCCTACTGCCAGCTTTAGGTGACTCAGAACAGAGAGAGAGAGAGAGAGAAAGAGAGAGAGAGAGAGAGAGACAGAGACTCTCTGTTTGGGAGAAAAAAAAAAAAAAGAAGAGTCTCTGCCACGTAGGTCTTTTTTTTTTTTTTTTTCTTTTTTTTGGGGTCTTGCTCTGTCACCCAGGCTGGAGTGCAGTGGCACAATCTTGGCTCACTGCAAGTTCCATCCCCTGGGTTCAACCCAGTCTCCTGCCTCAGCCTCTCGAGTAGCTGGGACTACAGGCACCTGCCACCACGCACTGCTATTTTATTTTATTTTATTTTTGTATTTTTAGTAGAGACAGGGTTTCACCATGTTAGCCAGGATGGTCTCAATCTCCTCACCTCATAATCTGCCCGATTTGGCCCCACAAAGTGCTGGGATTATGGGCGTGAGCCACCGTGCCCCGCCGTTCCCAGGTCTTATCCAAGACCATCAAGGTAGTACCTCTACAAGTCTGCAAGAACTGCAGCATTACTGGGTTGGGTTGCACCCTAAAGTAGCTACAGCTTAGATCACAACACACAACTCTTCTCAAATATCCAGAAAGCCTCTCCAAGAAGGATGGCTACAAATAAGTTCAGACAGTTAAGACTATATTAAATACCTAACTCTTCAGTGCTAAGACTCCAAAGAACCTCTACTAGCACCAACACCATCCAGGAAAACATGACCTCAACAAATGAACCAAGTAAGGCACCAGAGACCAATCCTGGACAAACAGAAATATGTGACCTTTGAGAAAGAGAATTCCAATGAGCTGTATTGAGAAAACTCAAAGAAATTCTAGATAACACAGAGAAAGAATTAGGAATTATATCAGATAAATTTAACGAAGAGATTGAAATAATTAAAAAGAATCAAGCAGAAACTCTGGAGCTGAAAAATACAGTTGACACACTGAAGAATGTGTCAGAGTCCTTTAATAGCAGAAGGGATCAAGCAGAAGAAACAATTAGTGACCTTGAAGGCGGACTATTTGAAAACACACAGTCAGAGGAAACAAAATAATAAAAAACTATGAAGCATGCTTACAGTATGTAGAAAATACCATCAAAAGGGCAAATCTAAGAGTTATTGATCTTAAAGAAGTAGAGAAAGGAAACGGGTGCAACATTTATTCGAATGGAAAATAACAGAGAACTTCCCAAAGTCCTCTGAATGTCTTCCCAAAGTTCTCTGAATATCTAGAACTTATCTAGAGAAAGATATCAAAATCCAAGTACAAGAAGGTTATAGAACACAAAGCATATTTAACTGAAAGAGTATTACCTCAAGGCATTTAGTAATCCAACTCCCAAAGATCAAGGATAAAGAAAGGATTCCAAAAGCAGCAAGAGAAAAGAAAAAACAACATACACTGGAGCTCCAGTACGTCTGGTAGCAGACCATTCAGTAGAAACACTGCAGGCCAGTAGAGAGAGCATGACATATTTAAAGTGTTGAAGGAAAAAAACTTTTAAGAATAGTACATGCTGCAAAAATATCCTTCAAACATGAAGAAGAAATAAAGACTTTCTGAGACAAATAAAAGATGAAGGATTTCATTAATATTGGAACTGTTCCACAAGAAATGCTAAAGGGAGTACTTCAATCAGAAAGAAAAGGACATTAATGAGTAGTAAATAGTCACTTGAACATACAAAATAATCACTGGTAATAGTAAGTACACAGAAAAACAGAATATTATAACACCGTAACTGTGGTAAGACCAGCCTTGGCACACGGTGAAACTCTGTCTCTATAAAAATTACAAAAACTAGTTGGCCATGGTGGTACATGCCTGTGGTCCCAGCTACGTGGGAGGCCGAGGTGGGAGGATGGCTTGAACCCAGGAGGTTGAGGCAATAGGGGGCCTAGATTGTGCCACTGCACTCCAGTCTGAGTGATAGAGTGAGACCCTATCTCAAGAATTAAATTAAACTCAATTAAAAAGGTAGAATGAGTCTATATGTCTATAAGTGAATTATAGGAATCTCAGAATGAATATCACTGTGATATTAAAACATCTGAGAAATCTAATACACACTTTCATAATCCATGCTTATAGATTAATCCAGTAGCTTTGGATATGTTATACGGTAATTGAGCATGCATATAGTTCATACAGCAAATCATAATAAAGATTGCATATACTGATAGTATTTTTGCATATATGTAATTCACATAGGTTTACTCTACCAGATAAGGACGTAGCAGTGAATTATGTATGGATATGTCATAAGAATGACACTGAGCCCAATCTTCTACCTTGATTTTTCCCAGGCCAGTGTCAAAAATTCTTGCCTGGTGCATCATTAAATTATTGCGACTGTTGAGAAAAGCAGTTTCAGTAAATGGCAGGCCAAATGTGCCCATAGATAGTTTCCCAAATGAATTAAAAACTTATGTTTACACAAGACCCCACACACTGATGTTTATAGTAACTTTATTCACAATTGCCAAAACTTGGAAGCAATTGAAATATCCTTCAATAAAGAAATGAATACAAAACTGTGGTACATCCACACAATGGAATATTTTCAGTTATTAAATAAGATGAGTATCACAGTACTCAGTGGAGATAGTAAACGATGTCAAGTATGGCTGAAGTTAAGTTACCGTCTCTCTCAGAAGTAAAGCTAATCAAAAATGAAAAAGCGTTTTCAATTAAAAAATGAAGAGGTTATAAGCTGGGGCACTGAGATTCTTACCTCGTTCAACCTTTGTAAATTGTATGACAACAAACTCTATCTCTCCTTAAGCACAGCAGCTGTGCTTAGCTGTCAATTAATTGAAATTTGAGTGTATACCCACTCTTACAAGGAATCAGATGATGCAAAGAAAGACAGCAGGAGAATTAGTGAATTTTTACTCAGAATCATGCCAAAAGTAGAAAATAACTTCTAACTTTGTGACAGTATACATTAAAACAATATGCATCAATTTTTTTTTTTGCATTGTGTGTCTCTGTGTGTATATGTGTGTGTGTGCACACACGGACGCGTGCATGTGTGTGTGTGTAGAATTTCTTCCCCCAACAAACCCTCATTCAACCACCTTAGAATACAAGAGCCTTAAGGACAGATTTTTCCTCTAATCTTGGATCATTAGTTCCCTAAAACATAAAATAAGTAAACATCTGACATATGCGAGTTTCTCTGTGTGTGCTGAGGCTTTTCAGGACATCATGTTAAGCACTTTCTCACAATATTCTGAGTAAGATGTGTTTGCCACTTCTATCACAGGGAAACAGAGACCCAGAGAAACTGTGACATACTCTAATCATAATGCTGAACTAATTCAGTCTAATGAATTAATTTCAGACGTATCCAGTCCAGAGCACATTTTTGTTGAAAAAAGAGAAGGGATAGCAACACAATTAACAACCAGTATTGTTATTGACAATGATTCAATGATTAATATGTGCCAACAATTGCCTCATGTCTTTTAATGTTTCATCATATATAATTCATGATGGAAGGTATAAAGTAAATTCTACTCCCATTATATAGGCAGAGAAATGGAAACACAGAGATTTCAGAAACTTGCACACACCACTAAATTCATTAGATCTAGAAAATACCCAAAGACAAAGACAAACACATTTTCTTTTCTATTACATCCCAGTCATTTTATTAGTGTTTTCATGAATAAATATAGTAATGGAAAATATATGCTATATTATTCATGCAATTTAAAGGAAATATCATAATGTTAATTTTATAATATATGCAAAATAGATTAGCCAATATTAATTAAATGAATTGTTTTTTTCCTAATCCCTTAAAACATAATGTTAGAAAAAAAATCACTTTTATTTTATAAATAAATTATGGTTAGAAGAATCACCAAATTGTATAAAATATCAGTGCTCTAACTCAAAATGGAAATCTCTCTACTCATTAATTGGACATAAATATACAGAAATCAACTGTCAAAGATAAGTTTAATAAAACCGGAATTAATCTATGCTAGAAAGAAAAAAGAAGAAAGTAGTATTACTCTATAGTTCTAATTTCAGCACCACTTCTTTCTCTTAGAAAAACAAAATATTCCATTACAATATATTTCTCCAAATCAATTTTTCATATATAACGTTTCTATTCTAATACTGTCTCTCAGTATCACTTTTGACATATTGAAAGCAACGTCAAAAAATGAAAGTTACCCATTTTATTTAAAACTTTAAAAATTGACAATGGAAAACAATGTCAATATTCTTTTCCGATATAATAGATATTTGAATTTCACTTAAATACATTAATTAGATTCACTTAAAACTAAAACATTTGTTATTTGCTGAAAAATATTGTGGAAAAATAAGAGAGGATCCAGTTCTAAGGACTCTAATGAGGTCTTGTGTTTTCCTGTACACCAAATTTACACATGCAAAAACATACAAACACAGACACACATACAGCAAGTCTTCACTTGATGTTATCGATAAGTTTTTGAAAACTGCACTTTTAAGTGAAGCGACATATAAGGAAATCAATTGTACTACAGGCTAACTGATATAAACAAGAATTAAATTCCTGTGGCATATTTCTGGTTACAAAAACATTAGCAAACTTCTTAATTAAGACCCCAAACACTTCTATTATCAGACATTACAATAAATGTGAGATATGCATATATTTAAGAAAGGTTAATTAAAAACAAGTAAGATCATTATTTTCCCAAGTTTTTTTTTATTATTATACTTTAAGTTATAGGGTACACGTGCACAACGTGCAGGTTTGTTACATATGTATACATGTGCCATGTTGGTGTGCTGCACCCATCAACTCGTCATTTACATTAGGTATATCTCCTAATGCTATCCCTTCCTCCCCCGCCTCCCCACAATAGGACCCGGTGTGTGATGTTCCCCTTCCTGTGTCCAAGTGATCTCATTGTTCAATTCCCACCTATGAGTGAGAACATGCAGTATTTGGTTTTCTGTTCTTGCGATAGTTTGCTGAGAATGATGGTTTCCACAAGTTTTGGTGAATCGTTGAGTGTTGGTGGTCATGGTGGTGGTGGGTTAAGGCAATAACTGTTTGCAAAGAAAAAATTTTGAAAAGCACCCCCTACCACCTTGCAGTCCAAAAGCAAAGAATAAATAGCTCTGGCTACTGTGTATATGATCTCTGTGGCAGGCTTCTAGTTGTTAACTGGAACTAATATCAAGTAAAACTTACAGTAGAGATTAAATTTATTGACACTGTGTTTGTGTCATAGATGCTAATGGAATTTAATATTATTGGTGACTGCTGTGAGCATTTCCTGCTTCCTTATCCTCAAATTTTAAGAGAAAAGCAAGAAATAAAACTATGAGATATATACAATCAGAACAGACTAAGGCTCAATGAATTTTTTTAAGTATTGTGAGTTAAAAAATAGATAAATGCGGCCGGGCGCGGTGGCTCAAGCCTGTAATCCCAGCACTTTGGGAGGCCGAGACGGGCGGATCACGAGGTCAGGAGATCGAGACCATCCTGGCTAACCCGGTGAAACCCCGTCTCTACTAAAAAAATACAAAAAATAAGCCGAGCGAGGTGGCGGGCGCCTGTAGTCCCAGCTACTCGGGAGGCTGAGGCAGGAGAATGGCGTAAACCCGGGAGGCGGAGCTTGCAGTGAGCTGAGATCCGGCCACTGCACTCCAGCCTGGGCGACAGAGCGAGACTCCGTCTCAAAAAAAAAAAAAAAAAAAAAAAAAATAGATAAATGCATTGAAAAAATAGTGATAATATGGTGATAATGAAAAAATAGAGTGATAACGAAAATAACCTTCTCTTTGCATTGAGGTTTCTATTTATATTCATTACATAAAATATTTAATCAAAATTTCCAAAGAAAAAGGCTTTCTAATATTCTCAAGAATATTGCATAGGTAATTATATACATTTAACAAAATAACCCTAAGAAAACCCAAATTTCATAGACTTACTGGGGTTCTTTATTTATGAATACAAATGAATGTAAATACAACCCCATACTCAACACACAGCTGATAAATAGTGAGTTTAGTCTCTGGATAGAATATTGCTTCCAATTTAAAATAAAAATAATGTGAACATTTAGACGACAGCTCATATGTGAACGGAAACTTCAAGTTCTTTACATTGAAATATGAAATTATCGGATATACCAAAGATTCTGTCACTTACCTTTCTTTGAAATATGCATTGCATAAGGGAATGAAAGCATTAATAAAACTGAATAAAATTTTTATCAAAAATATCATGAGCCCGAGAGACACAATTCCACTCAGTCAATGAATTATGATAACAGAAAGAGGCAGAGAAATGATGGGAAAGCAGAGATCAATCACCAGGAAGATGAAATTGAACAGAAGCTGTTTAAAAAAATGTTATCTTCTTTACTTTCCAATATGTGCTCCCTCCCAATCCAGTCCTTAAAGGATTCCATGTTATCTTTGTTCCACGGGACTTCAGAAAGTGGTTTTGTGTTCTTCTATATTCCTCTATGATATGATAAAATTAAGCTATTGCAAAACTTATACAATGTTTTTCTTCAAATGACTGTGAGGCAAACAACAGGTTCTATTAGCCCTACTTTACCGATAAATAAAATTAGGAAACAAGAAGTTTATGTACCTTGGTGAAGAAGGTCATGTTGCTAGGAAATGTGGAGCTCAAACTAGAGCCCAAGTTTGTGTTCTGTGATTTTTAACAAGTCTCTTTAATTATAATTTTCACAAAAGCAACTAACATTTACAGAGTGTTTATTCAATGACAATCTTCAAAGTTCACTGAGTCACCTACGTTACCTAAGTCATTTTTATCTCACAAAAATTCTATGTGCAAATGAGAAAACTGAGGGACAGAGACACACAGCTCCCAAGTGTAAGTAGGTATTAAATATGACCTGGTTTTATTGTCCACTGGACAAATGGGAAAACATTATTTTTAACAACAGGAGCAAAACATTCTTTTTTAAAATTATTATTATACTTTAAGTTCTGGGACACATGGCAGAATGTGCAGGTTTATTACATAGGTATACATGTGCCATGGTGGTTTGCTGCACCCATCAACCCATCACCTACATTAGGTATTTCTCCTAATGTTATCCATTCCCTATCCCAACAGGCCCTGGTGTGTGATGTTCCCCTCCCTGTGTACATTCTAATCTCATTGTTCAACTCCCACTTATGGTTGAGAACATGCAGTGTTTGGTTTTCTGTTCCTATTTTAGTTTGCTGAGAATGATGGTTTCTAGCTTCATCCATGTCCCTGCAGTGAACATAAACTCATTCTTTTTAATGGCTGTGTAGTATTTCATGGTGTATATATGACACATTATCTTTATCCAGTCTACCATTGATGGGCATTGGGTTGGTTCCAAGTCTTTACTATTGTGAACAGTGCTGCAATAAACATACGTATGCATGTGTCTTTAAAGTAGTATGACTTATAATCCTTTGGATATATACCCAGTGATGAGATTGCTGGGTCAAATGGTGTTTTTGGTTCCAGATCCTTGAGGAAATCACTACACTGTCTTCCACCATGGTTGAACTAATTACACTCCCACCAAGTATAAAAGTGTTCCTATTTCTCCACATCCTCTCCAACATCTGTTGTTTCCTGACTTTTTAATAATCACCATTCTAACTGGCATGAGACGGTATCTCATTGGGGCTTTAATTTGCATTTCTCTAATGACCAGTGATGATGAGCTCTTTTTCATATGTTTATTGGCCACTTAAATGTCTTCTTTTGAGTAGTGTCTGTTCATATCCTTCACCCACTTTTTGATGGGGCTGTTTATTTCTTGTAAATTTACTTAAGTTCCTTGTAGATTCTGGATATCTGCCCTTTGTAAGGTGGATAGATTGCAAAAATTTCCTCCCATTCTGTAGGTTGCCTGTTCACTGTGATGATAGTTTCTTTTGCTCTACAGAAGTTCTTTAGTTTAATCAGATCCAATTTGTCAATTTTGGCTTTTGTTGTCATTGCTTTTAGTGTTTTACTCATGAAGTCTTGCTCATGCCTGTCTCCTGAATGGAACTACCTAGGTTTCTTCTACGGTTTTTATGATTTTAGGTCTTACGTTTAAGTCTTTAATCCATCATGAGTTAATTTTTGTAGGAGATGTAAGAAAGGGGTCCAGTTACAGTTTTCTGCATATGGCTAGCCAGTTTTCCAAACACAATTTATTAAATAGGTAATCATTTCCCCATTGCTTGTTTTTGCCAGGTTTGTCAAAAATCAGATGGTTGTAGATGTGTGGTGTTATTTCTGAGGGCTATATTCTGTTCCATTAGTCTATATACCTGTTTTTGGTACCAGTACCATGCTTTTTTTTGATTACTGTAGCCTTGTAGTATAGTTTGAAGTCAGTAGTGTGAGGCCTCCAGCTTTGTTCTTTTTGCTTAGTATTGTCTTGGCTATACAGACTCTTTTTTGATTCCATATGAAATTTAAAGCAGTGTTTTCTAATTCTCTGAAGAAAGTCAATTGTAGCTTGATGGGGATAGCATTGAATGTATAAATTTCTTTGGGCATATGGTCATTTTCACGGTATTGATTCTTCCTATCTATGAGCATGGAATGTTTTTGCATTTGTTTGTGTCCTCTCGTATTTCCTTGAGCAGTGGTTTATAGTTCTCCTTGAAAAGGTCCTTCAAATCCCTCGTAAGTTGCATTCCCCTATTTATTTTATTCTCTTTGTAGCAATTGTGAATGGGAGTTCACTCATGATTTGGCTCTCTGTTTCTCTACTATTGGTGTATAGGAATGCTTGTGATTTTTGCACATTGATTTTTGTATGCTGAGACTTTGTTGAAGTTGCTTATCATCTTAAGGAGATGTGGGGCTGAGACGATGGGGTTTTCTAAATATACAATCAAGTCATCTGCAGACCGAGAATGTTTGACTTTCTCTTCCTATTTGAATACGCTTTACTTCTTTCTCTTACCTGGTTGCCCTGGCCAGAACTTCCGATATTATGTTGAATAGGAGTGGTGAGAGAGAGCATCATTGTCTTGTGCCAGTTTTCAAAGGGAATGTTTCCAGCTTTTGCCCCTTCAGTATGATATTGACTGTGTGTTTGTGATACATAGCTCTCATTATTTTGAGCTATTAATTAAGTTTCATCAATTCCTAGTTTATTGAGAGTTTTTAGTATGAAGGGATGTTTAATTTTATCAAAAGCCTTTTCTGTGTTTATTGAGATAATCATGTACTTTTTGTCATTGGTTCTGTTTATGTTGTGGATTACATAAACTGTTTATTGATTTGTGTATGTTGAACTAGCCTTGCATCCCAGGGATGAAGCCGACTTGATGTTGGTGGATAAGCTTTTTGATGTGCTGCTGGATTTGGTCTGCCAGTATTTTATTGAGGATTTTCACATTGATGCTCATCAGAGATACTGGCCTGAAATTTTCTTTTTTGTTGTTGTTTTATCTCTGCCAGGTTTTGGTATCAGGATGATGGTAGCCTCATAAAATGAGTTAGGGAGGAGTCCCTCTTTTTCTATCGTTTGGAATAGTTTCAGAAGGAATGATACCAACTCCTCTTTGTACCTCTGCTAGAATTCAGCTGTGAATCCGTCTGGTCCTGGACTTCTTTTGGTTGGTAGGCTACTAATTACTGCCTCAAATTCAGAACTTATTATTGGTCTATTTAGGGATTTGACTTCTTCCTGGTTTAGTCTTTAGACCACTAGCCAGACTAATAAAGAAGAAAAGAGAGAAGACACAGACATAATAAAAAATGATAAAAGGGATATCACCACTGATCCCATAGAAATACAAACTACCGTCACAGAATACTATATACACCTATATGCAAATAAACTAAAAAGTCTAGAGGAAATGGATGAATTCCTGGACACAAAACACTCTAAAAAGAGCATGAATAAGATGATAAAACATTAAAATAATGCAAATAATCTAAATCTAAATATAAAGTCATGAAATAAGGTTTAAATTCTGCAAAAACAAATACGTTTTCTCTTTATGTTGTGAGTTTTATGAGAGTTTGCTTGGTAGTTTCTCTTTTCTTTCCATCTTTTCCACCCTTTTCCGCTCTTCACTAATTATTAGCCCTTCTATTATAACTACAATAGCTGGGAACACAAATTGGTTTTCCAGCTTAATTGCTGAATACAAAAAGGGATTTAATAAACACTTAAAACTAGGCCTTGAAAATGATAATTTAATATTGTTTATCTCATAATTTAATGGATATATTTAGCTCTATGATTATTTCCCTAGTTCTTTTTGATTCTATATTTTCCTTACTTCCGCCATAAACAGTTCTTTTTATGATATTCTATTAAGTGTGATGGTCTTTCAAGACACACATTATCACCTGTGACTTCATTTATTGTTCTAGGGAGGCATTATGAATTGTTCAATGTAGCATGCAGATGGTTACTTTGAAAACATATTTATCAAAAGGTAGAAATTTCAATAGGGAATATAATCCCTACATACAACAAAGAGTAGTTGTAGGGTTTTGGTTTGTTAGTTTAAAAGTGACACTGTACGTTTAAGCTAAGTCAGTATCCTTGGTGTAAAACATAGAAAAGTAAAATAAAGACAAAATTAATTTAATAATGATTATTCATTATTCAAAGACAATAACCAATAATATGGAGGAATACAAATGAAATTATTTGCAAGCAAAGATGCTGGGTTTTAGGAGGGGGTTCTAGTTATAACTCACTCATAAAATATTGTTCAAAAACATAATTTTAAAGGAATTTTATACATTATTCCTTAATGTGAACTAATTTTTTTTTTCAAAATCATGACTTTTCTAGTGGATATAACAAGTTAAATGAATACAATTTAAACGTGATTTTTGCAACTTAAGTGTATGTAATTTAAAATGTTGTTTTAAGATATGCAACAAGCAAATAGATTAATTTTGATATGTGAAAAAAAGTATTTTATATAATTTTAAAGGTATAGAGTTTTAAAAATCTAGTCTGTACATAATGAGATCTTTAAAATAATAGACTTTATTACCCACTAATGAAAAGAAAAATGATATATTACATAATACCTTTGAACTAGCATACAGGTACTCAAATTTTTTGTTTTGTTTTGTTTTGTTTTTGGATATCGAAATATTTTGTGTTGTTTTGAATATCAACCTGGCCAAGACTTCTAGAGCTGCATTGCAAGTCTGCACCTTTTGCTTCTGTGCCCTCTTTTCTTGGTCTTTCCATACTTCCATGAAATCTACTTTGCTACATAGATCTTTTGATTCACCAAGTTCAAGGGGTTCCATAGAGAGCAGGATTCTATACGTATATGAAAGTTCTGTCCAGCTATAGTAGAAAAATCCCAGAATAAAATACTCAGAATATTGGAGCAAAGCCAAAAAGATAAGCACTGTGTGCATTCAAGTACTGATGACTAAAATTTTGTAAAATGGAATATGGTGTAGCATATGGTTATCACAGTCTAATTAACACACTCTCCACTAAAAGTAGATGCTCATCATACACAGACCGTAAATTTTAAAAAATCAGAGACAAATATAAAATAGTCATCATATGGAAGAAGTAACTGATCACAGAGCATTGCCATTAACATTCCTTCATGTCTTCTGAGTTTACAAAATGACTGAATTTTTTAGAGTGTAAAGAATGATTCCAGTAATGGCAACTCAGGTCACTAGCATAATGCTTTGAGGTTTATTTACCAAGATTTTACTTTTAAAAAATGGTTGAATTTCATATTCATATCTAAAAGAGATAAGCAGCCAATAATGGAGAATCCAAAACCAATAAAATAAGTTCCACAAAGTCACGAAGGGAAGCTATGCTGTTTTTGCAAGAGGTATCTCAGGTTCTCCTGCTTCTTTCTGAAGGAAGAGTTAGGAACAGAGATTAAACTATGGCTTTAGAAACCATGATGAGAGATTATCTTCTGGAGCTAGCATGTTTTTCTCACTTCTGCAGAGCCAAGTACAACAATCACATAAGGATTAGCCTCGCTGTAGGTATTCTTTGTCCCTTCACTTAGTTGAATTTTCTTGGATGGGGTGGGGAAAACAGGCTCAGAGAAAATCAAGATTCCTTAAATATCTGATAACAATGCCCAGTGAGATAAATTAAAACTTCCTCCATCAGGTGAAACTTAAAATTTCACGTGTTAAACTGTATTACTTGGCCCATATTGGAGAGTTTAAGTAATAGAGAAATAAGTTTTACAAAGACTTCCAAATTTCACCTTCTCAAAGGAAAAGTGGAGATTTTTCTGGACCTCATTACACACAGCATAAACTTAAGTATAGCTTGTTCTAGCACTCTTTTGAACTGAGACTTGTTTCAATTTGTTCCATGAACCTCTCAGCCATACATGATCCAAAAATTATTTTAGCCTTATCACAAGAATGAGAGTCATTTCATGTTTTCTCTGCTAAAGGTTCACAACTTACCAACCCCATCTCCTCAAGTTCCAGCACCACAGGTCTGCTTTATCATTGTTGGCCAGACATTCATTAGCAACATTCTACCTTCTTCTGGTATCCTAGTACTACCCTCTACACCACTGGGTTTTACAACAGTGTTTTACAAATTATGAGTTGCCACCCAATCATAGAATATAAAATCAATTTAGTTTGCAATCATATAGATTTAAAGTGAATAAAAGAAGAAATACAAACAATATAACACAGAGTTAGTTTAAGTACTATTTTCTAATTGTTGGGCTTTGACATGATTATACATGTGTTTCTGTGTTCTGGGTTAGAATGTTGTATTAATCTGGGTTCTACAGATAACAGAACTAATAGGAGACACATATATAGATATAATAAATCAATAGATCAAAAACCTAGAATAAAGTTTGACCAACTATCTGGACAAATATATGTATATATCCATATCTATATCTAAAGACATTTATTTTAGGAATTGGTTCACATGGTTAGGGAGTCTGAGAACTTCCAAGATACACAGTCAGCAAATTGGAGCCCCAGGAAAAATAATGGTATAAATTCTAATCCAAGTCAGAGAAAAAGGAGAGCCAATACTGTGAATTCTAATCCAAGTCAGAGTTCAACATCCCAGCTCAAAAACTGTCAGGCAGAGAGGAATTTTTTCCCGTTAATGGAAGAGTCAGTTTTTTGCTCTAGACTTCAACTGATTGGTTAAGTGCTACTCACATTAAAGAAAATAATATGCTTTACTGAGTACACTTATTTAAATGTTAATCTCATAAAAACACACCTTCACAGACATACTCAGAATAAAGTATAATAAAATACCCAGGCACCTCATGGCCCAGTCAAGTTGACACATGAAATTAACAATAACAGGTCTATTCTTTATCAACTTGGAACCCATATGCAATTCCTTAAACCATACTTATTCTGCAAATAAAGAAAATGGCAAAGTCATAATCTGCTTAATATAATTCAACTATCCTGAATACAACAGAAAACACACTAACTCCTTTAAGAGAGAGGAAGTATTTGAGTCTACAACTTAAATATTATAATAGAAAACTATAATACATAAACACAATGATATAGAATCAATTTGTTTTATATTACTTGAAGAAATGAGAGAAAGGAAAACAAAATATCTGTTTAGTGTATATTTCTATATATGACACATAAATATTGATATATAAATACATATTTATACACACATATAAATACATAATAAAATATGAAGAAAATACTCATAACAACTAAAGTCATCCTTTCTGTAGCTGGTCATGCAGTTGTAACTGGTATTTATAACTACCTTCTTCTACTTCCTCTTCTGTATTCCCCTTGCTTTCTATAAGCACCTCAGCTAATTGTGTTTATTTTACTTGTAGGGTTACTTAAACCTTCATTCCTGAAGAGTTTTGGCCAAGAGTACTTCTTTCTATATTGGGTTGTTGTAGTTGTCCATGGACCTTAATCACAGAGCGTGGAAATACTAAAAGGCACCTCGAATTTCAGACATAATCTTCCTTACATCCACAATGGAGTAATATATCAATTTCTACTTACTTATCAGGATGAATCACCTCAGTTAGAAAAACGACTCTCTTTTGCATGTTGAGACAGACTTAGAGAGTCCAAAGTGGTCAGGTGGCACTCTTAACTTCCAGTTCAATAGAATCAATGCTATGTCTCCTAGTAAAAGCATTCCTTTCTCTAGAACTAGGCCAGGAAGCATAAACTCATGGGAACAAAAATCAAACATTTGGCTGGAAGATCAGTGAAATAATTTTTAGTAATACCATTCTCATTTCTAATGCTTGATTCCTGATGCTGTGAATCCTAGCTGTGGGAAAAAGAACATTATAGATTATACACAGAATCAGAGTATATATAACTTGTGATAATCAATTTTATGTTTCACCTTGATTGGTCTGAGAAATGCCCAGAAAACTGGTAAAACACTAGTTCTGTGTGTGTCTGTGAAGCGTAACTGGAAGAGATTACCCTTTGAATTGGTAGAGTGAGTAAGGACGATAAACTCTTGCTAATGTTGGCAGGCACCATCCAATACATTGAGGACCCAAATAGAACAAAAAAATAGGAGAAGAACAAATTCTCTCACACTCTTTTGAGCTGGGATATGTATTTCGCCTGCCTAGGACATCAAAGTCCCTGGGCCTTGGACCTTAGGACTCCCCCTACTCTTTCCAGTTGTCAGGCCTTCAGCCTCCAACTAGAAGTTGGGTCCCTCTTCTCAGACCTTTGAATTTGGACTGAATTACACCACTGGTTTTTCTGGTTCTTCAGCTCAGAGATGGTATATTATGGGAATACTTCATCTCCATAATTGTGAGCCAATTACCATAAGAAGTCTCCTCATATCACTATGTACTTGGAAGTTATTGTCACCTAGCTAGTGCTGTAACTGAATTTTCTAAAAACCATTCTACTGTTCTTCCAGAACAGCTGCTTCAGTTGGCAGATAATATTGTAAATCCTGTAAATTCTGTGAGCATGGCCCTGTGTCACACTTTGTTTTTTTTGTGGATTTTGCTGTGAAGTGAGTTCTTTGATTAGAAGCAATGCCATGCAGAATACAATCACAGTGGATAAGTCCTTGGATGGTAGTTTTAGCGTAAGCATTATATGCAGGGAAGTCCTTGGCATAAGCATTGCATTCTGTAAGTCCTTAGATGATAGGTTCAGCATAAGCATTATGTGCAGAGAAGGCAAATTTATATTTAGAGTTTCTATTCCAGAAGGGACATAATGCTGGCCCTTACATGGTGGAAGTAGTGTAATGTAATCAACCTGCCACCAGGTCACCAGCTTGATCATTCACTGGAATAGTGCCATATTTGGGATTCAATGTTGGTCTTCTGCTGGCAGATTGGGCATTCAGCAGTAGCTGTAAGCAGGTAAATATTACTGAGAAGAAATTCATGCTTCTAAGGGCATATATCAACTCCATCCCTGCCACATGGCTATTTGTTCATGGGCCCTTATGGAACGACATGAGTGGCAGGAGAAAGAGGCTGACTGTTATCCATAAAACAGGCCATATCACCTGCTTTGTTTATTAAAATCCTTCTCTGCTGAAGTCATACTTTGGTGCATATTCACATGTGGCACAAATATCTGCATGTTTTTTGACCTGTTCACAGAGGTTTATCCACATGTCATTTTCCTAATTTTTTCATCAACAATTTTTCCATCGTTTTTTCTTCCAAATTCCTTACCATACAGTCAAACCATTAGCCACTGCCCACGAACTGGGGTCTAATCATACATCTGGCCATTTCTGTTTCTAAACAAATTAAACATCTAGGTGCATTGTTCAAAGTTCTGTCCACTGGGAGGATTACTTTCATCACTATCCTTCAAGGATGTCCTAGAAAGGGGCTGTAATGCTGCAGCTCTTTACTTTTGGATGATGCTTGCATTTTGTGCAGAACTATTTCTAAATCAGGGTTAATTTCTTCCGCTTGTCAACTGATTTTAGGTTGTAGGTACAGGCTAGGTGAGAAAAGACAGTGTAAGAGAAGGGGGGGCTATAGACATTTGGCGTCTTCTTCATGTAACCTACTTATGCCTGCAGGGCTTCCTTAGGCCTGAACACATACATACCACTTCTGTTTGATGATGGAATGCTGCTGAGCATGCCCAACTTAATGGCTTGGTGAGTTAGGTAAGAGTTAGTTCATGGTGGGCAGCTCAGGTTGCATACAAACTTGGTGGCCAGTAGTTAAGCATTTAATTTCCACGAAGGTCCAGTCAGACGAAGAGCTAGTTATAAAAAATTGGAGTTGATATCTGGAGAATATCAACACTAGGATCCAAAATGCTATAGGCCTGCATTGAAATATACATATAAGGCTCTTCCAAAGGCTCCAAATTGCATTCCTATCTGATATCAAAACTTTACGTCTCATTGGATCTGTAGAATCAAGTGGCGGAAGAACTTTTACAACAGCTTGGACCTGATGCAGAGTCTTTCATTTTTGTGAGCCCCCTTCAAAACTAGCAGCTTTGGGGCTCACTCAATAAATAGTTTAGAGTAACATACGCAAACAAGGAATGTGTTGCCTTCAAAATACAAAGAAGTCCACTAGACCTTGTGCCTCTTTTTTGGTTGCAGGAGGGACAAGATGCATCAACTTCTTTTTCATCTTAGAAGTGGTATCTTCATATTTCCCAAACTACTGAATGTCTAGGTATTTCACTAAGATAGCAGATCCCTGAATTTTTGTCAGATTTATTCCCCTTTGACATGAAAATATCTTACCAATAAGCTCAGAGTAGTTACTAGTTTTTACTCGCTGGATCCAACAAATTGTAATGCCATCAATGTAATGAACCAGTGTGATATCCTTCGGAAGAGAAAGGTGATCAAGACTCTTATGAAATAAATTATAACGTAGGGCTGGAGAGTTGATATACCTTCAGCTAGGCAGTGAAGGTTCATTGCTAGCCTATTCAGCTGAAAACTGGTTCTGGTGGGCCTTATATACAGATATGAAGTAAAAGCATTTTCCACAACAATAGCTGCATACCAGGTACCAGGAAATATGTTGATTTGCTCAAGCAATGAAAACACATTTGATATGGCAGCTGCAATTGGAGACACCGTCTGGTTAAATTTGTGATAACTCACAGTCATTCACTAATATCCATCTATTTTCTGCACTTCTCAAATTGGTGAGTCAAATGAGAATGTGATGCCACTCACCATTCCTGCATTTTTCAAGGTTTTGACGGTAGCACTAATCTTTGCAATTCCTCCAGAAATGTGGTATTGCTTTTGATTTGCTATTTTTCTAGTAAAAGGCAGTTCTGATGGCTACCACTTGGTCTTTTCCATCATAATAGCCCTCACTCCATAGGTCAAGAAAACAATGTGGGGATTCAACCAGCTACTGAGTATATCCATTTGAATTTTGCATTCTGGAACTATAGAAATAACCACAGATTACATGCAGGGTCCCACAGATCCCACAGTAAGGACTACTCAAACCAAACTATTTTCATCACATGACCTTCATATGCTCCTACGCTGGCTAGTAGACAACAGTGATATTTCGAGTCTCCTGAAATGAGTGCACTTCAGAACCAGTGCAGTTTCAGTAGTCCCTGAAAGTTCTGTCTATTTCATTTTCCCCAATGCACAGTTATCCTGGAAAAAAGGCTGTAGATTGCTTTGTGAAAGACTGAGAAAAAGATGCGCTATATAAATTTTTGTCCATGTACTGGGATTTTTCCTCAAGGTGACTGAGTTGTCCTTCATTCAAGAGGTTCAGGGCCTGTAAATTGTCTCAAGTGAGGGGCCGTGACTGTTTTTATGATTCAGATTAGACTTTTGTTCTCTTGACCTGGAACTTTTCTGTTTACACAGGTCAAGTAAGGATTTAAGAGGCTTCCTATCTATTTCACTTCTACAAACACCACGATCAAGTAGCCAACAGCATGGGGCTGCATGACTCACACCAAGCTGACTGCTGCTGTGACTCTGCTGTTTCTATGGCAACCATACCCATCATGCTTTTGTAGGTTGAGTGTTGATACAATTGTCGGCCCCTGCTACCACGAGATCCAAATACTCCCATTGCATTTAGATTTCCCAGAGCAGCCCCAATGTAAGGCCTAGCCTATGGAATTGTTTTCTTATTCTTGACATCAGCTTAAAATATGTTTGAAAAATGCTAATTTTGAATCTGAAAATCTGTCTGCTTTTCTTATTCTCTAAGACATTTGTGATAAATTCCCAGGGAGAGTTCCTTCTGTGAACTACTCTACATTCTCTGAAAAAATTCTGAATCTCAACCACTATAACATTAGGTTAAAGCTACAATGCTTCCCATTGTTTTCTTTAGACAATGAGCCTAGACTTCCAATGTAGAAAGAAAGATACAAAACATGTCTTAGTCCTCTTACTACTTAATGACAGCAATTAAAGATCTCACTTTCTTCTCTAGGTTTCACTCACTTCCTTTACATTTTTTTTTTCTTTTGAGATGACAGGCAGTAATTTGGAGGAGTTATGTACCACTCTCTGTATGTTATCATTACTCAGTATCTGCTTCAAGATATTCCCTGTGGTGATTTTACTAAAACACTCACACAATTAAGCACAGGACTAACTTTTTCTTAAAGCATTCTATTTCACACTGTATGTGAATTTCTGTGTTCTAGAAAAGTAAAAGTTATGGTTTAAAATATTCCACCTACCTCACTCGAAGCCTTCCAAGCAGAAGTTTTGAGACAGGGATGGAAGAGACAAGAGAGTGGAAGGAGCATAAAAATCTCATTTAGTTTTGAAGACATAGTAAAGGAGGCAAAGAGAAACACAAGGCTAGATTACAGCAAGAAATTGAAGCAGGAAGATGCAATTACATTTTTACAAGAGAAGGAGAAACCTATGTTGGAGCAAATTAAATTCAGGTCTCTCTCTCATTGAACTTGATGCCCTTAGAACATTTTGTATACAGACACTTTTAAGTGCAATGCCTACTTTACAGTTGGTAACTACATAATTATTTGAAAAAAAATTAAATGCAGTGTTTTATATCGGAATAACAAAATAGGAAAAAGGAACTCCTGATAATATGATATTCACTCATTATTACTTCTTGGCAATTTTTATTAAAAAACCTAATATTTAACAAGTAACATTAGTTTAAAGGCAAAAACAGAGTTAAAAGAAGACTAAACAACTAAACAAAAAAAAAAAAAAAAAAAAAGAAAGAAAAACTCTCTATTACTTTGTCAACTTGGCATTCAGTAATCCTTAGGGGAAACTTGACTTCTGAATTCAACTTAATAGGAAATCCCCTATGAACCCCGTCATGGGAATAACTATTACAGAATTTGACATAAGTGTAGACAAGTGGGATCATTGCAGCAGAAAAGTCTATGACAATACATTTATTTTTCTTGACATAAGAAACCTAAGTTTGGTGATTACTAATTAGGCAGCTAGAGAAAGTCGATGGGACAGTAAACTTGGAGCATAATCTTCCCTAGGGTGGAGGGGATGGGAAACAGTCTCCATTAATATTGAACAACTGAAAACACATATAAGAGCTATTATTATCAGACTACTCAAATCATTATTTCAGTTTACTGGAATAATCATTTGTGTGATAAAAGATGAGTTGGAAAAACAATCAATACATTTATTGAAAAAATTCAAAAGTTATGAAGCTATATCTGGATAATGTCTTGTACAACAGTAAACAATGAAACAATTGGATAGTTTTAGTAATAATAAAGATACAAATAACCCTTATAGAATCTATATATTACTTCAAATGCTGTTTTTGAATATGAATAAATTAAATATTGAAGAAAATTGGTCTGTGATACAGTTAAGCAGTGATCAAAATTATCAATTATTGTAACACTCAAGATATTGAAAAACATCATCACGCTGAAATCTGTATTTGGCAAAATAAATTGCTTTCATGTATGAAAGAAAATGTACTTAATTTTTTTACTGTATAAACAATTAGAAATAAAAATGCTTGAATTAAAGTCTTATGCCTGTTAAGAATTAAAAAGTTTGAAATTTTCCTCCGTATTCAAGCTACCAAGTTAGCCCACCCCTGATGCTTGGATGCTAGTGGAAGGCATGAGATTTCTGGGCCAGAGGAAAAACAGTGTTATTACTCACAGCAATAGCAGTAGCCAGAGAATCAGCAATTTATTAAATGGCACTAGGGTCTTAATCCCCAATAAGCACTGAGTAAACTAAAATTGTCAGGTGATAACTACGCATAAAGTAAGCTGCAGCACAGAGAAGAAACACTGTTTGGAGAACCTGAAGATACTATTCTGCACAGCATGTATGTTGGCCAATTGCTTGAAAGGGAAACACTCCATATTTTAAGGCTGTTGACACATAGACATACTTGAGAAGATATTCCAGAACAAAAAGTTAGCCTCAGATCATAAGGTGTCCAAAAATGTGAGAGAGTCATAGAGAACTGTTAACTAACAACAGTTTTTTATTCAAATAGTGTACTGTTCATGCTAAAAAAAAAAATTAAAACTTAAAGATTTTTTATTTTATGAGTTTATTTCTAAAAATTTATCATTTCTTTACTTTACCTTGTGTTAAACCAATGGTTCTAAACTTTTTGCCATTGTAACTCTTTCCCCAAGGTGCCTTTTAAGAAAGTTTTTCTTCATGTACTCTCATAAAATTTTAATACCACAGATAAAATGTATATCTCTTTATGTACTGTTTATGTATCTTTATACACAAAAAGAGCAATATTTTTCAAACTTTGAAAAGCATTTTTTTTTTTTTTGTCTCATGTGGGCAATGTCACCACTGTTCAGAAGGAATTTGGCGTACTAATACAAATTACTTATTATGTTGTTTTGAAGTAATAAAAATTAATGATGACATTTTACTGAATTTCTATTCAATTCTGTGTTAACTACAATCTCTGGTCAAATAACTATTACTTATTCATGCGTAATCTCTATAAAAGTAATAAAGAAAATATATTCGTTCACTGATTCTTGACAAATGTTCAATTAGAGGATACTACTTTTACTGTCATTTTTTAATTATGAAGAAACTGACGTACTGACAATTTTCATATTTTCCAAATCCATACCCCGAATAAGTAGAAGGTAAGAGCTACGATCTGAGGAAGGCTGATTCTGACCCCATAATCCCTAAATTATGTAATTGATCTCACAGACAAAATCTCATGAGATTTTTTTCTTACCCAATCTAAATCTCAATCTTATACATCTGCAAAATATACATAAAAATTACTTTTTACAGATGCTTTTTGTTTCGAAACAATTATTTTAGAGCATCAGGAAGGCAAATAAACATCTACAAATAAGAGTGGAAGATATCACAAGAAGTGAAAAGCAAAGCAAGAATTAAGATTTATTAGACTTAATATCAAATTATTTTTCTTTCTTTTTTGTGACAGATTCTTGTTCTGTCTCCCAGCTTGGAGTGTAATGGCACGATCTCAGCTCACTGCAACCTCCACCTCCCAGGTTCAAGGGATTCTCCTGCTTCAGTCTCCCGAGGAGCTGGGATTACAGATGCCCGCCACCACGCCTGGCTATTTTTGTTCTTTTTAGTCTAGACGGGTTTCACAAAGTTGGGCAGGTTGGTCTGGAATTCCTTACCTCAAGTGATCCACCTGCCTCGGTTTCCCAAAGTGGGCATGAGCCATCACGCCCGGCCTTATTTTCAGATTATATAACATACTATGCCTTTTCTGTGTTCTTCCTTTTCCTTGTAAGGAAATCTTTTTGACAATTTTTTCTCATTTATGCCACTGATGTAGTCTTCTAAAAAGAGTTCTTTTCTCTTTGCAAATAGTGGCATTATTCCTTGAACAGTGTTCACTCTGTGTCTTTTAATCTCAAAATGTTATCACGACTGAACTTCTGAATAGATTATACACACACCATGAGGGATATATCTTTTTAAACTCTCATAGATTTTAAACAAAATTCAACAGTTCGTAATTTTTATATAATTTCTGAAGCCTTTAATCCTTTTTTAGGAAGATTAACACATTTAAAAAATAAACATAGCCAACATGAGCATTTAGAGCTTAGCAGTAATTTTTCTACCTATAATTATCAGAACACTAAAATAAAAAGCAGTCTGGATTATTGAGACATTATTATCTGGATTAAAAAACCACAGAAGTTTTTCCTTTTACACTTCAGGTGTACGTGAAAGTTTAAATAATGACTGATTATACTTTTCCTCTATCTTGGTGGTGATGAGTTTTGTTTTTTGTCTTTTAATTTTCTTTAAAGAAACGAGAGAAGAGGCATAAAAGAAATAGTTTAAACAAAGAATCAGCATAGGAAAAGATGAAAAAGCCATGGAGAAAAATCTGACAGGAACCACTATTAAAAAGTGTCTCAGCTGTCAGGGCTGACAGTGTTGAGAATCCCCACAGAGCACTGCACGCTCAGGAATGTCTAATAACAGTGATGGTTTTGGGCGGATCCAGATTGTTGGGCATTTCCCCATGGCAATAAGGCTAGTTAATGCACCTTTGGAAAACGTGCATTAATTTTATTTTACTTACATTGTGAATGGCATAATACATACAAAATAATATACACATTGAATATGGACAGGGAAAGAATATAAATAAAATAAATAATAATAGACTCACCACCCAGCTGAAGAAATGGAATGTTATCAATATCTTAGAAAGGCTCCATGTTTGCCAAAGCCTCATGAAGTAATACAAAAGGAAGTTTACTGTAGAAACAGTCATGGCATTTGCCAGTCTAACTCTGTAATTCTATTATTTATTTAAAATCAGAAGGTCACAGATTTGGAATTGAAGTAAACTAGTATAAACAATTTTTTTAAACATATGGAAAACACTTTGATGGATGAAAACTAATAATTCTATAAACCATGACAGGTAGGCTATAAGACAGCACAGTTACTGTGTAATTAGGGCATAATTTATGTATAAAATATAGATCTTGGTTAAACAAAAGAAATAAAAATATTATATCCTACAAGCCTAGCTCTCATGATACCATATTTTGTAAAAGAAGGGAAAATACCAGTTGCAGGTAATAGAACACTGACTTCAAAATGAGTAGGACAGAAAAGCCTAGTGTTAACTGTTGTGGTTGAATTCAAGCAATTACAGAAACCCTAAACCGGCTATCCAGTGAAGAAAAACAAGCGTTCTATGTTACCATCATATGCAGGAGCCGGAAAAAAATTAAACTCTTTGAGATAGAGTAGAGTGATAGTTACCACAGGATGGGAACAGCAGTAGGGAGGGGCAAATAAAGAGAGGCTGGTTCATGGGGATAAAATTTACAGTTAGAATGCATAAAATCTAGTGACTGATTGCATAATAGGGTGACTATTGTTAACAACAATTTATTATGTACTTAAAAATAACTAAAATAATAGAATTGCAATATTCCTAACACAAAGAAGTAATAAATTCTTGAGGAGAGGGATACCCCAGTTACCCTGATTTAAATATTATACCCTGTATGCCTGTATCAAAATATCACATGGACCCTGTAAATATGTCCAACTATTAAGTATTCATAATAATAAAAAATAAAAGTTCAAGTGTTCCAACCCCAGAGGTTATTTTGGAGATACTGACAAAAGAAGAAACAGTACAGAAACAAGTTATGCAAATGTACTCTGTAAGCAGAGAAAAATCTTACTCTATAAAAAGAAGATATTATGCCTTTTCCATTAAGTGTTATGGAGAAGAATGTAGCGTTCTACACTATAAATATAAATATACACAACAGAAGAGGAGGTGTTTGTGAAGATAGAGTCAGGAATTGGAGTGCGGCAGCCACAAACCAAGTAATGCCAGAAGGAGTTTAAAAAGGCAAGAACAGATTCTCACCTGGAAACTCCAGGGAAAGTACACCCCAGCCAACACCTTAATTTCAGCCCATTGATATTGATTTCAGATTTTTGCCTCCAGAACTGTGAGACAAAATCTTTCTGCTGTTTTTAAGCTACTCAGTTTCTAGGAATTTGTTATAACAGCCTCTAGAAACCAATGCAGATTTGGACATAAAGTGTAGACACAGAGAAATAGCAATGCTCTTTCATGATATCTATTCAGGGGGCAAAACACTGCCTAATGGGGAGAGCTAGTTAGAGGCAACTCGTTTTTTTAATAAAGTGTGTAACATTTTGTTTTATAGTAACCAAGAGTCAAAATCTAGCTAACACAGTTAAGAGTAGCTGAGCCCCTCTTTCGTTATAATAAGCATACACTAACACAAGTCAGAAAAGTCTACAGAATCAGGAGATCAAGGGTAAAATTTCAGAGTTTGAAATCCAATTCTTAGGTCCATTCTGACAAGGGAGAAATTATGAGGCTTGGTTGCCATGGGAAGTGTTTCATGGACAGGTATCAAAAAGTCAAGTATTCTTATCATTGTCAATGATACTTCAACTAGGTAAAAGTTTTTAAAAATCTAGTTCAAAATGATGGCAGAGGAGGAATAATTTAGCTGGGAAGCAATTAGCATTATCAAGTGAATAGATTGCTTGTCTTGTGACTTGCCCAGACTGAATAATGTGAGAATGCAAAACAGAATGCTAATACATGAACGAGGTAAAGCACGGAAGCGGCATACACTGGAAAACAAGGAACAGTAGAGTAATCAAACTGAGACACTGTAGGAAGATGATTAGAAACGGTAAAAGGCAGGGAGATTCAGGGAAGAATTTGTGAATAGCCATCTAAGACATACTGCACCAATTGAAAGCCACCTACCAAGAACTATAAATTACTGCTTATTTCATCCTTCGGATCTGAAGTATATTCTTGGTCAGCTATGAGTAAGAATGTTATCTTAGTCAGTCTTAGGCTGCTATAATAAAACTATCATAGACTGGGTGGTTTAAACAACCGAAATAATTCTTCACAGTTCCGGAGATTGAAAAGCCCAAGATCAAGGTGCTGGCCAATTCAATTCCTAGTGTGGACCCGCTCCTGGTCTGCCTTCTTGCTGTATCCTCACATAGCAGAGAGACAGAGAAGAAGCAAGTCCTCTAGTATCTCTTCATATAAGTGCACTAATCCCACCATGAAGTTTCTACTTTTGTGACCTGGTTAACTTCCATGGGCCTATCTCCAAATTCCACTGCAGTGGGGATTCGTGAATGAATATATAAATTTTGGAGGGACACAAACATTAAGTCCATAGTAATTGCGGTTTTACTTCTGATAGGCAAAGCCTGTCTTTTTTCCAGATAATAAAAGGGAAATTTACATGTATATCTGAGTTTAACATATCTTGGTATAGAGTCTAATTTACACCCTTAGTTTTCAGTACCATCATCTTCATAACCTTTTGCTTTAAATTTATTTTTA
The DNA here is from genome assembly GCF_047675955.1 of Chlorocebus sabaeus. Taxonomy (NCBI): domain Eukaryota; kingdom Metazoa; phylum Chordata; class Mammalia; order Primates; family Cercopithecidae; genus Chlorocebus; species Chlorocebus sabaeus. The sequence goes on along the minus strand of NC_132910.1, from coordinate 86,815,616 downwards.
AGAGTGAAATTTCTATACTTCTTAAAGTGATAAGCATTTTATAAGGAGTGATATATATATATGTCATTTTATGAAGAGTGATATATACGTATCACATACACAACAGAAAAGGAGGTGTGATGCATATATAACTCCTTATAAAATATACATCAGGTTGATGCAAAAGTAATTGTGGTTTTTGTCATTGAAAGTAATGGCAGAAACCAGAATTGCTTTTGCACCAACATATATGTGTGATTTACTGACCAAATATTTAGTTGCTGACTTCTTTTTGGTAAGCATTTCTGGAGCTGACATTCTGCAATCTCTTTAAGAAACAAACAAAATTAATATGCACATAAGTTATATGTGTAAATGTTTTAGATACGAATGCATACTACAGAAGTGAAGAAAGTAGGTAAGAGGAAGCGTGAGTTCTGGTGTGAAATGGGAAGTGGGAGCAGGTATATTTGGTTCTTTTAAAAGTGTGCAAAAGAAATATTTTCAAAAGTTGACATTTTAGCTCACCCTTGAAGTAAATGAGTTAATCCATGCAGTTCTCTAGAGATGAGCTAACTAACCAGGAGCAATAGTTCAAGGAAAGTGCTGGATTTGGAGGGACTACAGGGAAGCCAGGATGACTGGATTGGAGTGAGCAAATAGAGAAAGGCAGTAGATTAATTCAATGATGCAAGAGAAATCAGAGCTTGTGAACATCGTAGGGCTTTGGCTTTTGATCTGAATGAGATTCATTCTTGGAGTATTTGAGCCGAGAAATAATACAATTTAACCGGAAATAACACGATTTAACCAGGAAGGGTAAAATTGTTATTCCCATCAGGCCAGATCCAGAACTACAAAACAAACGCAAAATATGCCACCTACATTTATCACTTGTTCGTTCTGGAAAATTTTCTTTAAAAGAAATAGTTTTGTTTCTCCTCACTCCAACCTCATTATTTTCAGTTAATGTTCGTGCTTGGTTTTAGCTTATAAAATATTTAATTCAAATTTCACAAGTTGATACTTCTTAACACTCGAATATAATGCAACAAAAGCATGATATTTTGGCACTATCATCTCAGTACACAAATAGTAAGTATTTTACACTATTTTACAGTAATTTACCTCTATTTCTGAGTTGAATCTCTGTCAATGCATGTGTTTGTCATCAGATAATACTTAAAAACTAAATATATTTACTTTTTTGATTTTATAAAGTAATCAATACTTTGCTCTTTGAATAATTAACATGTACGTAACAAGATATTAGAAGGGAAAAGAAAACAATTCCTTATTGATAAATCATATGGCACCCAAATTAGAAAATGTATCCTGTATTGTCATAAACTATGTATAACCAAAAAATTAGACTCATAGGAGTTTTAACCCAATTTGATTGATGAGTAACTATGTCTTTGCTCAAAGAGAACAATCATGAAAAGCAATCAGTTCTTTTGTGCATTTTGCATAGAAAATAACTTTGAAGTTTGGATTCGTTTTCATAGTTTATAAGATTTATCTGGAGTAAATAAATTTTTCTATCAAAACAAATCCCCAGGCCAAAATAAAACCCAATGTTCACTTGTCAGGAAGACATCCATTCCTATGAGAAAAACTGCTGAATTTTCAATGTGCTTGATTGTGCTATTTTCAGATCACACATTGACAAGCATTTTGCCCTGAAGATGTTATGGTCAAGCCTCTTTAAAATTCATAGATTTTTTTTTCTCCTTACCAAATGAAGAGCTCAGCATTGAAAATTTAATGTATGTTATACAATCCCCCCCAAAAAACTTTAAGTGTTGCTGGCACCCTTCTTATCATGCAACCTGAACAACTTTGACAACTACTTCTCTACTTACCAGAATCTCATTACTATGAACCATGGTACACCATTTAATTTAAGATTTGCAGACTGTGTTGTTTTCTTGCGCATGAACTTTAACTTTCCTTGTCAACTTGTGGAGTTGGATACATTGATTGAGAGTTAATCTTTTATACTTTCCTGTAAATATATATACCATTATAAAATATTGATCTGTATTACTGATTATTAAATATTCAAATGGGATTGTTATAATGTTTAAGTCTTTCATCATATAAGTAATGCTGTCATCCAAACTTAATAGTGTAAAATCTTATTTTAAAGCTAAATATTATAAATGCTGTGTAAGAGGTGCTGTTTAGCCAGCTTTGCAGATCCTAAGACTGACTCTTTCTTTTATATTGAAAGGGAGTTAGTCAACCAGTTTATGTTTCAATATGAACTACAAGAGAATTTGATATATCGTGAGGGCTAAAGGCTAAAATTTTGGATCACACTTTGGAAACAGAATTTTCTAAACCATATACATTCAATTGTTTATTAGTAAGCCTATACATATGCATCTTCTAATAAGATATACAGCATAGTACTACAGAAAATATATTTTACCATCTGTAAAGAATCCCTGTGAGATTGGTCACTATGGTTTAGAGCAGGAATCAAAACTCAAATATTTGTATGTTGAACCGAAGGGAATAACATGTCCAGGATGAAACAGTTGCAATAGCAGTGGTTGTGTTTTATCTAAAGTGAATAGCCTTTTGTGCCATTCAGAAAGAGTTCAGATTTTCCATTTTTTTTCTATTCTTCAAGTAAAGCCATAACTCCTATTTTAAAATTGAGCAAATTTTTTGGATTAATTTTCTCTGGCGGTATAACAAATTACTTAGTGAATTAAACAACACTCATTTCCTAGCTAATAGTTCTGTAGGTCAGAAGTAACTGGTTCATGAAAGTTATTTGCTTAAGTTTTCCTAAGGCTGAAATGAAGATGCTGATAAGACTAGACTAATGTACAGAGGATCTGAGGAAGAATCTTCTGCAAGGCACAGTTAAGTTGATACAATTCATTGTTTTACGGTTATAGTACTGAAGTCCCTCTTTCTTTACTGACTGTCAGCTGGGCATTGAACTTGGCTGCTGGAGGACAACTGTATTTTTCATCACATGGCCCCCTCCATGTATATACAAGCAACGGTAGGTAAAATACCTCTCACACTTGCAGTCTCTTTGACTTTCTCTTTTGCTACCAGCCAAAGAAAGCCAGAAAGTTTAACATTCTTTTTAGAGGGCTTCTGTTGTTTGATTATGTCCACTCAGTTAATCACCCTATTAATTAAAGTACCGAGTTAACTGACTAGTAATCTTAATTACCTTTGAAAAAAATCCTCACATAGAAAAGATCCTTTTTTCATTTAAGGTAACATATGATCATAGCTCCAATATTCAACATATTTTAATTCAAGAATTAGGAGGGGAATCTTGGGAAAAAGGTGCTGTACCAGAATTCTGCCTACCACAATTCCCTAAGACATACAATATCTTTGCCAAGCCAAAAATTTTTTTCATTGGATATATAGCTATTATTTACACCTCTGAGAGCACAATTTTTGTTCTGGTTCAACCTGGATCTCACTCAATGTAGAGATGCCCTGATTCTTGCCCAACATCATTCTGTTTTCAGAATTTTTTTTCTTTCGTGTGTGTGTGTGTGTGTGTGTGTGTATTTTATACTTTAAGTTCTAGGGTACATGTGCACAACATGCAGGTTTGTTTTTTATATATATATATATATATACACATATATATATATATATATACACACACACATGTGCCATGTTGGTATGCTGAACCCATTAGCTCTTCATTTACATTAGGTATATCTCCTAATGCTATCCCTCCCCCATACCCCCTCCCCACAATAAGATCCGGTGTATAATGCTCCCCTTCCTGTGTCCAAGTGATCTCATTGTTCAGTTCCCACCTATGAGTGAGGACATGCGGTGTTTGGTTATCTGTTCTTGCGATAGTTTGCTGAGAATGATGATTTCCAGTTGCATCCATGTCCCTACAAAGGACACAAATTCATCCTTTTTTATGGCTGCATGGTATTCCATGGTGTATATGTGCCACATTTTCTTAATCCAGTCTGTCACTGATGGACATTTGGGTTGATTCCAAGTCTTTGCTATTGTGAATAGTGCCACAATAAACATATGTGTGCATGTGTCTTTATAGTAGCATGACTTATAATCCTTTGGGCATATCCCCAGTAATGGGATGGCTGGGTCCAATGGTATTTCTAGTTCTAGATCCTTGAGGAATCCCCACACTGTCTTCCACAATGGTTGAACTAGTTTACCGTCCGTCCCACCAACAGTGTAAAAGTGTTCCTATTTCTCCACATCCTCTCCAGCACCTGTTGTTTCCTGATTTTTAGTGACTGCCATTCTAACTGGTGTGAGATGGTATCTCATTGTGGTTTTGATTTGCATTTCTCTGATGGCCAGTGATGATGAGCATTTTTTCATGTGTCTGTTGGCTGTATGAATGTCTTCTTTTGAGAAGTGTCTATTCATATCCTTTGCCCACTTTTTGATGGGGTTGTTTTTTTCTTGTAAATTTGATTGAGTTCTTTGTAGGTTCTGGATATTAGTCCTTTGTCAGATGAGTAGATTCCAAACATTTTCTCCCATTCTGTAGGTTGCCTGTTCACTCTGATGGTAGTTTCTTTTGCTGTGCAGAAGCTCTTTAGTTTAATTAGATCCCATTGTCAATTTTGGCTTTTGTTGCTGTTGCTTTTGGTGTTTTAGACACGAAGTCGTTGCCCATGCCTATGTCCTAAAGGCTATTCCCTAGGTTTTCTTCTAGGGTTTTTATGGTTTTAGATCTAACATTTAAGTCTCTGATCCATCTTGAATTAATTTTCATATAAGGAGTAAGGAAAGGAGAATGTTTCATTTCTGAATTTACAATGTAAACCTTCACATGGTTGATGACCACCTATGTTTCTTAAGTATAACGTTCTTTTTTTTTGTATCAGTTACGACACTGAGATATGCTGGCAAAAACTGGCACCCTGTACTTTAGAAAATTCTGAGAATTGATGTGGCCTGTTTCTTTGATTTGCCCATGGTGTGTGTACAAAAGTAGTAATTAATTTACTTGTGTTTTCTGCCCTGTTTCTTCGTTCTTTTGCTGAAACCATGAGAACATTTACAATGCATTTGAATTTTAATATAAAGGGTTACATCTGATTTAAAACTTAAGCGAGAATAGATTTTCCTTCTCTCTCAACTTTTCTTGCCTTCACCATCTGTAGTTGTCCTTGTCTATTGTTTCACAGAAAAAGGAAAAGACAAAAAAAAAAAAAAGTAATAGTCCGTCAACTGGGGAAAACTTCAACTCACTCGCAGCAGGTTTGTGTCTCTCCCTACATTCCGCACTTATAATGACAGGCACTCTCCTATTCTACAGGTAAAAAAACTATGGTCAATATAATAATGCTTAGCTCATTCCTTCAGAGGCTGAAGAAGAAGGAAAACAATAAATAATCTCTGGGTGTATAATATCAGCTTGGGTAAGTATATGGAGAAAATAGATAAGAAAGCAGGAAGAGAATGATGAAATGTTATCATGGTGGGATGAGAAAGGTTGCTCTTCAAAGGTTGGTGTTTAAGAAAGTCCTCCCTAAAAGAGTGTTAATTGGAAAAAGACTTGCAGGCAATGAGGAAAACAATCAGCCAGATTTGCGAGGAAGAGAATTCCAGTCAGAAAACCGCAAGACTAAGGCTCTGAAGTTAAAGCATGTCTGACATACCATAGGAACAGTTTGGAGGGCTGTGTGGTTACAACATATGTAAAGACAGAAGAGGACAGTAGCAGAAGTCTAGATTGGTCTGCAATGTACAAGCAGGACCTTGTATGTCAAAATAAAGACTAGTTTTTATTTCTCAGTGAAATAGGAAATCATTTGTTGATTTCGATCAGGCAATATGTTCTAACTTTAATTAATTAATTAATTAACTTTTTATTGTATGAAAGCAGTCCAAGTGGTACATGGTACTGTTGTAACTCTTTTTTTTTTTTTTTTTTTAAGTTCTGGGATTCATGTACAGAACTTGCAAGTTTGTTGCATATGTAGGTTTTAAACCCTGCATGCAATAGGTATTTGTCTTAATGCTCTCCCTCACCTTGGCCCCGACCCCCTGACAGGCCCTGGTGTGTGATGTTCTCCTCCCTGCGTCCATCTGTTCTCATTGTTCAACTCCCACTTATAAGTGAGAATATGTGCTGTTTGATTTTCTGTTCCTGTATTAGTTTGCTGAAAATGATGGCTGTCTCTGAATGCTCTGTTGAAAGTTCACTGTAGCAGGCCAAAAGTGGCTAGTTGGGCACCGTGGTGATTAGTCAGGCACTGTGCTGGTCTCTATTTCTGTCAAGTTTTTGGTTAAAAAAAATGAAAAAAAATTATAATCTAGGTTTAAACTGTCAATACAAAAGAGATAACTAGAAATATATATATATTTACATACATTTTATATATAAATACATACATAGAAATATATATACATATTTATATATATGGATATACATATGTATACAAACTTTGCATTTTTATGGCTCAGTATTAAATTTTACATTTCTAGGTTGAAATGTAGAATTACAAGAAGTGAGAGAATATGAAACTCCAAAGTGTCTTCTTATACTTAAACAGAAAGTCACATACAAAATTTATCATTGTTAGAGTGGGTAATCCCAGCACCAATATTTTAGAAGATAAGGATACTTTTCAAGACTGAGACTGACTTGACAATCCTGTAATCTTTTAACTATTTTATAAATATAAATGAACACTATCTACATACCCAATGCCAATAACTTAGTGCAGGTCAACAATTCTTGGTTAAATTACTATTTACCAAGCATCTAACTGGGCTTTCTGTCACACATTTCCTCTTGTAACAGCACAGAGAATGATCCCTCTAAACACTATTTATATTTGTTTTTAATTTTTATGGGTATACAATAGTTGTGCATATTTACACATTACATATACTATTTTTATACAAGCATACAATGTATAATAATTGAATCAGGGTAATAAGGATACCCATCACATCAACAATTGGTCATTTATTTGTGTTGGGAACGTTCCCAGTCAGATCATTATTGCTCATGTTTCTTTTCCATGCATAATTTCACAATCTTTTGTACCCTCTCTATACCTTCCCTGGTATTACCTATTATAACAAAATAAATCACTTAATTTAAATTATTGTTTTTGTTGAAATATGTAAGTTCATGAATGAAATGTGTTAAGCATGATATAATGGTTTTGGCTAGCACAAATTAAAGTGTGCATTACATATAGATGCATCATATTAAAGCATCCAATTACATATAGATGTGTAGCTATTCTAATACAATAGGTATACAATTATAAAGTGAGACTCCATCTCAAAAAAATAATAAAATATAAAAAATATATAAAATAATAATAACAACAATATGAAGTTAACCCCTTTTAGATCACATTTAGGAGGCTTGGTTACTAATAAAGCAAATTGTCATCATTATGGCTTGGCTTCATCTATGAAGCAGTTTCATGCAGAAATTTGGAAGACAGCTTTGAAATCAGTCTCTGCTGCACTTTCTAATTCATTGAAAACCACTGTGGGTTTATTTCTTCAGAGACATTGCTCATGTCTACATAAAGCAAGCATAACTGAGCTTACTCTGTTACAGAGTCTTGGAATAAATGGTTGTTACCTACATACCTTGCATTCTATTCTCTTTTAGAAATGTATAAAATTTCTCAAGGGATCTTGTGAAATGCTGTGGAGTGCCAAACAGTATTACATGTCTAGGTGATAAGGGCTGAAGGTTCATACAGGAAATATATAAATACACAGATATTATGGGAAGAGAGAAAAGGCATTTGAGGTCACTTTAGGGTGATGAGAATGCCGAGTTGAGCAGCCATGCTGGTCACCCCTAATGCCATGTCGCATGCTTCATTGTCTCTGTCTGAAATAAGGAGGTTGGTTTGATTGTATTGGGATTAATAGATCATCATAAAACTAGAGATCCAAAATTAAAACTTTAAAATCAGATGCATACTTATTAGTATACTATTTGATTTTCTGTATGTTATAAGAAAATTATTTTTTCTCAAACCTATATATAATATGCTAATTTTGAAATAAATATACAAAAGAAGAAAATAATTATTTGGATGTTACATTTTAAATTGTAACTGTATGTATATCTTTTTCACTATCTGAAAACATCTTTTTAATTGTAGTACCTATAAATGAACCTTTTACTTTTTATCTTTATCAGTTGTATTAAATTGGGTTATATATAGTTTATATTGAATGTCATTATATGCATAAATAGGTAGGATAGGTAGATAGGAACAAAACGGAAAACAGTAGAACAGAAAATTATAAATCACTGCAATATCTTCACTTTGAATTTCTGCCATGTTCCAAGATGGCTCACCACCGTATTCACATTCCTGGTATCAGAATGAAGGAAGAGAGGATGTGAAAGCACCATTATTTCTTAAAGATCTGCCAAAGTCTGTTGGTTCTGTTATTTGGGAGATAATTCTATGACAATGAAGTCTGGGAAATACAGTCTTTACTCTGTACAAAAATGTAATCAGCTAAATTGCAACACTTAATTGCTAAGTCTGAAGAAGAAAATTGGTGGATATTTGGGAATATCTTTCAGGCTTTGCGTAGACTATATGCACAGGTTGATGAGGATAGTATGACAATTAATAGTTGTGGTAAAATACCAAATACAGAATTGAAAGAATTTAAATAAAATGTGCAATAATCAAGGATCATTAACTTCTTTCATTTAATAATCAATAACCTTTATTATTTTTCTTCTCTCCTGTAAGAATGCCTATTGAAGGATATTATGCTTACTGGGTAAATTGTTATTATCACTTAATATTTTGCTCATATAGTTTTCTTTTTTTCTCATTGTCCTAAATTTTAGGGAAATCCTTAAGTTAGCTCTTCCAATTAATGGTTTTGATCTAAGCAGTTCAATATAGAAAGAAAATAAGTTATTAAAAATTGACTTTAGCACAAGTTAGTTGGATTGGAAAAATATATCCTTAGGGTACAAAGAAAACAAATAGTAATTTAACCATAGATTTTTGAAGGTTGCAAACAAACATTAGAGTGTCAATTTAACTAAATCCTACAAATGGTAAGATGTCTCCCATGAAAAAAATGTGTATCAGTTATAATAAATAATTTGAATAAAAGTATTAAGTTGTATAGATATAGTTTATATCCATAAAAAGTATTTCAGTGTGAATAGAGAAAAGAGTTTATGAAAAAGTGGTGAAATAAAAGGCCAAATACTTGATTTACAATCAATTTCTAAGGGACATTGAATTTAGTGATCCCAATGGTTTGAACATTTTTACTTAGATAATACTGAGTTAGTGACAGAAATATAAATAAGACAGTTGAGAGATAGGAACTACCTGGATTTATACTGCTAAGTCTCATTCAGTGTGGAAGTTGTGTTGTTTGAAGAAAAGAGTAGAGCCTGGGAAGCAGAGACTGATCAAGCAAGAATAGATGAAGACCTCAGCAAGACTGTGTTCTGGAATGAGAGATTTATAAGGCAAATTGGGAAATAATTAATAATTTACACATTGTATACAGTTGCTGAAAGACTATTGGTCATTATAAATGGCTCTAAAGTTAATCTTAAAGAAAAATATCAATAAATTAATAGAGTTAATTCTATAAAAATGCATTTAAAAGAGTATTTTGATAGATCTTTTTATCAGTAAAGATATAGAATAAGACACGGATAAATGGTAGATGAAAAACATCTTAACAAAAATATCAGAAACTTTCCATTATTATAAGTTGTTACTGTAGCTGATGGAAAAGTGATACGCATTAAAAGTCTATTAGTAATGTTTTCTTAGTGTTTCATTATTTTATCAGCAATTTTCAGCAATCTGTATTGGCAAAGAATAAATATTAATATATCACAATCATCTTAAAAAGCTTAGAGTAACATTCACTGATTGTTGTTTCATTTGACAATATATCATGAAGTTTCTATTAACATTAGTAATGTCAAACTCTTTTGCAGACAGATGAGATAGCAATGTGTATTTAGTGATATCTTAACAGTGTATTGATGATTGTATTGCAACATTTATATGGAGAGATAAGTATTTTTAATCTGCTATCAAATGAAACCAGTGGAGAAAAAAGTGCTTGAAATGTTTCACTGTTACTCTGTATGTCTTTAACATCAAGATTCAGAACAGCAGGTTTAGTGAATAATAGCCTTTTATACTTTAGATGTTTATAAGGAAACATATGATTAAATAAAGTTTCCCAGAACTCGTTTCTTCAAGCAAAATAAATTATCTATTGCTGGATGTCTGTTGACACAAATATGAAGTCATAGCTATGGTTATATTCTTATTTGCACATACCTTCCCCACTTTAATGGTATACAAATGACACGATAATCTTATATACAGCAGTGGTACAAAAATAAGAAAAGTAAAATGGGTAAAGCGCAATCAACAAACAATGACCACTCTTATGGAAGTGATAAACTAGTATAATTTTATCTTAAAATTTGTTAATGAATTATACTTTATAAACACATTTTTATAAAAATTTTGTCATTTGCCTTTGACATTTTAACAGTAGTGCTAGAATTTCACATAATTGTATTTTGTCAGTAAATGAACAAAGCATTTGGTGTATCAGAAAAGTTAATTCAATTGCAAAAGGAATTGTCATTTATTTTAGTTGGGAATTGAATATTTCTGTTTTAGTTATTCATAAAACCTTGCATGAAAAACTGTGAAAATTCAAAACAAACATAATAGCTCAATGATATATAATCTATCTCAAACAGTTGCTATTTACTTAAGTATATTTTCTTCAGCATTGTAATTGGTAGATAGGTCTGCCGAGTACATCATTTGCCTCAAAATTTAATCATAGCTCTTCCAAACACCAAAGTTATAAATGACTGCATTTTTCAAAATTCATTTAGGTCTCACTGAATTTTATCAAGCTTTTAATGTAGTTTACCATAATAACTATCCTAAAATGTAAAGGCAGTGATCTCTAAAAATCTGAAAAAGAAATATCAACATAAAATCTACTAAAGATTGAGAAAAAAAGGAAATTTAGTTCTGAGTTCAGCACAATGTTAACTTGAGCAACAATATTTATTCTCTAAGTTTTTAAAGCATAGCATGAATAATAATATCTTATATGTTTAACATTGAATGAAATGAAATCATGCCCAGTTCCCACGAAAGAGATCTTCAAAGTATTCCTCAACTCTAAACAAATTTGCCATCATTCTCTTGTTTCACAAGAGCACTAGCCACCAACATCTGCACATGGACTATTGAAGTTGCCTTCCAGTTGATCTTCTCCTTTCAATTTTAAGTACAGTCATGTACTGCAAAACAATGTTTCGGTCAAGGATAGACAACATATAGGAGAGTGGTCTCATAAGCTTGTAAAATCATATTTTTACTGTAAACTTTCTATATTTAGATGCACAAATACTCATCATTGTCTTAAAATTGCCTATCGTACTCAGTGAGGTAACATGCTATACAGGTTTATAGCCTAGGAGTGATAGACTATACCATATGGTCTAGATGTGTGAGGGGCTATGCTATCATGGTTTGTGTAATTACTCTATGATGTTTGCTCAATGAAGAAATCACCTAATGATTCATTTGTCAGAACATACCCCAGTGGTTAAGAGACATACGACTACATTCTTCCAAATACGCATAATACGTTCTTCACACAGAAGTTCAATTCTTTAAAACTGACATTTATTACATACATTTTTCCCCCAGAAAACCTCCAATGGCTACCCAAAACTCTCTAGAATAAAACATGGACTTCTTACTCTACACCGTATGTCAATACATTAACTGATTATTGAACAGGCTATGACTTATTTAATACTTTTCCCATCTTTTTTTAAAATTCTGATCACAACGGCCTTTTTACCACTTTCCAACACCTCATTAAAAACTCCTAAAGCAAAGATTCAACATTTGCTTTTTCAGAGACAAAGCATTCTCCATTTTGATGTTTGAATTTCTTGCTTGATTTCTTTTTAATGTCTGAAAGGTCAGAAGTCTTTTCTTTTCGTACCAACTTGTGTTTAATAAAAGCAACTTCAATCTTCCATTTATCTTTTTCTTTACCATAGTTAACTTTCCTACCTAGAATTCAATGCTGTCATTGTCATATATTTACTGATTTTTAGGTCTCTCTCCACTGGAATTGTTTTTGTCTACACTGATGGGTCCACTAAACATAGTATCTAACACGTATTGAGAATGCAATACAATTTTAACCAATAAATGAAATAAATTATAATCGACATAAAATTTCTAGCACTTAAAACTGAGAAAATTTCTTTAAAGGATTTTATACAGAGAAATAAAATATTAATCAATATCTGCATTAATCTACCTGATAGAGCAGTAGGTTTTATAGAACTCTTTACTTCATGTAATAATTTCAGAGAACAACTCAGGAAAATCAGTCTATTCTGGGTGAAGATTAAGAGAAGGACATGCAAAACAATGTGATCTAACTTGCAACTTTGTGGAATTCCAGCTTGGTCCTTGCATAATAAATAAGTTAGAAGAATAAATGATGATGCCCTTCATACACTGTCTATAAATTTCTCTCAATGGGGCTTTTGATCAAAGTTTGGCAATAAAAAATCTGAGTTTACATTTTGTGCAAAGATTTGGGAGTTTTAAATATAGCATTAAACCTACACCAAGAAGTAAATGAATTATAAATCACGTAAATATATATTATTTAAAATATGTCCAGAGTTTTGAAGTTTGAAATTGAACCTTAAAATGACTGCTATATTTTTAATTGTCTACTATGGTTGAAAGCATTCCCTGTAGATCTTAGCTGACTTTTCAACTGCAAAGACACCTTTACATGAAAGAAAAATGTCACAAATGATGCAGAAGAGTGGAGTCACTTTAGACATTTCTTTATTCCATGTTATAACTGTTTCTGAATCTTTAATCTTAAAAGTTCCTCAATATTTTTTTCTAAAAGTGGAGTCTACAAATATGTTTGTCTAGAAATATGTTTTCTAAATTTAAAATTGACATTAGAAAAATAAATATAAAATTAAAACACAGATTTTATTAAAAATATTCTGTCTGCCTTTGTCCTTACACATTAATTCTCAATTTTTTTTTAATATGACTAAGCCCAGTTCAGCATAATGTTTATTATGACCTAACTGTTTTCCTATTGTGAGGAATGAAGAAGAAAGCTGTGATTGTCCCCTCAATTGTCCTGTCTCTGGTTTGGCTACAGGTTAAGATAAACACTTGGAATTTATTCTGGCAGTTTAAATCATTATAATTTTGTATCTAGATTAGATAGAATATGCAAAATTTTCCTTATAGTAAGTTATTTCTCTCATTAGGAAATTAATGCTATACAAAATTTATCAATATTTAATGATAAATCCCAGTAATAAAAAGAAACAAATTGGGGTAATATATGCTGAAAATATTGTAGATGAGTGATTTAAAATTTTAGGCAGTACTGACTTTAGGTTTTAGTCTTTGATAACTTGAAATTAGTGTTTTATTTTAAGTACTAGTATTTTTAGTTAACAAAAATATTAAACACATGTCCACACGTTATATTTTAAATAGCTTTTTTGCTTGTTATGATGTGAGATATAACATCACTTTCATTAGACGCATCACAAAAAGGAGAAATTTTCTTTAAAAGTGGCAACATGTAGAATATTTTTCTTATTCAAGATATGTATGTACACATTGGAATATTAAACATTATGAAAAGTTCTATAGATATAGCAAAATAACACAATCTGAAAACACACAACCACTTAACATTTCACAGAAGTAATCTTGACTAGGGCACAAAATATGAAATGGAAAAAAGGAATCTTCCTCTCACACACATAAGAAAAATTATATACACATACTTGCATAAAGCCTACTCTAAAAATAAAAATCAAATATTATATTTGAATAAAGATATATATTTGAAAGTTATAGCTATTAGTAAAAATACTTATATTTTAAAGATTATTAAAAATGCATTTGATGTGCATCAGATACTATGTAAATGTCTTAAAATGTACATTTCAGTTTAGCTTCCTTACAATTCTACTGGATGGAGGAACTGAGGCTTGGTGATGTAAGTTAACTTGGCCAAAGATATTCAGCTTGTTATGGTGGAGTGAGAATTGTTTGACACCAAGTTTTAATTCTTAAAGATGACAATACTTTTTCTCTAAGATCCCAGGTAAATCTAAGTAACTTTGAGATAAGAAAATATTTGTCCAATTAAGAGAATAAAAACTAGCAATCAATCATTCAGGTTACTCTTTCTCATGTTATGTCTTACTCTGATAACAAAAATCTAATTTCTGAAGCAATGAAAAGAGAAAGAGGTATATTTTTATTTATTTATTTTATTGTGGTAAAATATATATCGCATAATATTTACCATTTTTAAGTGTACAAATCAGTGGCAAACTTTTATGCAACCATCACCACTTCCTATCTCCAGGACTTCCTAATCATCCCAAATGAAAATTTAGTGCACATTAAACAGCTTTCTATTTTCCTATACCCCAGTCTTAGGTAACCACTATACCTTCTGTCTTAGAATTAGGCTATTATTCCAAGTGCCACATACAAATGGAATCGTACCATATTTGGTTTTTGTGTCTGGCTTATTTTACGTATCATGGTAATGTTGCTATGGATCATTCATTTTGTAGAATGTATCAGAATTTCATTCTTTTTTAAGGCTGAATAATATCCCATTATATGTATATAACCATTTTATTTATCCATTGATTCATCGTTGAATATTTAGATCTTTTACACATTTTTGTTATTGTGAATAATGTGTTACCTGGATTTAGAAATATCTGTTTAAGTCCCTGCTTTCAATATGTTTGGGCATATATTCAGAAGGGGAATAGCTAGATCATATGATAATTCTGAGTACAATTTTTTTTGAGAAGCAGTCATAGTTTTACCCACTACAACTTTACCATTTTGTATTTCCACCAACAATGCACAAGTGTTCCATTTTTTCCACATTCTCACCAATACTTGTTATTGGTGTTTTAATTTTAGCCATCCTAATGGGTGTAAACTGGTATCTCATTATGGTTTGACTTGCTTTTCCTCAATGCTTTGAAATATTGGACATTGTTTCATAAGCTTATTGGCCATTTGTGTATCTTTGTAAAAATTTCAATTCAAACATTTCCCCATATTTAATCAGGTTTTTGGGGTCTTGTTGTTGCCATTGAGTTTGAGAAATTATTTATACATTCTCACATATATGATTTATAAATATTTTCTCCCATTCTACAGGTTGCTTTTTCATTCTGTTGATAGTGTCTTTTCATGCACAAAAGTTTTACATTTTAATGTAGTACAATTTATTTGCTTTTGTTACCTGTGCTTTTGGTGTCATATCAAATAAATCATTAACAAATCCAATGTTATGAAGTTTTTTCTTATGCTTTCTTCTAACAGTTTTATAATTTTAGCTCTTACGTTTAGGTCATTGATTCATTTTTAATTTTTGTATAGAGTGTAAGGTAAGGGTCCAACTTTATTAGTTTTACGGTTCAATACCCAGTTTTCCCAGCTTCATTCATTAAAAAGACGGTCTTTTCTTTTCAGATGTCTTAGTATCCTTGGCAAAAATTATTTCATATAAGAATAAAGATTTGTTCCTGGGTATTCTATTCTATTCTATTGTTTCTATATGTATATATTTATGCTAGTACCACACTGGTTTGATTACTGCAGATTTTTAGTAAATTTTGAAATCAGTAATTGTGAATCCTCCAACTTTGTTCTTTATTTTCAAGATTATTTCATGTATTCAGGTTCCCTTGAGGTTCTTTATAAATTTTAGTATGGGTTTTCCTGTATCTGTCAAATTGTCATTAAGATTTTGGTAGAGATTGCTTTGAATCCACAGATTGGTTTGGGTAATTTTGACATCTTAACAATATTAAGTATTCAAATAGTAATGAGAACAACCTGGAATTGTAGAAACAAACAAATGAACAAAAACCTTTCCCCCAAACTGTAAGGAAGTCTAGAAACCAAAGAGTAACTTGGACGAATCCAACTTGGTGAGTAGATGAGTTCATTAGGATGTACATGTGAGGCACACCTGGGTGGTAGTAAGGTAGCTTTAGAGATCCATGTTGCTGTTTTCTCCAAACTACTTCTAAGCTAATTGACTAGCTCTTTGATTTTCTTCGTAGGTTGTCAGATACTTCCAGAGGTGTTTAAGTTCTCAGGAACACCTGCTGCCCTGCTGAGCCCGTGGCCTTGGTTCACTGTCTTTCCTACAAGGTTCAGGCAGTAGACATACACCCTTAACTAGTTAGGTAGAGGACCTGTCACACTACACATTTAATGAACAAGGGATGCCATTCCATTCATCTATGTCTTTAATTTTTTTCAGCAATGTTTTGTAGTTTTCAGTGTTCAAATCATTTGTTAATATTGGTTATGCTTATTTGTAAATAATTCCTTTTATGTTGCTCATGTAAATGAATTTTGTAAACTTTGCTGGTTGTCATTGTTTATACAGAAAGGGAACTAATTTGTGGACATCAATTTTGTATCCTGCCACTTTACTGAGTATAATTATTAGTTCTGTGTGTGTGTGTGTGTGTGTGTGTGTGTCTATGTGCGTATCTTTAGGGTTTTCTACATGTAAGATCATGTCATCTCTAGACAGATAATTTCACTTCCTTCTCTCCAGTTTGGATGCCTTTTAATTTTTTTTTCTTGTATAATTTCTCCTTTTAAAGCTGCTGATTTCAATTGTCATAGAACAATTGGACAAACCTTTTTTCAACTTTTTCCCTAAATTTAGATGAGACTCAGAATTCCTGCATAAGACATATAGACATGTCTAAAGGGCTGGTGTTGTCTGATGGTGCTGAAGATTAATAATAATAAAAACAAAAATAATACAGAAGACACTGGAAAGGTTCAGATACAGCAGCAAGGATTTGTGTCTGAGAGACTAGAGTTTGGGTGTAGTTCAAGGCTGTGCCTAATGGTTCTTTCTCTGTACATTCCTACAGTCTCAAACTCCATGAAATTATAAACCCAAGAACCATGTCCCCATGTTTCCAATAATTCTTTTGTACGTTTCCTGTGGAAAGACTTGTTACACAATAGATTAGGATTACTCCACTGGATATAAAGGAACATGTTCACTTTGGGTTGGAAGTCAAGATAATGTTTGAAAAGACTCATTGCGCAAATTACTTGGTGTATTAGTTAGTTCTCGCACTGATATAATGAACTGCATGAGACTGGTTAATTTATTTTTTTAAAGAAGTTTAATTGGCTTAAGATTCTGTAGGCTGTAAAGAAGCACAATGTCTTCTGAGGAGGCCTCAGGAAACTTTTAATCATGGAAGAAGACAAAGAGGAAGTAGGTACGTCTTGTATGGCCAGAGCAGGAGTAAGAGTGGGAAGGAGAGGCTACACACTTTTAAACAATAAGATCACATGAGAACTTACTCAATATTACAAGAACAGCACCCAGGAGATGACCCAAAACCATTAGAAAATGCCCCCATGATATAATCACTTACCATTATGTACCACCTGCAACCCTGAAGATTACAATTGAACATGAAACTTAGGTGGACACAGATCCAAACCATATTATTTCACCCTGGCCTCTTCCAAGTCTTCAAGATGTATTTTTCACATTGCAAAATACAATTGTACCTTCATAACAATCCCTCAAAAGTCTTAACTCATTTCAGCATTAACTCAAAACCTACAGTCCAAAATCTCATCTGAGATAAGACAAGTCACTTCTGCCTATGCGCCTGTAAAATAAAAGACAAGTTAGTTACTTTCAAGAAACAGTAGGGGTATAGACATTGGGTAAATATTCTTGTTCCATAACAGAAAAATCTACCGAAAGAAAGGAGCTACAGAACCCATGCAAATCTGAAACCCAGCAGGACAGTCCTTAAATCTTAAAGCTCCAAAATAATCTCCTTTGACTCCACATCTCACATCCAGGACACATGATGCAACCAGTTGGCTCCCAAGATTTTGAGCAGCTCTACCACCAAGGCTTTGCAGAGTGTAGCTTCTGTGGCTGGTTCACCAGCTGGTTTTGAGTGCCTGAGGCTTTTCCAGGCGCACTATGCATCTATCATCCTGCAGTCTGGAGGATTGTGGCCCTTTTCTTAATGTTCCACTAGGCAGTGTTCCAGTAGGGTTTCTGTATGGGGGCTTCAACCCCACAGTTCCTCCCTGCACAGTTCCTCCTTAAAGAAAACCTTAGTCGAGATTTTCCACGAGGGCTCTGCCTCTACAGCAGACTACTGCAAGACATACAGGCTTTTCCACACATCCTTCAAAATCTAGGTTGAGTGTCCTAAGTCTCAATTCTTGCATTCGTGCACAAGTAGGCTTAACATCATGTCAAGGCTGAAAAGGTTTATGACTTTTACCCTATGAAGTAGTGGTCCAATCTGTATTTGGGTCCTTTTTAGCCACAGCTAGGTCTGGAGTAGCTGGGATGCAGGCAGCAATGTCCCAAGCTTGCACAGCACAGCAGAGTCTTCTGGCCTGACCAGGAAACCATTCTTTCCTCCTAGGCCTTCAAGCCTGTGATAAGGGGGGCTGCTGGGATGGTGTCCGAAATACCTTGGAGGTCTTTTTCCCATTGTTTTGGCTATCAGCATTTGGCTTCTCTTTACTTATGCAAATTTTCACAGCCAGCTTGAATTTCTCCCAGAAAATATTTCTTTTCTTTTCTACCACATGGCTGAGATGTAAATTTTCCAATTTTTTATGCTCTGCTTCCTTTTAAATATAAGTTCCAGTTGTACATTTCTTTGCTCATAAATATGAGCATAGGCTTCTAGAATCAGTAGGCTATGTCTTGAGCACTTTAATACTTAGAAATTTATTCCACTATATACCCTAAATGATCATTCTCAAGTTCAAAGTCCCACACATACCTAGGGAAAGGGCAAAATGTCAACAGATTCTTCGGTAACACATAAAAAAAGTGACCATTGCTCCGGTTCTCAATAAGTTTCTCATTTCCATCTGAGATCTCCTCAGCCTTGCCTTCACTATCCATATCACTATCAGTATTTTGGTCACAACAATTTATCAGGTCTCTAGAAAGCTCAAAAATGTCCCTCATTTTTCTCTTTTCTTCTGAGCCCACTACAGCTTTCCAACCTCTGTCTGTTACCCAGTTCCAAAGTTGCTTCTACATTGGCAGATATTTTTATAGTAATGCCCACTCCTGGTACCAATTTTCTGTACTAGTCTCGCACTACTATAAAGAAATACCTGAGACTAGGTAATTTATAAAGAAAAGAGATTTAGTTGGCTTATGGTTCCACAGGTTGCACAGGGAGTATGGTGATAAGGGCTGGCTGTGTCCCCGTCCAAATCTCATTTTGAATTGTAACTCCCACAATTCCTACATATCATGAGAGGGACCCACTGGGAGGTTATTGAACTATGGGTGCAAGTCTTTCCTGTGCTGTTCTTGTTACTGTGAATGGGTCTCACAAGATCTGATGGTTTTAAAAACGAATTTCTTTGCACAAGCTCTCTCTGTTTGCCTGCTGCCATCTATGTTATGATGTGACTTGCTCCTCCTTGCCTTCTGCCATGATTGTGAGGCCTCCCAAGCCATGTGGAACTCTAAGTCCAATAAAGCGCTTTCTTTTGTAAAATGTTCAGTCTTGGGTATGTCTTTATCAGCAGCATGGAAATGGACTAATACATATGGCTACGGAGGCCTCATGGAGCTTTTACTCATGGGAGAAGGCAAAGCCAAAGATGTCCAGGACAGGAGGAGGAGGGAGACTGGGGAGGTGCTACACACTTTTAAACAACCACAACTCATGAGAACTCTATTATGAGAACAGCACCAGGGGGTTGGTGCTAAATGATTAGAATCCACCCCTGTTATCCAATCACCTCCCATCAGGCCCCACCTCCATCAGTAGGGATTACAATCTGATGTGAGATTTGGATGGGGACACAGATCCAAACCCTATCAGTTGGCAACCTGTGATTAACAGAAACACCAAGATTCCAGAAAGGGCTGTGAGAAGAGTGGTCTTCAGATCTGGACTGCAGTTATCATGAGGATACTTGAGAAGTTCCTATCCCATGCAAATACCACACGAAGATTCTTAGAGGGAACAATGGGACAGCAGCATCTTAAAAACATCTCCTGCTAATTCAGTGAGAGTAAGTGCTAAGCATTCAGATTTGAGTGATTCAATTAAATATGAGCAATTTGTAACCAATATAGTTACAAGTGAAGACCGATATATACCATTTGAAGTTTACAAAGAAAAGGAACTCTTAAGAAGAAAGTATAGACGTTTTTCATGAAAACTACAAGATGTCCTAAAACTATAAATCTGTTCCAAAGGCAATGTGAATAACATGAGAGTTCGTTCAGGGAAAATATCAGAAAGCATGTTAATGCTAATATAGAAAATAATAGTGATAGCGGCAAGCTCAGACTAACGTGGCAAGAGACAGCAGGCTGTTACTGCCACAGGAGACTAATGAGGGCACCTGTGACAACGTAGAGGACAGTATTGTTCAAGTAATGAGTCCATCGAGAAATCAATTAAATACATAAAACAAGATTATCAAATAAAATAACACAGTGACTTGAAGATTTGAAACAGCTGGAAGTTGAATATGTTTGTTAGATCCATAGTAGATAAAATCCCCTGTACAAATAAAAAGAAGAAAAACAGAATAAACACAATGAAGAAAAGCAGGGGGCATATCCATATGATCCAACACCTATAAAACACAAATTTTATATACATATAATAGAAAGTACAATGCAAATAAAAGAAAATAATTATTAAACTAAAATAAAAAAAATTAACGTGTTTCTTTTTTTGTTGTTGTTTTTTTGAGATGGAGTCTCGCACTGTCGCCCAGGCAGGAGTCCAGTGATGTGGGCTCTGCTTAATGCAACCTCTGCCTCCCGGGTTCAAGCGATTCTCCTGCCTCAGGCTCTCAAGTAGCTGGGATTACAGGCGTGCGTCACCACGCCCAGCTAATTTTTGTAGTAGAGACGGTGTTTCACCATGTGGGCCACACTGGTCTCAAACTCCTGACCTCATGATTTGCCTGCCTCTGCCTCCCAAAGCCGAGGTTTGGGAGCCATGATTACAGGCATGGGCCACCACACATGGCTCAAATTAATGATTTTTAAAAATCCTCATAAATCTACAAAATGAGTGTAGATGAATTATAAGATGATTAATTAAATCAACATTCTCTCCAGTAACCCCCTAACACACTACCCCAAACACAAAACCATAGTTTGTGTGTGTTTTGTTTTTTTATAATTTTAAAAATAAAGAAAAGCTCTATATGGCTAAAATATGAATGCGATGACTTTCTCATATGTCATATTGAGAAAGTAACTGTTGTGTATAGGGTTGAAAATTATATATGTTTTATATTAAATATATACAAATTGGTATATGAAATATATACTAAATGGTATATTACATATATAAATCTTTCAGTTTCATTTTAATTTATCTTCTATTAAATTTCAGTGAAATTGTATTTAGCATTTCCTACACCTATAATTCATGTTTTTAAAATGCACAGTACAATTTTTTTGTAGTACATTCATTAGCTTTTGCAATCATTATCACAATCTAATTTTAGAGCATTTGCATGGCCACAAGAAGAAACCTCTTAACCATTACCAGTCCCTCCTCAGCTACCCACTACAGTGGCCCTTGGCAATCGCAGACCTACTTTCTGTCTCTACAGATTGCCTTTTCTGAATATTTTATATAAATGGACTCATAAAATATAAGGTTCTTTTGTTTAAATTCTTTTTCTCAGTGTAGCATTTTTGGGGTTTATCCACATTATAGCATGTATCAATATTTCATTCTTTTTGCTACCAAATAATATTCTACTGTATGGATCTACCACAATTT
Organism: Chlorocebus sabaeus; assembly: GCF_047675955.1. NCBI lineage: Eukaryota > Metazoa > Chordata > Mammalia > Primates > Cercopithecidae > Chlorocebus > Chlorocebus sabaeus. The sequence goes on along the minus strand of NC_132910.1, from coordinate 86,793,694 downwards.
ATAATAATATTCTATTGTATGGATATATCACAGTTTATTCGTTCATTACTTGATGGCATATTGGGGAGTTTCTACTTTCTAAACACTGTGTATAATACTGTTATCTGAATCTGTAGCATCTGATTTTTTTGAACATGTATTTTCATTTGTCTTCATTAGAGAGCTAAGAGTGGAATTTCTAGATCATAGGGTACTTCTATGTTTAACATGAAAAATTGTCACAGTGTTTCCAAATTAGTTGCATGATTTGGATGAGTTGTTCCACTTCCTTGCCAACACTGACATCTTGACTATGGCATTCCTAGTAGAGAGAAGAAATATCTCTGTGCTTTCAATTTGCATTTCCCTCATGACTAATGATAATGAGCAATGTTTAATGTGTATACTGTATACCTTACTTAGACAAGCATCTATTCAGGTCCTTTATCCATATTCAGTTGAGGGTATTTATCTTTTTACTATTGAATTGTAAGAACTTTTTATATATTACTGGACCTAAGTTCATTATTATATAACATGATTTAGATTACTGTAACTCTGCAATATAATTTAAAGTCAAGTAATGGTGATTCTTCCTGTTTGTCCTTTTGGCTCAGTATACTTTTGTCTGTTCTGGGTCTTTTCAGGTTCCTTATAAATTTTAGAATTTTTTTTTCTATTTCTGTGAAGAATGTCATTGGTATTTTGATAGAGATTGCACTGAATCTATATATTGCTTTGGGTAGTATGGACATTTTAACAATATTGATTCTCCCAATCCATGAACAAATATTTTTTTTCATTTTTTTTGTTTCCTCTAATATCTAGCATCAGGATTTCATAGTATTCATTGCAGAGATCTTTCACTTATTTGATTCAGTTTACTTCTGGGTATTTATTTTACTGATTTTTTTTTTCAGATTGTTTGCTGTTGGCATATATAAATGCTACTAATTTGTATATATTGATTTTTTGTTCTGAAACCACCGAATTTGTTTAATAGTTCAAAAGTTTTTTTTGTGAAATCTTCAGGTTTAACCAAATATAAGATCATACCATCTGCAAACAAGGATAATTTGACTTCTTTCTTTTCCAATTTGGATGCCCTTTCTTTCTTTCATCTGTTTGCTCTACATAGGACTTCCAACAATATGTTGGATAACAGTGGGGACAGTGGGCCTCCTTTACTTGTTCCTGATGTTAGAGGCAAGGTTTTCAGTTTTTCACAATTCAGTGCCATACTAATTGTGGGTCTGTGATATATTTATCTCACCTTGTTGAGGTATATTCCTTCTATACCAGTTTATCCATAGCTTTTATTATGAAAGGATGTTGAATGTTTTTAAATACTTTTTACAGCATCAATTAAAATATTTGTATGGTTTTGTCCTTCTTTCTATTGATAGGATATATAATAGTCACTGATTAGGATATTTTGAACCATCTTTGCATGTCTGAGATAAATTCCACCTGGTCATAGTAAATAATGTTTAAATATATTTTTGAATTTGGTTTGCTCGTATTTTGTTGACAATTTTTGCATCAATGTTCATCAGAAATGTGGGTCTTTAGGTTTTGTTTGTTTGTTTGTTTTGATTAGTTTGTTTCTTGATTGCTTTTAGCCTGGCTTTGTTTTCAGGTTAATACTGGCCTCATAGTATAAGTACTGGCCTCCTCTACTGTTTTGAATAATTTAAGTAGGATTGGCATTAGTTCTTCTTTAAATATTTGGTAAAATTTAGCAGTAAAGCATTGAGTCCTGGGCTTTTCTCTGCTAGGAAACTTTCTATTACGGCTTTAATCTTGCTATGTGTTACTTTTTTGTGAAGATATTTAATTTCTTCATGATTTAATCTTGGTAGGTTGTATGTGTCTGTGAGTTTATTGATTTCTTCTATGTTTTCCAATTATCTGGCACATATTTTGTAATAGCAGCCTGTAATGATCCTTTGAATTTCTGCCATATTGATTGTAACATCTCCTTTTTCATGTCTGATTTTATTTATATGGGTTTTCTCTCCATTTTTCTTGGTCCAGGTAACAGCTTGTTCACTCTGTTTATTTCTTAAACAAAAACAACTATTTTTTCTTTGATATTAGTATAGTTTTCTTCCTTTCAATTTCATTTATTTTAGTGCTGATCTTTATTATTTATTCTCTTGTACTAATTTTCACTTTGGTTTGCTCTTGGTTTTTTAATTCCTTAAGAGGCATTGTTAGATTATTTATTTGAGGTTTTTCTACTTCAAAGGCCTTTGTGGTCTTGGTAAGATCGAGAAAATACCCTGGATTACCAGGAAGAGCTCTTGTTCTCTTCCCTTAATTTCTCCCAAACAAATGGAGTCTCTCTCTCTCTCTCTCTCTCTCTCTCTGTCTGTCTCTCTCTCTCACTGCCTGGAGTTGGGGGAGTGGTCATATAAGTGCCCCTGCAGCCATCAACTCATGAACTGTGCTGGGTGAGACCCTAAATCAGCACAACACTTGGTCTCACCGAAGGTCCACAGTGACCACACTGGGTCTCACTGAAGGCCCATGGTGACCACTTCTGGGCTACCACCTATGTTCACTCAAAGACTCAGGGCTCTACAATCAGCAGGTGGCAAATCTAGCCAGGCTTTGGTTCTTCCCTTCCAGGAAGTGAGTTTATCCAGGCCCCAGGTGAGTTCAGAGATGCCGTCCGGGAGCCATAACCTGAAGTCTGGAACCTTAGAAATCTAGCTGCTGCTCTATTCTACCGTGGTTGAGCTGACACTCAAGCCACCAGACAAAGTCCTTCCTGATCTTTCCTTTCCTTTCCTCAAGCAGAGAAGTGTATCCCTGTGGCCACCATCACACCAGTCCCATGACAAGTATTGCCTGTCTACCTCCAATGCTTACTAAGGTCCGAAGTCTCTTCATTCAGCCTGTGGTAAATGTCGACAGTCCTGATTGTTTCCCTTCAGGGCAGTTGAATTCTGTCCGGCCAAGGGCAGGTCTAGAAATGCTATGCAAAACCAAGACCTGGAATCGAAGACCCCAGGATCCTCCTGGTGCTTTACCCTACTATGGCCAACGTGTTGCCCAAGCTAATTTTGGTTCTACTGAAGGTTATTTTTTGTGTGTGCAAAGTTTTTCAATGTGGTATTCCTGTAAAGGGAATCATTGCTGGAGGCTTGTTTTCTGCCATCTTGCTCTGCATCCTTCCTAGTTGTATTTTTAAAATATAATAGACCCAAATTTCCACATTCCCAGAAAAAAAAAAATCTAAGAAGTTAAATTTTCGACAAGAATCTCTATTCATAATTTGGCGCTTTTAACTTAAATTGTGCATCCTTTTTGGGAGATTATCTTTTTTCAAACTACACCACTAGTAACCATGACATTTAACCTGTAGGTAAAAACCGGCTACATCTCAATATCTATCCCCCTATTTTTGACTCTCCATTATTCAGTATAGGTTAAAGGCTCAAGAAGCTCAAATCAATGTCTTTGGTACTCCAGTTTCTACGTAATAGGCCAGGGTGAGGTTATTCTTTATCCCGTCAATATCTACTCATGTTTGGTACACAGAAGAAGAAAGATTAAGTGTGAGATCTATGTACATTGTCTTCCAGCCAAGGAAATTTGGAAAATGAATTACTTTAATCAGACATTCTGACACACATGATAACAGTATTTACAAAAGGGGTTACCATATCTATAAAATGTTTTGTCAGGTATTACAATGATCTGTCTAGATTATTCATGGCAAATAAATCTGAAAGGTATGAATTTATGGAACATGCATATGGGTGGTATTCACATAGGCTGTGTCTAAATTGTAGTAGTATTGTAGTAGTTTCTTTTTTCTTTTTTTTTCTTTTTTTTTGAAGGAATTTTGTTCTGTCACCCAGGCTGGAGTGCAGTGGCACAATCTCGGCTCACTGCAACCTCCACCTCCTGGGTTCAAGTGATTTACCTGCCTTAGCCTCCTGAGTAGCTGGGACTACAGGTATGTGACTCCACGCCTGGCTAATTTTTTGTATTTTTAGTAGAGATGGGGTTTCACTGTGTTAGCCAGGATGGTCTCAATCTCCTGACCTCGTGATCCTCTCGCCTCGGCTTCCCAAGGTGCTGGGGTTACAGGTGTGAGCCACCATGCCCAGCCAGTAGTTTCATTTTACAATAGTATTTCAAAATACATAACTTAAAAATTTGCCTGTTTTTACTAAAGTCAATAAAGGAGATTAAAATACTTTCTGAGTCATCTACATGATATTGTTTGGGGGCTCCTCCAGGAAGAGGATTGCCTCTGTGCCTGGAAAAATGACATAGCGTAAGTAAGAGGTACCATTGTCTTGAGATCTCCTTCACAATTCCGCCCTTTTTGTTAACACAGAGATGCACTTCCCATTGTCCAAGTTTCATGAGTTATTAAGTCAGGGATGCATTTACAAACATCCTTAAGATAAACATAGAGTCTCAGTGATATTTTAAATTTTTAGGGCAAGATGAAGTAACAGTGCCTTTGTTAAGAGATACATGAATAGGTGCACATGCCGAGTTACCCACTTGCCTGGGAGATCAAAGCAGTCAATCATGGTAGACAGTAATAGTAATAGCAGTAGTAGTGCTGGTAGTAGCAGTAAACACAAGTTGAATTAATAAAGACAAATTCCAGACTTCATAAATTTGTCTAGAATCAGGCCTGGGAACACCATTAGGGTATCATAAGGTGTGGTACCTCAGTGGATAGTTGCTGGTAAACTGAATTAACCCCTCTTTCTTTGCATTTTCATTGTAGCCATGGAGTGATTTAAACATCACAGACGTTTTAGTTTATTGCTATTCTAATTAGTGTACAAATGAGAACTTTTTGAACAGAAAAATTTAAACCAAGATGCTAGGTGCATTTTAATAGTTGAAAATCAGAATTACTGGCCTGAGAAAAAATAGTATCACCTAGATATATTCATGATAAGACAGTTTTCCGAATCTGAGTATAGCAGGCACACCTAGTATGATAAATACCAGTATGTACGTATAAAAATTCTGAACATACTATTAAGCACTATTTATATTTTTTCCACGTATTCTGCTGATTTGTGTGTTTTACTTTGTGTAATGTAAAACTTTCTGTAAACATTTCCATCGGCTGTGCAACATTTACGAAAATAACAAAATTAATTCAGACACCTTCAGAGTTTACAGTGTTGAAAAACCTATTCATTTGTATCCAGGTTCCTGAAAACTTCTTTTAATAATGAAGATAACATTTTAAAAAATTAATAACAAGAAAGACAAACGTTTTAAACAGACTATTTTTAAGTGTGTCATTATTAATAATAAATATATAGTTTTATGAAAGATAGTATTTTCAGTTGTGTAAGTATAAAAACTTAACCCCAGTTATTATGTGATATCAGCAGATATCACAGTAACAATTTATATACCATTCAAGAAGTAGTTTTATAGAATTTCAGATATTTCCCAATTAAACAATTATATTCTATTAACGTAGTTAATAGATATATTAAATGTCTTCCACTTAGAGGAAATTTGAGATATTTACTTACTAGGAATTTCAGGTATTTTTTTACTTAGAAATGTAACAAGTTGTATCTATCGTATTCCCCAGTGAGTCATCATTCATTCAGCCACAGATCTGCAGAATACTTCTAAGGAAGTACATATTTTTTTTCAGATAAATGAAATATAGCTCTTTAAGAGGTATGATGGACACTCCTGATGCAGACATCTGCCAAATCAATCACTTTTTTATACTTAAAAATTGCAGAAGTTGAAGAAAGACACAGAATTTTAAACTATTACCATAGCAGTACAATTCTATAATGCATAAAATAAAAGTATTTTAAATCTCCTGGGTATATATATCAAAAGTCATCAACTCTTGAAGTCAGATTTTGGGATTTGCATTCACATTGATGGGTTAAAACATCAATATGTTTTTTGGAAAGTTTATATTTTAACACTTTTCAACATTTCAGTTTTTTTGTATTAACTTTTCTATGAAATACTTCTTTAATTATATTATATGCAGATAAGTTATTAAAGAATCAATTATTCCATTTATGAAATAGTGCTAACTGCTCACAGCCACATATAATTAACTAGGATTATCAGTCACTATCAATACTTTTGTTTTAGGGAAGGTATCATCCATATATGCAGTCTAGCTTGGAACTTGGCATATGGATGATAATCTAAAAAGGCCAATTATCTCTTTAAATTTATAATCAAACCAGTTATACATGCTTGTAGTCTATATGGTAGGCCCTGGAAACAACTTCAACCACAACACACATAACACTATTTATTAAGAGGGTTGGAGAAAAAGCTAAATTTCTGTAATTAACATTAATATTATGACGATTTTGGTTTTTGACAGAGAATAAGTGAGTCAATGAACGTTAATTTTAGAAAACATTATAAAATATTTTTAGAAAATTTACAAAGCAGACATTTTAGAAATATTTTAAAAAATTGATAAATAGGCCAGGTACGTTGCCTCATTCCTGTAATCCCAGCACTTTGGGAAGCTGAGGTAGGTGGATTGCTTTAGACCAGGAATTGGAGACCAGTCTGTGTGACATGGGCAACCCCATCTCTACTAAAAAAAAAAAAAAAAATTAATGCAGCATGGTGATGGGACCTGCAGCCCCAGCTACTCCGGAAGCTGAGGTGTGAGGATCAACTGAGCCCAGGAGGTAAAAGCTGCAGTGAGTCCTGCTCTCTCTATGATCTCTCTACTGCACTCCAGCCTGAGAGAAGTGACACCTTGTCTTAAAAACAAACAAACAAGCAAAAACCCAAATAAATAAACTCTACAGCTCTACTTATCAATTTCCCTACTTACCTAACTAAAATATGTTTATAATGGGTATTAGAAATAGCTAAGAGTTGTTGTTAAATGCCAGGTACTTTAAATAGTGCTTTACAATTTAAACTTTAATTTTCACTTTAACCCAACGAGGTAGTTACTAGAAGGATCCTTATTTTATACAAAAGAAAATTTAAGCAGAGAGAAAGTACCTTCTTCAAAATCACATGTATAAAGGGAATAATTTGTAAAAAAAATAAAATTCAGATCTGGCAGTAGTCTCCCTTGAGTCTATAGTTTTAACTGCTATATAGTACTGCTTCTACATGAAATCTGCTTATGGTATTCCATATTTCAAAGATAGCACCATCCTGTGTGTGTTAGTTCGTTTTCACATTGCTAATAAAGACATACACGAGACTGGGTAACTTATTAAAACAACAACAACAAAAAGAAGTTTAATGAACTCACAGTTCCACATGGCTGGGAAGTCCTTACGATCATGGTGGAAGGTAAAAGGAAAGTCTTACATGGCAGCAGAAAAGAGAGAATGAAAGCAAAGCGAAAGGGGAAATCCCCCATAAAATCATCAGATCTTGTGAGACTTATTCACTAACACGAGGACAGTGTGGGAAAACCACCCCCATCATTCAATTATTTCCCACCAGGTCCCTCCAACAACATGTGGAAATTATGGTAGCTACAACTCAAGATGAGATTTGGGCGGGGACACAGCCAGACCATATCACTGTGCAAGCATCTATTATTGGTTACTTTTTGCTCCTGATAGCACCTTCTTCCAAACCTCGTTACCAACAATTCACCTATTCCAAGACCCATTTTCTTAAATTTCTTCTGATCTATCATAATGGATTAGAGAAAATTGCTAATCAAACAAACTAAATTTCGTTAGAAAATGAATCTTCCCCTTGTAATATACTGTTCTCCATTTAATCTTGTAGTGACTAATGTATGTTATTTCAAGCAATGCAGCAGGCTTGAGTCAGGTAACCTAACATATCTTTAAAACATGGTATGCAAGTTTCCAAAAAAAACTGTTAACAGGTTTTGAAAGTTATATGTTCATACCTCTTGGGATGGACATAGCATGATTGGCTATGTTTATTCATTGACAACTAAAAAAAATAAATTTTATTTAATACTATTGTAGGAAAGAATAACTCATGAAACTTCAATAGAAACCATAGATCTTTTCCCCTTAACAGACAAATTGAATTAATTATAGAAATGTCCTTGTCTATGAACATTATATATATACCACATGTGGTTATTTTAATAACACATAAAAAGATTATAAAATGCATAGAATCCAGTACTAATTAACATTTGATACATGTTATATACAATGATAATGGTGATGACATACATACAAAATTTGGATCCCTTATTGTCATGTGCTTAAGTTGTTTTGAGTAATACACTAAATATGTAGAGAAATTTTGGGAAGGACCACATAATTTTTGCTAGGCCCTAATTGCTTCCCTCTTTCATGTTAAAAGTCATATCCTGTCCTGCCGTACAACCTTTGTGACAGGTGAGTTCTTATAGCTGGGTTTCATAAGTAGTAAACATAAACCTAATAACCTTTCCTTAGTCTAACATATTTGCCATCCTCAATTGAACAAATACATTTTTATGATGAGCTGCTAGCCAGAAAAGATTCTGAAATCCATCATCTACTAAGTATACATAATTGCTTTAAATGCATTATGCTAAAATTTCAATCATAGTATCTCTATTATTTCAGAATCCATGTCAAACTAGAAAAGAAGTCAGGAAAAATCATCACATGTCTTGAGTGCAGATATGTGCCAGCTGACATTTATGTGTTCATATATTGACAAGTTTTCTATCTTTACAACAATTTTATATTAAAGTTACTTAAAAATTTCAATTACTTAAAATTAAGTTATTTTATTGATATCTAGTACTTATGAAAAGTCTAATGAAAATTAGACTTTACAATCAGGCTTTATGAGTTACAAGAAAGAGACTAAAGTCTGCTTTGTTTACTTTCTCAGAAACTTTTGTAGTATCTTTCACATGTAAGGAGTCTAAAAATATTGAATGACTAAATGAAACCCATATAGTTAAATGCAAGTTTACGCGCAAATTCATGCTGTTTCTGATAATTACCTAAAATCGAAAATTTATGTGCCTGAGAGGAAATCAAATTGAAAATCATGCAATGGAAATGCATCACTTCTGCTGTTCTGATCAGTGTACTGTCAAGTTGGTACTGTTTCCTCCATCAATTCTCTGCAACCCTACAAAATTAAAGCTGCCAGTTTAAAACCTAATATGACTATCTCAAAAGTCTACATGGTATCAACCTCTTTTTCTTGGTGCTGTGAGTTAGATACCCAGAAAACAATCTTTGCTATACTGAGAGTGTTGATGTAAAGGTTAATCATAATATTATTTAAGGAAAAATACGGTGAGAGTCGAAGGAAGCAATGGTGAACAGAGGGAGAAGTTGAACTGTGATGCAGATGCAATGGAAAACTTATCCAAAAGAAGATCTGGACCAGTTGTGATGGTCCTGCATAGTGATCTAAATTATGAAAAGAATACCAGGCTTTATAACCTACCATCAACTATTGGTTGTGCCTGCCATCAGGGAGAGGTGCATAATCTTTTAAGTGGTGACTGGCTCTATTTGGCTAAGTACAGTTTCTGAAAATAGACTTAGCTGAAAATAAGAGGTTTTTAGTGTACTGATAAATAATGAAAGAAGTTTATTATCCTACTAAGTCCAATGGAAATATTTGTAAAGTCTTAGGGTATGAACAGATGTCACTATTCCCGCATAGTTACTGTCAGTATTTAATGCTGTCAAAGAAAATGCCTTACCATCCCGTTACAGGAAATAGAATTTGTGTAGTTTCCTGGAATCAGGTTGTGTGTATGATTATCTTTCAAGATGGTGCTTAAAGGTTTGCAGTAAACACTTAACTTATAGAGCTGACAAAAGAAACATCCTCCTTGGAGTGGAAGCTGGATGATCTTTTGGGTAACAACTTTAGACTTAACTCCAGAAACCTTCCATTTGTGGTTTTACCTTTGCTACAAGGTTCCTTATTTCTATCTCTGCAGAAGCTAGAAATTACACATTTCTAATTATTTTCTTTGTGGCCTTTTCCAATTAGATCATCCAATACACACACACACAGACACACACACACACACACACACACACACACACACTCTTAACCTAGTAATACTTATTATATTTTAATAATCATAATGATAAGAAAAACATTTAACACTATGTAACCAGAAATGTTCTAAGAGCCTTCATATGTTAAACTATATAAACTGGGGCAAAGCTAAACTGCTATAAAAAAGGATCCAAAATTATAGTGGTACAAAGACAATGAATTCATTTTTCTTTCATGTAACAGTTACAATATTAATGTTCCCATCTCAGGAACAATTCTTCTCTTCATGGGTTTTTGGGGCATTTAGTTCCCTTGTAAACCATTGTTCCTCGAGAGAAATCAAGTCATCTTCCCCATGTTTGAAGCTCCTCTATATTCTAACAGTTGAAAGAGAAGGTGGAGGTAGAGGATTTATTTCTGATGTCATTATTCTCAAACCAAAAATGGCACACTCCACTTCTGTGCAAATTCCATTGGCAGATACTTAGCTACTTGTTTATAACTAACTGCAAAGGAAGCTGGTACAAAGTATCTAACTAGGCCAAAATGTGTCTGGCTATAATGATATTATAATGAATGAAGGAAAGACTCTTGGTGGAAAGCTAGCAGCTTCACTGGTTAATTCACTAGTGGCTTTTTTTCGTTGTTGCTGTTTCATCAGCTGTCTTTCCCCCCCATCCCCCTTTCCTCTGGTTCAAAATAAATATTTTCTAGTCTTTGTGGGAAACATTCCTGAAGTGATAACAATCAGAAATATTGTTTTAACCATGGTATTCCTATTAAAGTATTTGAAACCAAAATCAGGCACCATTTGTGTGCTGTATTCCCTGTTACTCCTTTTATTTCGAATCGGTGGCCAAGCTTTTTAAATGTGAGTGGGAGTGGTAAGGAGAGAAAGGGCTAAAATTAAAACAAAGGACAAACATTACCAGTGTTTCAAAAATATTGGTCTGCTATGGAAGCCTATGTATTCCGGAAACTAAAGATGTCATCCAATTAACCAATGCTTTTAACAAATCATGTGAAAACACAAGAAAATAGCAGGAAAGCGGGTCCCACCAGAAATCCTTGAACTGTTTCTCTGCAACCCAAGCAAATCAAATAAATCGTATTATCTGTCCTGCTTCTTGCCCTTCTATTAACTTATCTTTGGCTTGACTATAATTACATACATGGAATTTTCTTTAATATAACATCATATTCATAAGTCATAAAAAGAGTTAACTGCATAAATCTGTGTTTGATGACTAGAAATATATTAATTAAGGCATTCTTCTCACTCTGTAAGAGCTTGTTCCAGTGATTAGAAGTATTTGAGTTGATTTTAAATACTAGGAGAGACCTTGTAGATCCTTCAGCTAAGCTTCTTCATTTTAAATATTAGGAAGCTATTGGACAAAGTTGTTAAATAGTTTGCACAATATCGTGTAGCTTACGTATTTCAGGTCAGGACTGCCACCTCAGTTCACGGATCCATGCTAATATTCATTCCAGTGCACCTCACTGCCTCTCCATTCTCTTCCTCGCTTCTTTTTCAGCATAATTGTCCCTGTCATCCACTTTCTAAACATCTGCACATCTTAATGAACTTTTCTAACAATAGAATCTGGAAGCTGAGGAGAACTCCATTTTTTTTCTCTATAATTCAGTTTGCCTTTAAAGTGATATTTCCCAAAGTATGTTAAACTCTCATTTTTTTTTTTTTTGTCAGAAATGGTTTATACCAAATAGATTATGGGAATTACTTTGAGAAATGTTGCGCATTATGACTTTTCTGAGATGTATAATATATAATAGCATGTTAAATGCTTTACTCAATAATTTCTCTTAAATAGAAAGTGTTTAAATTTGCATACACATTTTTGAATATTATATTTAATATATTTTTTCTCTTTGCACCTATAACATTCGACTGCTCCATGTATTCCTCGGAAAAACTACCTCAGACTTACGATCTACTAGTCTTAGGAGATCTCTAAAACTGAAGGAATGATCAATCTGGAAATAGCATTTGATATACTTAGGTTTATCAGTAAAACCCATTATCAGAATTTAAGATGACTGTCCAAGACACCGATCATTAATTCAATAAACATTTTTAAACACTCAGTGTGATTTATATAATAAAATTTCATGTCACATACTGCCATTGTGTTCACTGATGATTCTAGCACATTTTGGTATGAAGGGAAACTTTGGAATATGTGTCTCTCATATGTTTGTGTGTGTGTGTGTATACACACACGCACACACATATATATGTCAATTTACAAACTGTCAGAAGAAAATGGAGGTGAGGTTGTACTAAAGCAAAAGAAATGTAATATATGCAATAAGTATAATAAAGTAATATATGAAATGAATAAATATTTGGATCATGTCAATATATACCTAAACTTAAGGATTAACCAAGTTACAAAAATATAACTTTTATATTTTAAGACCATTTAATTTTTACATATAAAAGTTATATTTTTGTAACTTGGTTTATGAATTCAAGTTAACTCCTAATTTTTTTTTTTTCTTTTTTTTGGATGAAGTCTTGCTCTTGTTCCCCAGGCTGGAGTGCAATGGCATGATCTCGGCTCACTGCAACCTCCACCTCCTGGGTTTAAGCCATTCTCTTGCCTCAGCCTCCCAAGTAGCTGGGATTACAGGCACCTGCCACCACGCCTGGCTAATTTTTTTTTTTTTTTTTTTTTTTTTGGTATTTTTAGTAGAGATGGGGTTTCACCATTTTGACCAGGCTGGTCTCGAACTCCTCACCTCAGGTGATCCACCCTCTTGACCTCTCAAAGTGCTGGGATTACAGGCGTTAGCCGCTGTGCCCTTCCTGATACGGCTTTTCAATAAGCCCAAATCATTTAGAAAGAAAAACTGCTTTAAGTTTATTTTCTGCTTTGTTTCGAGTCTTTTTCAGTTTTTTTTTTTTTTAATGTTTAATTCACATAAACCACGAATGCTTGCAAAACAATATATGAGAAAGGTATACTTGCATTCAGTGTAATGACAAAGAAAAGGAGTAGCTGAAATTCTGTGTAAGTTTTCTAGGGTCATAATATGATTAAAGGAGAGCAAAGAGTTCTAGTTCTTTATTTCTAAACTTGAATTATATTTAGCTGCATTTTTGTTACAGTCCTGCTGATTTTTTTTAGTAAAGTAAATTGGCTGACTGGAAGATAAAATATTATACACTGCTAGAATTTCTAAATCTTTTATACTTTAGAATCACCCAGATCATTTTTAAAATTCTTCATTGTTCTTCCCTGTAAGAAATACTAAATCAGAATATATGGGCTGAAATCTAGTAATGTATTTTTTAAGTCTAAGTTAATTTTCACTAAAATTCCTAAGGCATGATGCTTGGCAATAAATAATTTTTGATACTTTATCATCATAAATGAGAGTTATTTGAACGGTTACAGGACATAAACATTTTGATAGAGTATGTCTTTAATAAGTCACGATGGTCTTCTGAAGGAAATGAGAAGTGTAGGACTTGAGATCAGAGATGATAGATTCTAATTCAATTACTACAATGAACAAAAAAAACAGGACATTCGTGTGATAATTCCTCTCACAGCACTTGATAGGATGTCTCTGGCAATATTTATAACACCTGCAAAAATGATAAAGTAATTGTTCAGAGAAAATTAATAATATAATTCATTTATGTAAGAAAAGAGTAAGCAGTCATTTGTGTATCAAGTTGGCAAAATCTTTTTCCCTTCAAATCCTAATCTTAAGCATGTTGGACCTAGAAATAAATGTAAGGTTTTTATTTATCCTTCATGTAAATAAAAATAATTCTGATATTCCAGTTGGAATCCCTTAAAATGCCAACCATTCTTAGCTATATAATCATTGTTGACTACCAAAATGAATAGGGACCTTTCTTGCTTTCTCTAAAATGCAGTTGTCAACTCTACAGTGTTTTCATCACTCATAGTGAAATGAAATCATGTTTACTGCCATTTGAGTGCTTGGGAACCCCAATATCTTTTTCCTTTCAGTTTTTCTATTTGCTCAGAAGGAAATCACTTCTAGTCTTCTTAGTTTTTGTGCCATATGCCCACATTTCTTTTATTTATACACCTAAGTTTTCAAATACATGCATAGGTGTTACTCAGAAAAGAGGGATCACTGTTAAATATGTCACTCCAGTAGCTTTTTGTTTCTTTCACTGACCTGAAAATGTTACCCACTGTGATGATTTCTAAATCTTTTATACTTTGGAATAACCCAGATTACTTTTTAAAATTCTTCATTGTTCTCCCCTCTAAGAAGTATTACATCAGTATACTGGACTTAGACCTACTAATATATTTTTAAATTCCTACAGATAATTTTGACTAAAATTCCTAAGGAATGATACTGGGCAATAAATAATTTTCTGTATTTCAATTACAAAAAATATTTTACCAATAGATGATGGACTGTAATAACTAATTACAATAATTTTAACAATAATTCCTATAGCATACCAACTGGGTAATCACATATTAACAAATCATATCCTTTCCTTATAGACGATAAGAAAGATATTTTGTCAATGTATTTCTTATATAGTTAAACATAATATTTTCTTTTAATTTTATCATTGAACTTCTGCAAAAATAGGAAAAATAGCTTGCACATGCAAGGTGCACACATCTAGGCTAATAATTAAATTGCATGATTCTGATGCTAATCAATTTTCTATATGCATATGTGTGTGTACACATATATAGATATATCTTTTCAATGTTTAAAGACATTAAAATTAAAATATTTAACTTTAATTTCTTGAACATGGTTTAATGTGTTGGCAAAATATTATAAGATAATATAATCAAAGATAAAATGATTAGTATATCTTGAGCAAACATAGTAAGACTTGTTATAGTTACATAGTTAAGTCAACCAAGAAGACTGAAAAGCTACGCTAAATGATATGGGTCAATATTTCCAGTCAGGGCAGGTTATTAAGCAAGTCTCAAGTCTCAGTGGCTAGCACATTTCATCTCCAAGACCTGAATTCTCCTCCACATCATTTTTTTTTTCTTTCCTACATCAATACCCTAACCACTGTACTCCATTTATTATTTTTGCATTTCTGTTCAGTATCTAATCCATAGGGTGTGGGGTGCATACATATACTTTCTTTGTCATGTGTTTGAAGCAAAGAGTGTGATTAAAATTTTGAAAGAAATCTTAGAAAGTAGTTATTTAAAATTCATTTACTACTCTCAAATGCCCATGATCTCAGCCTTTGATATATCTTTCTTCATTGAACTTTCTCTCTTCCATTTCATTTCAGTATGTTATTTCTAAAGTGCAGACATGATTTCCCTGATTCACATTGGTTATGTTTGAAGACTAAACCTGTTTAAACTGGTCTTCCACAATCTGAGGAGTATTCTCCCTCCTTAACTTCCTTTTCTGTCTCACTCTTCGTAAATTTCAACACTTTAATCATACAGGGCTTTTTACAGTTTTTCAAATCAAATGTTATCTTACTATTTTATCTTGATAGATTCTAGTTTTTACTCTCAATTCAATGAGTAATGACAATGAAGTACATCTGCATATTTTTGATGATTTGCCAGATATCTACATAAGCATGTATATTTTACTGATAAGCCAACAAAAGGTAAAATAACTTGTATGTAAATACAATTTTAAAATTTATTATATTAAATATGCATTGATCAATAACAGTGCTGAAAATTTAATGGTGACATTTGAATAAATCAGACTTTGGGTGTTCAGTTTTTATGTTTTAAAATTGGAAATATTATAATGTAATTTTAGATTTTCCTCCAGGCATCTTCTGTTGGTTTATCTGTTCATGTTAAAAAGTGCATTTGAAACAAGAATATTTGAAATGCCACAGCATATGCTCAGGAAGATTTCAACCATATATATTTTTATTTTCCCCTAGAGCATCTATCATATAAGTAATACAAGAAATAAAACTGAATAAGAGACTGAATAAAATAATCAATATTGAGATTTTGTTGTTTGTATTTTGAAATTCTATTTATACTATATAGATCAAATAGAATTAATATTTTTCAGCTTTCAAATCTAATTATGGCTGGTAAACTCTAAAGCTAGTGATTGCTTCCTGTTGTGTATTTCTAGATAAATGTTTTCTAAGGCATGTACTTGAATATTTACCATATAGTTTAAGGAATATGTTAAGTTTAACTTAATTCTTAAAGATGTTCAATGTCTCACAGCGTAGATGTTCTTAAAGAACAAGGTTAATGAAAAATATTTCATTTATTCAAATGGCACTTCAGCATAGAGGATCTAAAATTACAGGGATTTTCTAAGAATCTTTCACTGGGGATACTTTAAAATTAAAGAAGGATGATCAGAAATAAACTTCAGGCACAAACATTAAATTGGGTGGGAAGCTTCTGTCCACAATTTTCAATTCATGGGAGAAAAAAACTGTCATTGCTGAAACATAACCCCATCATCCAATTTACTCTTCACTTATAATGACCTCAGGAGTGAAATCAAATATCACTTGCAAAGTTAGAAAAGATTCAAACAATATTTTTCATACAAAAATCTTCAATATTTTTATCAAGACTGTTTATGAAAAAACCTTAATTATGATCCAAATTTTCCTACTATATTTCTACTTAAAAGTTAGTTTTAGCTTAATATCATTCCCCTGATCAGGATAATGTTTTCTCAATCCATTATATAAACACCTTTCTACAATCTATATGATCCAATTAATTTTTTATCTCCCGAGTATCCTTGTCTGTTTCAGCCAGTCTTGGATTCCCTCTCCTCTTGATTCCTGCAGTACATTAGCTCATATTGTATACTAATTACATTCAACTTTTAAAACTTTCCCAAAGTTCTATGTTTTTATTTTTATTATGTCTAATCATCCAGAGGGAATTTTAAAGACAGTGATTGTGTCTCCAATTCCTTCTACAATCCTAACGCTGACTAGTAGAACTAAGTAAGTGTCAGGCAGCTAGCGTGATTGTTGCAAGAGTAATTTAGTAATTAATTCAGTGATTTGGGTTGCATCTGAAAAAAGCTATTGACCACAATAAACCTACTATTTTGTATATGCATTACATTTTCCAGTCCTTTATTCATTCTTTTTCTTATAACTTTTCCTTTTATCTTCATCTTGCTTATGGCTTATCCATGAAACTTGCATTAATACATATTCATTTGTTTAGTCAATAGCATTTAAGGCTAAAGAGTTTGCTGAACATTTGATTAATCTACTTTAAATCAGGTAATTATACCAATAATATATTTAGACTATTTTAAATGCAAATATCAAGAAGTGATACAAAATAGCCATTGGAATTTATTATTTCTAATTACTCTTTTTGCCTTTTGCTCTTTATTTCCCAAAAGATTTCATGATTTTAAATATTATGTACACTAGAGTGGATTTGTTAGGAAATAGGTAAACATCTTTTTCTTATTATAGTATTATTACTACTCTGAGCCAATGCAAATTTAGAACACAACAAAATAATTTGACATTTAGTTAGCATCAATTTGACTAAATATATGGTGTCTGCTAAGTTCAATAAATAAATAGAACATTTTGTTCTATTTTATTGAACATCTAGAAAATATACCTTTTATTTTTGGAAACTTCTAGGTATTGTATGTCCATAGAATTGTGAATCACCATGTAAACCACATAGGTGTTTCAGTTTTCTTTGGTTTTGTTTTAAAATAACTGTGATTTAATTTAGCTGCATTTGACAACTACTTCCTGGAAATATACATATACATTTACAATCTTATTTATTCTCAAATACATAAAATATTTGTGTATTCACAACTTGCAGAGTTGGGGAATGGCAGGATAAAATGATTTAAACAAGTGGGTGCGATTGAAATTGGCTTCTGTTTCCCAGAAGTTTTGTAAATAATGGACTTAAGCCTACATAATGAACCAGATGCTTCTGAGAATGAAAGTTGTTTTTTTGGAAATAAGTGCTTGGGGATGCATATCTTAGGTCACTAGAGTACTATTTAGTGTGCTATAATAACACTAGATGAGTGCACTCTCTTAAAGGGGTGGATGTGCCTTCTTAATCATTTAACCTTCTATAGTATCAGTAATATACACACAGGCTGAAGTTGTTTCCTGCTGTGATTTGGATGTTTGAAATAAATGCATAATTGTATTTGCCTAACTTTTTTAACAAGGTAAAACTGCCTTAAATCTCTAAAGATATGATTCTTATCTGTCTTTGTAACAAATAACACCTTAGAAATTCATGACTAGGTGTAAATTGTGTCTAAAATGGGTTTAAGAGGATATTTTCCTACCAGAAGGAGTGGAGAAGGCATCAGTGAGAAAGAGCATAAGAAGTCTGAATGCATGAAGGACCCATGGAAAGAAGACCATGATTTTAAAACAGTTAAATCCACTAAGGATATATATATATATATTTTCAGACTTTTTTCTTTTTTTTTATTTATTACTATTATTATAATTTAAGTTCTAGGGTACATGTGCATAACGTGCAGGTTTCTTACATATGTATACTTGTGCCATGTTGGCGTGCTGCACCCATCAATTCGTCAGTACCCATCAACTCGTCATTTACATCAGGTATAACTCCCAGTGCAATCCCTCCCCCCACCCCCTCCACATGATAGGCCCCGGTGTGTGATGTTCCGCTTCCCGAGTCCAAGTGATTTCATTGTTCAGTTCCCACCTATGAGTGAGAACATGCGGTGTTTGGTTTTCTGTTCTTGTGATAGTTTGCTAAGAATGATGGTTTCCAGTTGCATCCATATCCCTAAAAAGGACACAAACTCATCCTTTTTTATGGCTGCATAGTATTCCATGGTGTATATGTGCCACATTTTCTTAATCCAGTCTGTCACTGATGGACATTTGGGTTGATTCCAAGTCTTTGCTATTGTGAATAGTGCCACAATAAACATACGTGTGCATGTGTCTTTATAGCAGCATGATTTATAATCCTTTGGGTATATACCCAGTAATGGGATGGCTGGGTCATATGGTACATCTAGTTCTAGATCCTTGAGGAATCGCCATACTGTTTTCCATAATGGTTGAACTAGTTTACAATCCCACCAACAGTGTAAAAGTGTTCCTATTTCTCCACATCCTCTCCGGCACCTGTTGTTTCCTGACTTTTTAATGATTGCCATTCTAACTAGTGTAAGATGGTATCTCATTGTGGTTTTGATTTGCATTTCTCTGATGGCCAGTGATGACGAGCATTTTTTCATGTGTCTGTTGGCTGTATGAATGTCTTCTTTTGAGAACTGTCTGTTCATATCCTTTGCCCACATTTTGATGGGGTTGTTTGTTTTTTTTTCTGGTAAACTTGTTTGAGTTCTTTGTAGGTTCTGGATATTAGCCCTTTGTCAGATGAGTAGATTGCAAAAATTTTCTCCCATTCTGTAGGTTGCCTGTTCACTCTGATGGTAGTTTCTTTTGCTGTGCAGAAGCTCTTTAGTTTAATTATATCCCATTTGTCAATTTTGGCTTTTGCTGCCATTGCTTTTGGTGTTTTAGACATGAAGTCCTTGCCCATGCCTATGTCCTTAATGGTACTACCTAGGTTTTCTTCTAGGGTTTTTATGGTATTAGGTCTAACATTTAAGTCTCTAGTCCATCTTGAATTAATTTTCATATAAGGAGTAAGGAAAGGATCCAGTTTCAGCTTTATACTTATGGCTAGCTAATTTTCCCAGCACCATTTATTAAATAGGGAATCCTTTCCCCCTTTCTTGTTTCTCTCAGGTTTGTCAAAGATCAGATGGCTGTAGATGTGTGGTATTATTTCTGAGGACTCTGTTCTGTTCCATTGGTCTATATCTCTGTTTTGATATCAGTACCATGCTGGTTTGGTTACTGTAGCCTTGTAGTATAGTTTGAAGTCAGGTAGCGTGATGCCTCCAGCTTTGTTCTTTTGACTTAGGATTGTCTTGGAGATGCGGGCTCTTTTGTGGTTCCATATAAACTTTAAAGCAGTTTTTTCCAATTTTGTGAAGAAACTCATTGGTAGCTTGATGGGGATGGCATTGAATCTATAAATTACCTTGGGCAGTATGGCCATTTTCACGATATTGATTCTTCCTATCCATGAGCATGGTACGTTCTTCCATTTCTTTGTGTCCTCTTTTATTTCACTGAGCAGTGGTTTGTAGTTCTCCTTGAAGATGTCCTTTATATCCATTGTAAGTTGGATTCCTCAGTATTTTATTATCTTTGAAGCAATTGTGAATGGAAGTTCATTCATGATTTGGCTCTCTGTTTGTCTGTTACTGGTGTGTAAGAATGCTTGTGATATTTGCACATTAATTTTGTATCCTGAGACTTTGCTGAATTTGCTTATCAGCTTAAGGAGATTTTGGGCTGAGACAATGGGGTTTTCTAAATATACAATCATGTCATCTGCAAAGAGGGACAATTTGACTTCTTCTTTTCCTAGCTGAATACCCTTGATTTCTTTCTCTTACCTGATTGCCCTAGCCAGAACTTCCAACACTATGTAGAATAGGAGTGGTGAGAGAGGGCATCCCTGTCTTGTGACAGTTTTCAAAGGGAATTTTTCCAGTTTTTGCCCATTCAGTATGATGTTGGCTGTGGGTTTGTCATAAATAACTCTTATTATTTTGAGGTATGTTCCATCAATACCGAATTTATTGAGCATTTTTGGCATGAAGGGCTGTTGAATTTTGTCAAAAGCCTTTTCTGCATCTATTGAGATAATCATGTGGTTCTTGTCTTTGGTTCTGTTTATATGCTGGATTATGTTTATTGATTTGTGAATGTTGAACCAGCCTTGCATCCCAGGGATGAAGCCCACTTGATCATGGTGGATAAGCTTTTTGATGTGCTACTGAATCCGGTTTCCCAGTATATAATTGAGGATTTTTGCATCGATGTTCATCACGGATGTTGGTCTAAAATTCTCTTTTTTTGTTGTGTCTCGGCCAGGCTTTGGTATCAGGATGATGTTGGCCTCATAAAATGAGTTAGGGAGGATTCCCGCTTTTTCTATTGATTGGAACAGTTTCAGAAGGAATGGTACCAGCTCCTCCTTGTACCTCTGGTAGAATTCAGCTGTGAATCCATCTGGTCCTGGACTTTTTTTGGTTGGTAGGCTATTAATTATTGCCTCAATTTCAGAGCCTGCTATTGGTCTCTTCAGGGATTCAACTTCTTCCTGGTTTAGTCTTGGGAGAGTGTAAGTGTCCAGGAAATTATCCATTTCTTCTAGATTTTCTAGTTTATTTGCATAGAGGTGTTTATAGTATTCTCAGACGGTAGTTTGTATTTCTGTGGGGTCAGTGGTGATATCCCCTTTATCATTTTTTGTGGCATTTATTTGATTCTTCTCTCTTTTCTTCTTTATTAGTCTTGCTAGTGGTCTATCAATTTTGTTGATTTTTTCAAAAAACCAACTCCTGGATTCATTGATTTTTTGGAGGGTTTTTTGTGTCTCTATCTCCTTCAGTTCTGCTCTGATCTTAGTTATTTCTTGCCTTCTGCTAGCTTTTGAATGCGTTTGCTCTTGCTTCTCTAGTTCTTTGAATTGTGATGTTAGAGTGTCAATTTTAGATCTTTCCAGCTTTCTCTTGTGGGCATTTAGTGCTATACATTTCCCTCTACACACTGCTTTAAATGTGTCCCAGAGATTCTGGTATGTTGTATCTTTGTTCTCATTGGTTTCAAAGAACACCTTTATTTCTGCCTTCATTTCGTTATGTACCCAGTAGTCATTCAGGAGCAGGTTGTTCAGTTTCCATGTAGTTGAGCGGTTTTGATTGAGTTTCTTAGTCCTGAGTTCTAGTTTGATTGCACTGTGGTCTGAGAGACAGTTTGTTATAATTTCTGTTCTTGTACATTTGCTGAGGAGTGCTTTACTTCCAATTATGTGGTCAATTTTGGAATAAATGTGATGTGGTGCTGAGAAGAATGTATATTCTGTTGATTTGGGATGGAGAGTTCTATAGATGTCTATTAGGTCTGCTTGCTGCAGAGATGAGTTCAATTCCTGGATATCCTTGTTAACTTTCTGTCTCGTTGATCTGTCTAATGTTGACAGTGGGGTGTTGAAGTCTCCCATTATTATTGTATGGGAGTCTAAGTCTCTTTGTAAGTCTCTAAGGGCTTGCTTTATGAATCTGTGTGCTCCTGTATTGGGTGCATATATATTTAGGATAGTTAGCTCTTCCTGTTGAATTGATCCCTTTACCATTATGTAATGGCCCTTTGTCTCTTTTGATCTTTGATGGTTTAAAGTCTGTTTTATCAGAGACTAGTATTGCAACCCCTGCTTTTTTTGTTCTCCATTTGGTTGGTAGATCTTCCTCCATCCCTTTATTTTGAGCCTATATATGTCTCTGCATGTGAGATGGGTCTCCTGAATACAGCAGACTGATGGGTCTTGACTCTTTATCCAGTTTGCCAGTCTGTGTCTTTTAATTGGACCATTTAGTCCATTTACATTTAAGGTTAATATTGTTATGTTTGAACTTGATCCTGCCATTATGATATTAACTGGTTATTTTGCTCGTTAGTTGATGCAGTTTCTTCCTAGCCTCGATGGTCTTTTCATTTTGGCATGTTTTTTCAATGGCTGGTACCGGTTGTTCTTTTCCATGTTTACTGCTTCTTTCAGTGTCATTGTAAGGCAGGCCTGGTGGTGATAAAATCTCTAAGCATTTGCTTATCCATAAAGGATTTTATTTCTCCTTCACTTATGAAACTTAGTTTGGCTGGATATGAAATTCTGGGTTTAAAATTCTTTTCTTTAAGAATGTTGAATATTGGCCCCCACTCTCTTCTGGCTTGTAGAGTTTCTGCCAAGAGATCTGCTGTTAGTCTGATGGGCTTACCTTTGTGGGTAACCCGACCTTTCCTCTGGTTGCCCTTAAGATTTTTTCCTTCATGTCAGCTTTGGTGAATCTGCCAATTATGTGTCTTGGAGTTGCTTTTCTCGAGGAGTATCTTTGTGGCGTTCTCTGTATTTCCATTTTGAATGTTGGCCTGCCCTACTAGGTTGGGGAAGTTCTCCTGGAGGATATCCTGAAGAGTGTTTTCCAACTTGGTTCCATTTTCCCCCTCACTTTCAGGCACCCCAATCAGTCGTAGATTTGGTCTTTTTACATAATCCTATACTTCTTGCAGGCTTTGTTCATTTCTTTTACTTCTTTTTTCTTTTGGTTTCTCTTCTCGCTTCATTTCATTCATTTGATCCTCAATCGCTGATACTCTTTCTTCTAGTTGATCGAGTCGGTTACTGAAGCTTGTGCATTTGTCACGTATTTCTCGTGTCATGGTTTTCATCTCTGTCATTTCGTTTATGACCTTCTCTGCATTAATTACTCTAGCTATCAATTCTTCTACTCTTTTTTCAAGATTTTTAGTTTCTTTGCGCTGGGTACGTAATTCCTCCTTTAGCTCTGAGAAGTTTGATGGACTGAAGCCTTCTTCTCTCATCTCATCAAAATCATTCTCCGTCCAGCTTTGATCCGTTGCTGGTGATAAGCTACGCTCCTTTGCAGGGGGAGATGTGCTCTTATTTTTTGAATTTCCAGCATTTCTGCCCTGCTTTTTCCCCATCTTTGTGTTTTTATCTGCCTCCGGTCTTTGATGATGGTGATGTACTGAGGGGGTTTTGGTGTAGGTGTCCTTCCTGTTTGATAGTTATCCTTCTAACAATCAGGACCCTCAGCTGTAGGTCTGTTGGAGATTGCTTGAGGTCCACTCCAGACCCTGTTTGCCTGGGTATCAGCAGTAGAGGCTGCAGAAGATAGAATATTGCTGAACAGCGAGTGTACCTGTCTGATTCTTGCTTTGGAAGCTTCCTCTCAGGGGTGTACTCCACCCTGTGAGGTGTGGGGTGTCAGACTGCCCCTAGTGGGGAATGTCTCCCAGTTAGGCTACTCAGGGGTCAGGGACCCACTTGAGCAGGCAGTTTGTCCCTTCTCAGATCTCAACCACCATGTTGGGAGATCCACTGCTCTCTTTAAAGCTGTCAGAGAGAGTCGTTTGCGCCTGCAGAGGTTTCTGCTGCTTTTTGTTGTTGTTGTTGTTTAGCTGTGCCCTGTCCCCAGAGGTGGGGTCTACAGAGACAGGCAGGTTTCCTTGAGCTGCTGTGAGCTCCACCCAGTTCTAGCTTCCCAGCGGCTTTGTTTACCTACTTAAGCCTCAGCAATGGTGGGCGCCCCTCCCCCAGTCTCGCTGCTGCCTTGCGGTTAGATCGCAGATTGCTGTGCTAGCAATGAGGGAGGCTCCGTGGGCTTGGGACCCTCCTGGCCAGGTGTGGGATATAATCTCCTGGTGTGCCCGTTTGCTTAAAGCACAGTATTGGGGTGGGAGTTACCTGATTTTCCAGGTGTTATGTGTCTCAGTTCCCCTGGCTAGGAAAAGGGATTCCCTTCCCCCTTGTGCTTCCCAGGTGAGGTGATGCCTCACCTTGCTTCAGCTCTC
Source organism: Chlorocebus sabaeus (assembly GCF_047675955.1). Taxonomy (NCBI): domain Eukaryota; kingdom Metazoa; phylum Chordata; class Mammalia; order Primates; family Cercopithecidae; genus Chlorocebus; species Chlorocebus sabaeus. The sequence goes on along the minus strand of NC_132910.1, from coordinate 86,769,264 downwards.
GCTGGTCGGGCTGCAGCAGCTGACCAGTACCGATTTTCCGGCACTCCCTAGTGAGATGAAGCCAGTACCTCAGTTGAAAATGCAGAAATCACCTGTCTTCTGTGTCACTCGCGCTGGGAGTTGGAGACTGGAGCTGTTCCTATTAGGCCATCTTCTCCCAGACCTCCACTAAGGATATATTATGGCAAATTTTAAATGTTACCTTGCTTGAGAAAATAATATAATTTAGAGAAATAATATAAAAAATCTTAAAATCTTCCAGTAAACTTATGAAGTTCATAATCTTTTTATATTATTGTAGTTGGCCTTTTATGTGCTTACTATACGCCAAATACTATGCTTTATGCTTTGAACAAATCATGAAATTAAATTCTTATGTCAGCCCTACCTACTAGGTCATATTACTATTTTTAATATATATAGAAACATTTTGGTTCTTAGAGTTGTCAAAAAATTTTGTTAATTATTATTTAGTAAATTGCTGAACAAGATTGTAAATCAGGCATGACTAATTTGATGGTTTATACTCTTAACTACTACAAAAATGTGCATATTTTAAGAGTCATTTTTATAGGAAATTTAGAGATATAATTTGAAGAAAAAATTATGTAAGGTGAGAATGTACAGCCTCTACATTAGGGATTCCAACTCCTGAGCCACACAGCAGGAGGTGAGCAGCAGACAAATGAGTGAAGTTTCATCTGGTTTTATAGCAGCTCCTCCTTACTCACATTACTTCCTAAGCTCTACATCCTGTCAAATCAGTGGCAGCATTAGATTCTAACAAGAGTGTGAACACTTTTCTGAACTGTGCATGTGAGGGATTTAGGGTGCATACTCCTTATGAGAGTCTAATGCCTGATGATCTGTCACTCCCACCAATCATCCCCAAATGGGACTCTCTAGTTGCAGGGAAACAAGCTCAGAGTTCCTACTGATTCTACTCATGGTGAGTTGTATAATTAATTCATTATATATTACAATTTAATGATAAAAGAGATAAAGTGCACAATAAATATAATGCATTTGAATTATCCCCCTCTCCAGTCTGTGGAAAAACTGTCTTCTACACAGTGGGTTCCTGGTGCCAAAAAGATTGAGGATCATTGCTCTACATAACTCTCATTGAAAAGTGGATAAAATGGCCACTACATTTCCAGGAACATGAAGTACTGAGAGAGGAAGAACGAAGGAGCTGGTGAGGCAGCAGTTAGGGCGGGTCCTCAGTAAAACTCCTTCAAACCAAGAACAGCCTGAAAACCAAGCTGCAGGCCCCAGATCAGAATAAGCCTGCATCCCTAAATGAAAATGGCCATTCAACTAGCCCAGATGAATAAATTCCAATTCTTTTTAGGCACACTTCTCTCTCCCTTTGGCATGCCTTTGTCCTGTTTCACATGCTTTGTCTTGGCCCTTATCCTTCCTTCTCCTGCTTAGTTCTTTGTACTCCTCTGCATTATCATGTCTCTCTGAGTTGATTTTGGTACACTGTTCAGTTTAAGCCTTCCCCATAATAAGACCATAAAAACTCCTTTGCTCAACCTCATTGTTTGCAGTCCTTTTTTGGGTCCCCTTTCGCTGCTGAGACCCTTTCTGTCACTTAATAAATCCTCTTCTGTCTTACTTTCCAGTGTCCATTAGCCTTATTCTTCTTGGTCATGGGACAAGAAACCAGAACTTGCCAAACTGCGGGAGCAATAGAGCTGTAATGTTTCCACTCATCAAGTTGTAGATGGTGGGAGTAAAAGAGCTTTAACACTCCCTTCTGCTTGCTGAACTACAGGAGTTAAGAAGCTGCCAGGTGCCACTCTCTCCTGTTCATTGAACGGCATGAGTGAAAAAGCTGCAACAGTATCATCAGTATATTCAGGCTTCAGTAAATACCAAATGATATATCAGCTTTTAGAAGCCAAATGTTCATAGTGTTTTCTTGGACCCCAGGGGATGAAGGTCTTCTTAAATCCTTATATTCTACATTAACTGAAGGGATGGAAACTGCTTCCCTGACAGAAAATACACGTCCAGCTACAAGAGGTCATGTCTTTCTGTAAGTTATAACAAAAAAATGTAATTTCTCAATTGAAGAAAATATAAATAAGAATGTTTTTTAGAAAAAACAAAAATGTAAAGTATTGTTTTGCTATCAATTTATTGTCAGGACCAATTTGGAATTCTAAAATAATTCAATAAAGTAGCAGCCAGTAAACTACAATTCATTTCAAGTTTACTTAAGAGTAGTCTTCAGAAAACGCTTCAATGTCCCATTCCAGTTCCTCACTCTTTCCTCAAAATGGAGCTGTAATTTCAGTGAAATGTTTCCATAAAAGAGTAAGCTGAAGAGAGGAGCAGAACTTGGATTTGTCTTTTGACATTCTCCTGTAAAGGATGAGTCTTATTTATTCAATCACCTTCTGTAGTTTCGGTTGCCTGGGAAATAGACTTTATAACTGAAATTTGCATTCTGGATGGTTCTTGTAGAGGAATTTGGGGACCAAAACTTAAAATGGAGTAAGGAAAGGAGAACTGTGCAGAAGGAGAAGTTGAATGCACCTTCAAAATTAAGACATGAGAGGTGAGCCTTGGAAATGCTAAATGAACCAATCATTTGATGCAAGTGTCATAGAAGAGGGAAGGAAATGGTAATCTTGAATAAGGCAAGTTCTTTTCCATTGACGATTTTTTTTTTTTTTTTTTTTGACAGAGTCTTGCTTTGTCATTGCCCAGGCTGGAGTGCGGTGGCACGATCTCGGCTCACTGCAAGCTCTGCCTACCGGGTTCACACCATTCTCCTGCCTCCGCCTCCCGAGTACAGGTGCCTGCCACCACACCCAGCTATTTTTTTTTTTTTAGTAGAGACAGGGTTTCACTGTGTTAGCCAGGATGGTCACGATCTCATGATCTCATGAGCTGTCCCCCTTGGCCTCCCAAAGTGCTGGGATTACAGGCGTGAGCCACCATGCCCAGCCTCCACTGATGATATTCTTATGGAGAGTCTCAGATGTGAACTATTAGCAGTTCACAACCTGCTTTTGGAGAAACATGTTCTGAAAGAAGATCTGGGTGATCCACCTAAACATCCAAATTAATGAATAACTACCAGATGTGTCTCCACTTGTGTGTTTTCGAGGAGGTTATGCACACATCTGATAGTATCAATTAATCATATATTACAAAAACAAACACACAGACGAACACTTTGTGTTTTCATATTCAAGGTGATTTAACCTGAGAAATTTATACACTTACAAATTATTTACAATGCATATAGCTACCCAAGAAACACCAAAAAAATCAAACTTCTGAGTCTGTACCAATATAGCTCAGTATTGCCAAACAATGGTGGTTTGCAGATTATTTGTAATCATTGGTTCCTTAACTATATCTGCAGTTGTAATTTTCCTAAGGTGAATTTTTTTCAAATCCTGCTAAAGTTCAGGCTGTGCAAAGTGTGTGAGCTGCCTGAGGCGAAGGGTGAAAGAGGTGAACTGAATATTAAAATGTCCATAGTAGTCAGTTTCACTGCTTATCAGTCTCTCCTACATGAGGTAGAAAACAGCAGTTGCTGAGGCACAGCAGTTAAACTGAGGAATCAGCTTTATTCTGCTGTAGAGTAAATGACATTCTGGGATTTGAGTAGATTAGCTAATTAATGAATGCTTCCTGTCCCAAGGCTTTTCACATCTTCAACTTACACTCTGGGTAATGTCTCTGAAGTCAGCTTTATTCCAAATGCAAAAACATTGTATCGTTGACTCCAGACCATAGGAAGGTTTCTGTTTAATATTTTAGTGTCTTATCCATATTGTACACAGCAACTCAAAGAAGACAATCATACACACACTCATCATTTTTTCAGGAATGATTACTTTCATACTCTCATACTGCAATCACACAGACCCACAAAACTCTGTAAATAAATCCCTAGTATCGGCGAAGTCACAATGCCCAAAATTGTTAATTTTAAATTTCATTTCTGCATATTGGAATATTCCATCCATTAATGAGTAGCAAACATATGTCCTGTACTTCTTTAGAGTCTCATACATGATTCTATACTGAAGAGCATCTGTAATATCCATTTCAACACCAGTAAGCACAACATCTTGAACAGACTCATAATAAAAGGGAAGCAATAACATTAGATTAAAACTTTCCAGAGAAAATAGGATGGGTCATCTGATAAGTTTAATGTACAAAATCAAACCAAATTTTCCCATTCAGTCTATTAAGAAAGATTCTTAGCTCTACTAATCTTTTACTGTAGAATAATTAAACATTTTACAATTTAAAAATGTTTTAAAATATAGGATGGACACTTAGTAATGATAATTTTGCCCTCTATGTATATTCTTATCACTTAAAACTTTGAAAGTTATAGAAGCCTCATTGAATCCTCAAACTAGGGATTTGTTAGACCCCACAGTAGCATTCACTGCTACTATTCTGCATTTAATTCTCTTGAAGGAAGTGTTTGTGACACCTTAGGGGCTTCCTAGCAAGTAAATCAATTCCAAAGGTTGGCATTGCAGTGACATGGAAACAACAATAACTTCAGAGAAATGTGGTCATAGTCAATGGCATTATAAAATTGTAAACCATGAAAATGCATCAGCAGGAAAACACAAATACACAGGGGAGCCAAAAAGAAAGAGACATGCTAAGCAAAGACTATTGATGCCAATTGTAATGGCCAAAAAGAATTACAGTATAGGGAACACAAAATCAGAATATGACATTGTTAGCATATATATTCATATTTTCAATTTTTTAGTTAAAACAATATATTAGTATTATTATCTATATATGTATATATACATTTCCAAAATATCTTGGAATCGAATGCATAAACATTAAAATTCAAACAATGGTATTATATAATAAAATATATTCTATATTCAACTAAAATGAAAAACTCAAATTGACAATATGTACACAAACAGAATAAAAATACAAAGCAAATCATATAATGATAATGTCACAGTATTATTCTTAATGTGGTCAAATATAATATTCAACTGACTTTATAAAGAAAAACTTTGTTACTTAGAAAAATCAGTTTCCGCCAGGATGTGTTAAAATTACTTCTAAAATTTTCACATTCCTTTCAGAGATTTGGGTCCTTTGGCATATATTTTACCTTAAGGATAAGTATCAAATATTTGATTATATGCTCATCTTTTTTTTTAATTTTTTTTTTTTTTTTTTTTGAGACGGAGTCTCGCTGTGTCGCCCAGGCTGGAGTGCAGTGGCGCAATCTCGGCTCACTGCAAGCTCCGCCTCCCGGGTTCACGCCATTCTCCTACCTCAGCCTCCCGAGTAGCTGGGACTACAGGCGCCCGCCACTGCGCCTGGCTAATTTTTTTCTATTTTTTAGTAGAGACGGGGTTTCACCATGGTCTCGATCTCCTGACCTTGTGCTCATCTTTTTAGGTATTGGCTATAATATCAATATCCATATACTATATATTTAGATTTTGTTAACACATCCTGGATCCCTATGGCTATTATGTGAGGTGAAATTAACACCAGTACAATTGGAGATTTTTCTCAGGCAAGATATAATGAGCTTGTGGGTGGAGCACACAAGGGAACAATGGACAGGAACAGAATCCTAGTACCAGCTCCCAGAGGGGCTCTGTTCTGGTCATTTTGAGGAAGTTGAGGTAGGAAAGGGAATGACCAACATACAAGCATTTTTAGTGAGGATCTTTTCTCATCACATGACCAGAAAAAAAGCAGATAAGCCCCACCTACCTTGGCTGAAGAGTTTAATATTACAATGAGATTATAATGAAGAAAACGTCAGTGAAAGGTCAATGCTGAAGTTCACCTTGTCTTCAGGCAGCCAGATCTGGTTATATTCTTATTGGGAATGCCAGAGTCTTCCTCCAGTGACCTCAGACAGCATCACTCAAAGAGATAAACACGTTCTTCATTCATGATTAGGATCTCAGCCTGGTCACCTAAGTTACCAGGCTGGTCACCACATCAAGCTACGTGACTTGGATCAGCTTGCTAAGGGAGGCAAAATTGTAGAGGAAGGAATATGCCCACACATGTAAGACCCAGCAGGACTTTGGTTTTAATGCCACCTGTCGGCCAAGATGGAGTCTCTTCCCTATACTGCCTCATGTTGGATGATTTATATGGTGCCAAGTAGTCAAGAAAAATAAATAATCTCTTTTCTATATATTTGAAAATATTATTATCCAGTGTCATACAGATAATCGCCTTGACATTTTCTGAAGTTTTACATAGACATATGTTAATGCAGACACTATGTTAATATGTTAATATCTTAATATGTTAGCATCATTTTAATACTTTGAAGAAACTATAGTTTGATAGAAAATATATGTATATATATACTTTGCTGATTTGACTTCCCAAATTGTTAATTTTCAGAGAAAAAAATGTATTTTATGTATTTAAGCTTTATCTAAAGCATGAATGTCAGGTGCACATAAGATTCTAAAAAAGCAAGAGAGGATTTGGAAAGACATACATTTACATTATTCAACTAATTATGCCATTTCAAAAGTTTATCACGCTGGTCTTGCTATTATCTTGTAGAGAAAAGTAACATTTGTCGTACTCTGGGGTGGGCTACTGACAAAGACGTCAATCATGCCGAAAGCAGTTTTCAAATTTCCATTAAAAAAAGCGGGCTCCATTTCCATGATAAATTACTCCTAGACAAGAATCGTAGCTGACTACTCAAGTGCTTGATTCTGTTATCACTGATTTGTCCTTCAGTCTTCAAAAAATGAAAATGAAGGACTTACAACTAATTGTGCCAGGAAACAGAGCTAATTTCCTCATACGGCCAAAAAAAAAAAAAAAAAAAAAAAAAGAAGAAGATTGTACACCATTAAACTTGAGAAGGAATCATATCATGTGCAATAACAAAATGTTATTCATGTCTTTATTGTCCTACAAAGTGTTTTGATTGCTATTCTTAAGTAAATTTGCTCCTGAAAAATCATACAGATTTTCCTCAAGAACAACGAAAAAATAAAAAACAGGTTTCAGTTAATAAAGAAGCCTAAAACCTTCTGAAGGAACTTTTAAATTTTTCCTTTTAATTGGGAAATCAGAAGCATTTCTGAGTGGGATAAATATAGTAGATTAGCACAAATGTTAACACTTCACTTGAAGATACATATCTAAACTTTTAACTAAGAATCACTCCCTCCAATAGTCCACTGATTAGTAATCAGTTAAATAAAAATTAAAACTGTAATGCAAAACCGTTTTATAGACATCAGATTAGTAAAGATTTAAAATGTGTTGGAAGTTATGTAGGACATTGGGGTTTCTCATCCACTGCTAGTAGGAGCAACCGTTTTGAAAAATGCTTTTGCGTTAGCCAGTGGAAATGAATATGTCCTAATTAAAATGATACTTCTAAGAAGATGCCCTGAAGTTAAATCTCTTGAACATGCACCAATATGGACTTTCAAACAGAATAGTAATTGTTTTTTAAATTCAACTGTTACTACAGTTTCTTGTTTCTGGCCAGATAATTTTCATATTCATTAATGTGTATATAATTTAGTTAACAACAAATATTTCTTTTCCATTTTATTTGCAGCTTTTTGCTTTTCATGTTGTTAGAAAGATGGCTTACTAAAATTTCTCCAGTAAGAACAAATATAATTGGCCACCTGAAATGCTTTCAGCTATACCAATATTCTTGATTAGGTAGTGAAAAACACAAGACTGCGTCATTCATATTTAAAAGTTGGTAAGGATAACCATTTTTATTTATAAAATAACGTGTGCTCCAAATATTGATTATATCTGGGCTATTCATTACTTATGCAAACATATTTATAATTGTTTATGTTATATTAGTTTATTTGAAATTTCATTAACACAACAAGATGGAAGTTTGCACAAGGAAGATTGTCTATTTGCCATTTTTGTATTATAGTTTAAATAGCTGTCAATTACACACATCACAACTTTCCTTGATGACTGTTTGTCTAGAGGATAAAGTAAAATCACACATCTCCTGACTTCTTACAGGTATAAAATCAATTTTTTTTCTTGAATCTTCTTATCCAGGTTAATGTTTCTAAAGTCATCTCCCTATTTATGAAGAGACAGACTTAAAACTGTCTCATTAAGTTGGGTTCCTATTTCTGGATTCACTCGGACTTACCTATGGCAAATTGTAGATACAACCTACTTAGCACTGTCCTTATAAATGGTAAAAATAATTGAGTGACTTTTTTTTTCTAACATAGTGACAGGGTTCAGGACACAGAACTGTAAAATACAGCACCTTAGAATTTGAGAAAACAGCGGAAGCAGGAAGATCAGTTTAACCTTCCATTTCCCCCTTCCCTTCTCTCCCCTGAAATAAATCATAACACTCTCATTCCAGAGGTACCACTTTCTCTCTGTCCGGAGGAAAGAAATACCCTTATCTCTAGCAGCACAGAGACACAGAGAAGAATCTGAACAAAGAGATCTTGCTAAGTTCCCCCTAGTTCATAACCATTATATCATCCCCCCTTTTGCCCAATCATATTTCCTGACAACTGTTCACTCTTTATCAAACAGAAGTGTAAAAACACACAGGTTTCCCTGTTCCTTTGAGTCTTCATTCCTGAAGGCTCCCATGTCACATGAAATTTATATTAAATAAGTTTGTATGATTTCCTTTTGTTATTCCGTCTTTTGTTATAGGGGTCTCATCCATGAACATTGTAATGCATCGGTGAGGAAAAGATACTGTTTTTTCTTCCCTCCAATTGGTAATTCACTCCAACTAAACACTATCTCAATTTGTCATCTGCAGAGGTTGTCCTCTAGTACACATATTCACACCGTGGTGACAGCCCGTGTTCCTAAGACGTCTGGGCATTGTCAAATCTCTGATCTCCGATGACATTCAGTTGGAGGGGAAGTTGTGCCACTGGAATATTGCTCCCATGTTTATAAAATACCTATAATGCACAAGAGAGATCTTTGCCCTCCTATCTTCACTGGATATTATGTATCTGACAAGCAAAAATACATTTTTGAGTATTTGTGCTTTTTTATCATTAATTTGTTTGATTTTATATATTCATTGACCTTTGGTGTGTATGCGGATTCCTGTGTATATTTTTAAAACACTTTACTGAAGTATAATTGACAAACAAAAAGTTGTACATATTTAATGTACACAACTTAATGAGTTTGGAGAGAAGAACACACCCATAAAACCATGAATACAATTTGTGCCATAAACATATCCAGCGCCTCCAAAACTTTTCTCAGAAAAAATATTATTATTTTCTGATAAGAACGTAACATAAGATCTACCATCATAGCAAATGTTTAAGTATGCAACATTTAATTACACAGTACAGTATTGCTAATTGTAGGGATTATACTGTATGGTAGAACTCCAGGATTTATTCATCTTGTGTGACTGAAATATTGTACCTTGCCATTTTCCTTTCCCCTAACCAATGACAAAAACCATTTCACTATTTCTATGAGTTTGGCTATTTTAGATTCCTCATATAAATGTATAATCTAATACTTGTGGTTCTGTGTCTTATTTCAATTAAAAAAAAAAGTCCTTCAAGTTTATCCATGTTGTTGTAAGCAGTATGATTTTTTTCTTAAAGTTGATTAATATTTCATTGTATGTATATACCACTTATTATTTATCCATTCATCTGTTGATGGACTTCTGTGTTGTTTTCCATGTTCTTTTCTTTATTCCTTTTTAAAACTTTAATTCCTTACCATTTTGTATCAGATTACATTCATTCTTTTCATGCTTGTCAGTTTATTGTAAATTTGTTGTATTAACATTTGGACTTACATAGCTGAAAATGCTTTTCTTGCTTTTTCTAAAGATTTTATCTTTACTTATATTGCTTATGTTGCCTTTTGTTCAAATAATTAAATTGTTAAAATCTATTTAAATAATTTAATTATTACCATACAACTTCCTGGATTGTTTCCCTTGCTTAAGATAGCATAAATTTTAACCTTAATTTTGGATTCTTTCTGCATATTCTGTAAGTCCAGTTTCAAAATGATGAACCAGAAACATAACTCGGAATTCATCAAACTTAATTCCCATTATGTTTTCCTCATTCCACAATCTCTTTCTTTTCATTTCTCTTGCTATTGGTCTGTTAAGGTGAACATGGATATTTTGTTCATCGTGTTGGGCAGTACTTACAGCAAACCTAAGACAACTATAATGCATAAATTGGGTTTTCAGAAAATTGGAGTGCTTTACTTTTAAGAGTAAAATTAACATATAAGCATTTATCATATTTATTACTTTAATAACAATGTTGAATGAGTGCTTCCTAACAGGTGATTTATGAAAACCCTGGGGCTTGTAATGATTTGAAAACATGCCATAGGCCATTTACTGCACATACTCTCATGGCACTCACAGAGCTACAGTAAATACAAGTTACTGTCATTTCTTTCCAGTAAGTGAAGTTCTGATAAATTCTAGTATCATTCTACTCGCCAAAAGAGCCTCTGTTATTATTATATGCATAAAGATGAATAATTGAAATGCAATTTATTTTGCAGTCTGGCATTTTAAATAAATACAGAATAAAAGTTATAGCCAAACTAGACATATAAACATTTCAATATTTTATTAGATATTTGGGATCTGCAAAACAGTGTTTTCTAACAAAAAGAATCTGAGGTAAAAATCCTTAGCATTTTGACCACTGATGTCTAATGTATGTCAGATATTTTTTGTTAGTTTCCCTGGAATAAAACAGTGCTATGATCTGCGTTCCCCAAAATTTATATGTTGAAACTGAATGGCCAATGTGATAGTATTAAGAGATGAGGCCTTTAGGATAGATGATTTTTTTTTGTTTATGGCTTTTTTTTTTTTTTTTTTTTTTTTTTTTTTTGAGACGGAGTCTCGCTCTGTCACCCAGGCTGGAGTGTAGTGGTGCGATCTCGGCTCACTGCAAGCTCCACCTCCCGGGTTCATACCATTCTCCTGCTTCAGTCTCCCGAGTAGCTGGGACTACAGGCACCCGCCACCATGCCCAGCTAATTTTTTTGTAATTTTAGTAGAGATGGGGTTTCACCGTATTAGCCAGGATGGTCTCGATCTCCTGAACTCGTGATCCTCCTGCCTAGGCCTCCCAAAGTGCTGGGATTACAAGGTGTGAGCCACCGTGCCCAGCCAGGAGATGATTAAGTCACAAGGGCAGACAGAGTTTTCATGGATGGGATTAGAACCTTTCTAAACAGGCTTAGGGAGTGGGTTTGCTCTCTTCTGGTCTTTTGTCATGCAAGGATGCAGCAAGATGGACATCACCATGTATGAAATGATGGTGCCTTCATCTTAGACTTCTCAGTCTCCAAAACTGTAAGAAATACATGTATATTCTTATACATTAGTCTCAGGGATTTTGTTATAGCAGCAATAGTGAACTAAGATAAACACTAACATTTTTGTCCTCCATTGTTAAGTTTAATTTCTTATTCTACAGGCTCAAGAATAACTATAAAGAATATATAGAGTAGGCTCTTCATTATTTGACTCTGTTGTACATTTTACCATGTTACTGAACAGGATCTATCAATGTAGTTATCAGTTAATTTTCCTGAAACAGGGCTCTTATTTTTACTCTCTCCACGATTTTTCCCCAAAATCCCAACCTATTACCAATAGAGTTAAGACTTAAGTCAGCTCTAGAACTTGCAAACTAAGGAATCTCCATATGATTCTCATTTTATTTTCATTAATAACTTAATAAAACTTGTGAGTACTCTAAGAAAAAGATACCTAAATGCATGACTCTAGACTTTTTATTTTTGGTCTTTGATCTATAGGGTATTACAAAAATGTGGTCATGAACATCCATATATAAATCTTTGAATGTATAAATATTTGCATTTGTCTTGAATATGTGTAGATTTATATTTATGTATATTTATATACCTAGAAAGATAATTGCTTTTATTGCAAGGGTGTGGTAAATTTATGTTTAATAATGTTTAATATTTTAAAGTACTATCAATAGATACCCACAAACAATGAATATATATTTTAGGTTCTGCAAATAGTTGCCTACACTTGTTACTGTTGGATGTTTTAACTATAGCCATTCTATTAGGTGTGAAGTGCTATTTCATTAGAGTTGAATTCACATTTCCCTAATTGCTACTGACTTTAATGCCTTTTCATGTGCTCTTTGACCATTTGTATGTCAAGTTTAGTGAAATAAATAATTATTTATATTCTTTCAAATTTTTAATGAGCCTATTTATATTCTTATTATTGTAAGAGTTCTTTCTATATATATTTTGGATGTAAATATTTTATAGTGTAATTATAAATATTTTCTGCCAGCTTTGCTTGATTTTTTACTTTCTTGATTGTATCTTTTGAAAATCAAAAGCTTTTAATTTCGATTAAGACAAATTTATCAATTTTTCTGTTATCGCTTGCATTTTCATGTTATATCTGATTATGTATCCAAAATTTAAGAATATTTAATTTTAATATAAGGGAAATACAATGTTTTTAGAGTTAATAGTTTTAGCACTCACAGTTAGGTATATGACTTATTGTGAGTTAATTTTTCGGTAGAGTATGAGGTTAGGATTCAAATTTCTCCTTTTGCATTGGATGTACAGTTGTCTTAAGATAATACTCTTAAAAGAGTATCCTTTTCTCATTGAGTACTTTTAGCCTCTTTGTTGAAAATCAGTCAATCATGCATGCAATAATTTCTTTTAGAATTTTAATGATGTTTCACAAATTCATATGTCTTTCCTTATTTCACAACCATACTTCGTAGCTTTGTGCAGACGCCCCTCAACTTATGCTGGTTTAAATCTCAATAAATTCATTGTAAGTCAAAAATATTTTAAGTTGAACTATAATAAGTCAGTGACTGTTTGTACTAAGATCTGAAAGTAGAAAGTATGTTCTTATTTTTTAAAAGTGTTTTGGTTATGGGGTCTTTTGGGTTTTTATATTATTTTAGCACAAGTTTGCCAACTTCTGCAGAATATGTCAGCAACAGTTGGAAAAAGGATCATTTTGTAATTTATATATTAATTTAGGAATTATTGCTGTCCTAAGAATACCAATTCTCTTTGTACTTTTATATGGAAGTTTTACAGTTTATTTATATTTGCTCTTGCTCCATTTTCTTTGAGTACTAATTGTAGTTTTCAAAATACAATACTTGTACAATTATGGTTGAATTCCTAAATATTTTATTGTAATGCTACTATAATTGGAATATTCTTAGCTTTATTTAAAATTGATATTTGATATTTTGACTGAGACTGGTAAAGTTAATAGTTTTTGAGTATGTGTGTGAGCATGTTTACATATTTAATTTTATTAAATGTGTAAATACGTGTATTTTTCTGCATACAAGATTATATTGTCCACAAGTAAAGACAATTTATCTTTTCCTTTCTAATCTGTCCTGATTTTGTTTCTCATTTTTTTCTTTCATTGCCTAATTGTACTGGCTAGCATTTCCAGTAGAATGTTGAACAAATGTGTTTAAAGGAGAGAATCTTTTCTTGTTCTGGGAAAAGCATTCAGTCTTTCAACATCAATTATGATTGTCAGCAATAAGGTATCTTTTTACATGTTTATTATCAAATCAAGGTGATTCCCCTTTACTTTCAGTAGGTAAAAAGTCTTTTTTTTAAATTAAAAATGGATTTTGCATTTTTCAACTGAATTTCACTGTATCTATTAAGATTATAATTTGTCTTGTGTCTATTGTTCTATTACTATTGTGTTTTATAACTCTAGCTGGGCTTTTGGATGTTAAATCAATCTATTCCTGCCATAAACACTACACTACATGGCATATACTCTTTTTTTTTTGGTTCTTGAATTTAGCTTGCTAGTGTTTTATTGAGAAATTGTATGTCTACAATCATGAAGGATATTGGTCTGTAGTTTATGTTTTGTTCTGTTTTGTTTTGTTTTGTTTTTTGATGTCTGTATCCAACTTCATCTAGTTGTATCTGGGCAACACTGGCTTTATAAAATGAATTAAGTATTATCCTCTTGTCTTTTTTTTTTTTTTTTGACATAATTTACACAGTATGTACTACTTATTCCATAAACGTTCGGTAGAATTTACCAGTTAAAGCACCTGGGTTTGGATATTTCAAAATACGTGTGTGGGGGAATGGTTTCTAATTAATAATTTAATCTCTTTATTTTGTATACTCCTTTTCAGAGTATCCATTTCTTCTGGGGTCTATTTGGGTAATTTGTGTTTCTAGAAGCTTGTCCACTTCATCTAAGTTGACCAATTTGGGGTATACATTTTTTCATACTATTCCTCCAACTCCTTTTATATCTCCAACTCCTTTTATATAGGTCAGTAGTGCTGCCCCCTCTTTCATTCCTTATATTGGTAATTTGTGTCTCCTCATTATTATTCTTGGCTAATCTCGTGAAATGTGGATGAGTTGTATGTTTAATCTTGAAGAAGATCCGATTTCTGGTTTTATTTTTTAAGTATTTTCTAATTTGTTAACTTCTGTTGCAATCTTTATTAGTTCTTTTTTGGGTTTATTTTCATTGGTTTGAATTAGTTTTCAAGCTTTTTATAATAAACACTTTGATTTGAGATCTTTATTCTTATTTCATATTATTATGGATATAGTATAATTTACATCTTCCATTTAGATATTAGTTTTCTTTGGATAAGTCTTGACTTTTTGTTCCCCTGATTTTCTGTTACTGCTTTCTTTTAATAGCTTGCAGACTGTTATAACATTTTGATACATATTTGATGTTTATTCTTAGTAGTTGCTCTGGAGATGACACTACACCTCTTACCTGAATCTGCTTCAAATTTATGCTAATCTAATTCTATTAAAATACAGAAACTTTGCACCATTATAGTAACATTTTCTCTCCCTTTCTTCAAGTTGAATCATCTGTATTACATCTAGGTATGTTATAAGCCCAACATTAGAATGTTAAAATTCATGCTTTATATAATCCTGAGTCTTTCAGATTCTATAAGCACAAATCAAATATAAAATATATTTACATAATCACGCATATTAATCTACTTATTTATTGTTTCTTGAATTCTTTATTTCTTGCATTGGAGAAGGTTGAGTTACAATCTGGAGTCATTTCCTCTGTCTAGTATAGCATTATTATCCCATTCTTAGATTGCCCTGTTGTCATGTATATACATCTTTAAAAGTTAAGGGACAAAATTTTATAATTCTTATTTTACATACTTTTTAAAAGTTACTTAAACAAATAATGGAGAAAATATACAATTATATAATTACTCACCTTATTTCTTTTACCAATGCTCTTCATTTGTTTATATGGATTTGAATTACTTTCATTCTCACTTTTTTTAACCTGTTCAAATATATATGTATGCATATACATATATACACACACAGCTCTGTGTGTGTGTGTGAGTGTGTGTGTATGTATTTCTTATAAGCTAGTCCAGATAGCAATAAAATCTCTCAGTCTTTGTTGTTCCTGACTGTCTTTAATTCACCTCCATTTTTGAAGGATAGTTTTTCTAGAGGTAATCTAGATACTTTTGTTTTCATTTTTATTTTGTGTCTATTGTTTTATTTGCAAGACTTTGACTATGTCATCCACTGCCTTCTGGGCTTCATTATTGTTAATAAAATATCAGCTGTTAATCTTTAAGTGAATCACTTGTATGTAATGAGTCGTTTTTTCTCTTGCTGCTCTGAAGATTTTCTTTTTGTAACTGTATTTTAATTGTTTGACTACGGGTGTCCAGGTGTGAATATCTTTGTTCAAAAACTTGGAGTTTTTTGAACTTTTTATATCTGTGCATTCATGTGTTAAATATAATTTGGTAAGTTTTTGGCCATTTATTTCAAACATATTCTTTTTTTCTTCCTTTTCCTTCTGACGCTCTTTATATTTATCTTGGTAAGCTTAATGGTGTCCCACATATCTCTCTATATACTTATTTGTTCACTTTTTTCTGTTCTTCAGATTAGATAATTTATATTGAGGTATCATCAAATGTTTATGTCTTTTTTTGTCACATCAAATCTACTTTATCCCCTTTAAGTATTTTTTTTCTAGTTACTGTATTTTTAAACTCTAAAATTTCTATTTGCTTACATATTACCATTTCTGTTTTTTATAAAGATTCTCTATTTAATGAGTAACTGTCATATTCTTTTGTGATTCTTTTAAAATACATTTTTTTAAAAAATTTTGTATTTCGAGCACGTTTAAAAGACCGTCTTTGAGGTCTTTATACTCTAACTTCATCATTTGGACCTGGCTTCCTCAGAATTGGCCACAGTATGCCTAGTTTTATAATCAGCCAGTGATTTGTCAGAGGTTGTGCTTAAACTTTAAGTCGTATGGCTTTGACGCTTTGAGATAGGTTTTTGTGTATCCTTAGGAATGTTTTCAACTTGGGGGAAGTTAAAAGTAATCCTTGTAATCAGCCAGTGACAAGTGTTCACAATTTTCCTCTCTGTGTCTCCTGAACAGCCATAACTTTATACATGTGCATTGCCTTCAGAACCACAAAAAGAGTTTGATCTTAGGAGAGCCTTCTTTGGCTGTATCCCGTTCTGGGTTTCCCTGACAAATTTCCGACCGTTTTTCCATTTTTCTGCCCTACATATATATACACAGACATAGTTTACACAGTATGTTTTTTTTGACATAGTTTACACAGTATGTACTACTATATATATATATATGTCTGTGTATATATATGTATGTGTATATATGTGTGTATGTATCTGTGTATATATATATAAAACACATATTTTTTTTTGCCACTGTGATTTCTGAAAATTGTTTCTAGAAACTGATTTTTTCCATACTTCGTTCTGTATAATGTCAAACACCTTAGATCAATCCATGAGTAGAATTTCTTCAACATAGTGTCAGTAGTAGAAATGGCCTCTGCCCGGAATGGAATCTCGTACAATAGAGCAAGAACTGGGTGCAGGAGGGAGTAGAAAGGAAACGGCCATTTCTCGTGGCCTCTTCTTCTTGCCTAAAGTAGACTACCTGCACCACAGAGTCAAAGTTATGGTAAAACGATGGAAACTTAGAGCAACTCCCAGAATAAACTTTCCGAACTAGTTGCTGAGGGTAGATGGGAACAGGCTCTGACCTATCTCAAAATTCAATGGTGTGTTCTCATAATAGGACATTTTCTTGAATAAACTATTTTTTTTTAAGTTGTATTCTCTGTAGTCAATTTTCAGAGACTTAAAATGGTTATATTTTACTATTTTGACCATTTTTTGCTGATTTATTCTAGAAATAATTTTTCAAGCTCTTTATACAGGCCTTTCAGAAGTCTACCCATATACTACATTTTTTTAAATAATGAAAGTGTTGCTTTAGGAAAACATAAACATCAATATAAAACAAACAAGCTATCTACAAAGCATTTATTTGAGACAAAACTGGTAGCAGAAGATGGAATAAATGCAAAATATTTTTATTGCAAAAGTTTTTTCTTTAAGAAGGTTATACTCTTCAATTTACTGTTAAATTTTAAAGAGAGAAGACTATTTTACAATAATATATAATAATAAATAATACATACTGTAAAAAGATGAATTAAATAATAAATTCAGGGCTATCTATATGTGATTTGGTAGATAAATAAGACATAAACGTAGTAATATAGATTACTGTTTTTCTTGAATATTTACAAATGGACATCACAAATTTTATCCTAGGTTTTGTGAGATATCCAGTATTTTTCTCTGAAATTTCCCACCCATTTTGTTTGCATATATATTGCTATTAAATGCTTGATGTCATTCATACAACCTCTTCTTTTTTCTCTACAATAAATTCAAATTTAGGGAATATCCAAATTAGATAGGCTTAGCACGTCAAGTGGAAGTTGGAGGTGGGAGGATTGTTTGTGCAGGAAGTTACATTGCAGCACAGTAGAGAAGGCAAAAATTAAGGAAAGGAAGTATTATACATTTTCACTTTCAAAAATCATTCAGCTATCTTCAACAAATATAATTACACATTAAGAACATTCTCTAAAGTTACATGAAAATTCATAAACATAACCAAAACAGAAATGACCAATGGAAACAACATTAAAGAAGTGTAAAGCAGCAGTCAGTGAACACTGTAACTAATCTAGATGAATATAATTACAATAAAATAAATGGAGAAATCAATCATAAGTATTTTGTGTTTATAATGGAATATATAAATATGAAAATCAAAAATATTCAGAAATAAAAATAGAGATAGAGCAATAATCTACATGAGAAACTTCAATAATCTATTTTGATATATGTTGTAGGTAGAAAATAAATGCATTTTGGATGATTTCTAATAATTTCTTTTACTAGTAGTATAAAATTTATTTATCTTATTCTCAATATGCTAAATCAATGTAAATCTTAATAAAACATGAACTATTATCAAATACTTAGGCTGAGAATACATGCCTGAGATGCATGTATTTTTTAGGTATATTATTGTATTTTATAATTGTAGATTTGAGATATATAATGAGATAGGTAAACTGTTTTATGAAATTGTGAAAAACAGTAATTTTTCTTTATTTTTAGAATATTTTGTTTGCTTATCTTTTTATCTATACCACAGAGCAAAAGTCAAGGAGCTACTAAGATTGTGCTATGACTATGCTGGTAATCTGATCTCTTGTGAAAAGGCTTCTCCAAGGCTAGGAGCTCCCAGCTGTTCACTCATTTGGCTCATATTTAAAAGCAAGTATGAAATTATACTTTAACATTGCCAAAATATTTCCCACTGCCAGTAGTACACAGCCAATGATGCTGAGAAAACATAAGGTGATGTTTGAAAGATATAATTCAGAATATGTTCTTTTTACTTTTTTGGCATCTATACTGATATTTCACGTAAGAAGAAAAGGCACAAGAGTGAGGAAAATGTAAGAATTGTAGTTTTCGTATGGAGTTTAATTTTTGAAACCTTTAAAAGTATGTTATATTTAGCAGATTTGCAGAAGAAGGCCATTAAGATCCTAATGATCAAAATAAATATAAACTATAGTACTTGGAGGTTTTAAAAAATAGTAAATTTAGGAAGAAAAAAACTAATGTAAAAATATGCATGAAAGAATGATAAGATTAATTGAAATAACATATAACAAAGACATCTCACTTAGAGAAAAATAAGGTCTCAGGAATATCATGAACTCAAAACACTTTAAAAACAATTTGGATATCACTGCATTACTTAAGTTAACTTAAGCCTCGTATTTAGTGAAGGTCATATACATAATAAAGCTCAATTAGTGAGAAACACTGTTTTTATTTAAATTGAGAAGCATGTTTGCTTAAATTCCTTTATGTAAGTAAATACAATTTTCATACCTTAAATTTAAGTATCGAGGGAGTGATATTTTAAAGATTGTGCAAAAATTCTTAATAATGAGAATGGGTTTGTTTAATCTGAATAGCACCACAGAAACTTGACTGGAGTGATTCTTGGCAAAGCTTCCACATGACACATTTAATGTGGAGAAATGGTAGTCCTAGAATACTTCTATGATCAGGCTACAGTGTATCTGCTGTAACTGTACTGAGAAGGAATTAAGAATATTGGTATGAGAAACAAGATCAGAACAGCTGTTAGTGAGTTACCTATTATTCTCTATGCTCACTCCATGCCACCAACAAGGAACTCACCATGATTGCTCAAACATGCCAGGCATACTCTAACTTTATGGAATCACTTTGGCTCTTCCCTCTGCTGGAATGCTCTTCCCTCATATATCTGCTGGTTACATTTTACTCCTTTAAGACTTAGCTCATAGCTTACCTTCACAATTCTGCATACTGCCTCACTCTATACATTCCAGGCTTTCTGGTCACTTTAGCAGATTTTTGTGTTTTATATTTATGCTATGTGTTTCTCATACATAACTGCACCCTTTTAACAAATAATTTACTCATTAAATCTATTTTTCTTTGCCTGTTTTTGAAACAAACCCAATTTCCCCATATAACTGATGCTTATGGTTTCTTTAAGTAAACAAAGAATTTGATACTACCAGTCTTAAAACTTGTGATAGTTACAATTGTCTGATTTGAGTTTCCTTCTCAGGAAACCAACCATCAGGCTACCCAGATAACATCAAAGAGCTGAAGCACTGGATCATTGCACCTGGACCATGAGATGCCAGACTGATCACCTATTATGATTGCCCAAAAATCACCTGCTTCCTGTTGATCAACTTCTCTTACTTACACCTCCCTAATTGCTGTTTTCTCATACTTGGTTATGTTTCTTCCCTGCTATATAAACTCCCACATTTAGTTGGTCAGGAAGATGAATTTGAGACTGAACTCCTATCTTCTTGGCTGCAGCAACTTATTAAAGCTTTCTTCCATGGCAGTAATCATTGTCTCAGTGATTGGCTTTCTGTGCCATAAGCAGCAAGACCTAGACCAAAATCCCTAGCATTCTGGTGCAGTTTCTACCTCCTAGAATATATGCAACCAGAGGTCAAGTAACTTAGTTTTGTTAAGTGAGGTATACTACATAAACAAAACCTGGTACATAATGGGCACTTGATAGGTAACTGCTGAGTGAATGTCTAATGAATACACCTTACACACTTAAGTCTAAACAACACAGCAAACCGTCAGTAGCACAATTGTCTAAGACAATATGCAGATATAATTACAAGTGGGCTCTTTATTTAACTTAGTTACTACTTTTCCTATAATTGTTGAAAATGATATTCACAAATAATTTAGGTGTACCCCAATTCTTGTCCAACTTCTCTCCTTTCTTAGTTTCCTACTGTTGTGTTACTTTTTAGCATTTTTTGTGCTCCTAAATCAATGATTTCTACCTCTCATATCAAAAATTGATTAAAATATCATTAAATGTAGATATTTTCAGTGGAGTTTTTGTTAGCTCTATATTTACATGAATTTTTTTTTTTTTTTTTTTTTTTTTTTTTTTTTTGGTGAGACCGAGTCTTGCTGTGTCCTCCAGGCTGGAGTGCAGTGGCACGATCTCAGCTCACTGCAAGTTCTGCCTCCTGGGTTCACGCCATTCTCCTGCCTCAGCCTCAGCAGTAGCTGTCAATGTGTGGAAGTGATAGAATAAAAAATATTTTCCAAAATTAAGGTAGAAAAAATGTTATATACTCTTCTCGAAAAAAAAAAAAAATTACAGAGATGTGGTCTGGGTTTTATTGATTTCTGAGACATTAGGTAGGACAAAAATAATTTGTGTTGATAAACAGCCTGGTGAATTTCCTTCTTAATAATTTTATCTTGAATATTTTCAGTCTCCTTATGACGACTATATACTGCTTACAAAATTATCCATATCTACCCTCTCCAAAAATTCCTTCTTCTAGGGCTTAAACACTGGGATTTTGATAGTTACTTAAGAAACAGTACATGCGAACACTGCTACATGGTATGAAGATATATTTTGCTTAACATCGTTTCTGGCTAGAATAATTTACAAGGTTTAATGCACCATTTTGACTTCAATGTCATCTACTTCCTCTTTGTGACTTAGGGTAAGTCACTTACTTCATAATTTTGTTTTTTTCCCCCTAATTTTAAATGAAAGGAATTGCTCTAAATTGTCTTCAAAATATTTTTTATTTATCTAACCTTCTCCAATTACAGCCTTCCTATATGGACATGGATTACCCTCTGGAAACCTTTTCTTCCTTAAGGTCTCATTCAACCATGATTGCTTACCAGAACTCTGTAACTGGTTGTTATCTTTCACAGAAGGTTGCTTCTTTAACTCATGTGCACGGACTAAAAAACTATTTTCTCTGATACTGCAACACAAAAGCATGTACATAAACAGACAAACCTTGCCTCTTAGTAATTTAAATATGAAATATTTTGTCATGACAGAATCTTCAAATATTAATATTTTTATGTCTGTAATTTTCACCCGAACACCTGAACTAAAACATTCTGGAGATCTAAAACATTTAAATACAAAACACTTGAAGACTTTGAATGACAAGTGGAGGGAAGCACATATATACATGTGTGTTCACATGTGTAATATGTGCACCACAGATAAGAATACCTCGTTTCTAATAAAAAGTTTTGTGTAGTAAATTTTATATACATATCATAAATTAATGTTTATATTATCATGTTTACTTAAGAAAGAAGGCAATCAAACTAATTAATTGGAAGATTTTTACTTTAATTGTGACTTGTTTATTGTCTAGATATATCAGCTTACAGTACTTGCCCATGTGCAAACTAGTCTGACATTTTGCCATAAAATTGCAGTTTGTCATACATTTTTAATAAAATCATGATGATAGGTGAAGCTGGCTGGGCTTCTGGCTATCCGAGTTGGAGAACTTTTCTGTCTAGGTAAAGGATTGTAAATGCACCAATCAGCACTCTGTGTCTAGCTAAAGGTGTGTAAATGCACCAATCAGCACCCTGTAAAAACACACCAATCAGCGCTCTGTGTCTAGCTAACGGTTTATAAAGGCACCAATCAGCACTCTGTAAAATGGATCAATTAGCAGGATGTGGGTGGGGCCAAATAAGGAAATACAAACTGGCCATCTGTGCCAGCAGCGGCAACCCAGTCAGGTCCCCTTCCACTCTGTGGAAGCTTTGTTCTTTCGCTCTTCACCCAATAAATCTTGTTGTTGCTCACTCTTTGGGTCCACACTACCTTGGTGAGTTGTAACACTCACTGCGAAGGTCTCGGCTTCACTCCTGAAGTCAGCAAGACCATGAACCCACTGGGAGGAACAAACAATTCCAGACATGCCACCTTTAAAAGCTGTAACACTCACTGCGAAGGTCTGCGGCTTCACTCCTGAAGTCAAGCAAGACCACGAACCCACCAGAAGGAAGAAACTGCAGACACATCTGAACATCTGAAGGAACAAACTCCAGACACACCATCTTTAAGAACTGTAACACTCACCTTCAAGAATGAAGTCAGTGAGACCAAGGACCCACCCGAAGTAACCAATTCTGGACATATTTTGGCAACCCAGATGGAACTATCGACTATCACCAAGCGGTGAGCACCATTGGACCCCCTTGGCTTGCTATTCTGTCCTATTTTTCATTAGAATTAGTGGGCTAAATACCGGGCACCTGTCGACCAGTTAAAAGCAACTAGCGCAGCAACTGGACTAAAGATACGGGTGTCAGGCTTTCTGAGAAAGGGCGTCTAACAACCCCCAACTCTTTGGAGTTGGGAGTGTTGGTTTTCCTGGAACAGCTTCCACTCTTCTTGTGCTTCTGGGCTGAGGCAAGGGTCGACAGACAGGAAAGACATTCAGCTCTGGGGTCCTGACAACAAGATCATTGACCTGCGGCCATGAGCAGAACTCTCAAAGTCATGTTGCCCAAGCAAGACTCGCCCATCTATCCTATCTATCCTGACCCTTGCCTCTTGGGTCCTAATTCTTGTGAGACAAACTTCCTCTCATCTCTCTTCTCCAAGGCTAGTCCTGCTTCTAAAACCACTCCCTGTCTCTGGTGCTTTTCTAGTTTATCCTATGAGAATGATTTCTAGTGTAAACTTCAGGACTCTGTTACCTTCTTTAGGCACCCAGGCTCACCAATCAGAAAGACATAATTTTTGCCCAAAGCCTCATCATAGGGGGGACTATCTGGAATTTTAGGATCCCTCCTCAGACAAGCAGGCCTAACAAAAGCGATTCCTGAAGCTAGGATATGGGGAGCCTCAGTAATTATATCCTTCCTATTCGTATAAGTGAGGACAAAAGGCATCACCCTTCCAACTCTGGAGACCCCTCCCCTCCCACAGGGTATGGCCTTCCACTTCATTTTTGGGGCATAACATCTTTGTAGGACACGAGTAAAGTCCCAATATTAACAAGAGAATGCTTAGGACTCTAGCAGGTTTTTGAGAACGCATCAGTAAGGGCCACTAAATCCAAATTTTCTCGGTCCTCTTTGTGGTCTAGGAGGACAGGCAAGCGTGCAGGTTTTTGGGAATGCATCAGTAAGGGCCACTAAATTTGACCTTCCTTGGTCTTCCTTGTAGTCTAGGGGGAAAACTAGTGTTTCTGCTGCTGCATCAGTGAACAAAACTATTCTGATCAGCAGGGTATAGGGACCATTGCGGGTCCTTGGGCAAGAGGTGTTTCTGCTGCTGCATCGGTGAGTGCAACTATTCCAATCAGCAGGGTCCAGGGACTGTTGCAGGTTCTTGGGCAGGGGGAAAAACAAACAAACCAAAACCACAGACAGTTTTGTCTTTCAAATGGGAAACACTCAGGCATTAACAGGCTCACTCTTGAAATGCATCCTAAGCCGTTGGGAACAATTTGACCCACAAACCCTGAAAAAGAGGTGGCTCATTTTTTTCTGCACTGTGGCCTGGGTCCCAATATTCTCTCTCTGATGGGGAAAAATGGCCACCTGAGGGAACTATAAATTACAATACTATCCTACAGCTTGATCTTTTGTGTAACAGGAAAGGCAAATGGAGTGAAATACCTTATGTCCAAGCTTTCCTTTCATTGAAGGAGTATCCATAACTATGCAAAGCTTGCAATTTGCATCCCACAGAAGGACCTCTCAGCTTACCCCCATAGCCTAGCCTCCCTATAACTCCCCTTCCTATTAATGATAAGTCTCCTCTAATCTCCCCCTACCCAGGAAGAAATAAGCAAAGAAATCTCCAAGGGACCACAAAAATCCCCAGGCTATTGATCATGCCCCATTCAATCTGTAGGGGGAAGAGAATTTGGCCCAACTCAGGTACATGTCCCCTTCTCCCTCTCTGATTTAAAGCAGGTCAAGGCAGACCTGGCCTTTAATGAAAAGAATGCGCCTTTAGCTGCAGCCCGAGAGTTTGGAAATAGTTGGCATCTTAGTCAAGTAAGTGATAGAATGACAACCAAAGAAAGGGACAAATTATCTACCATTCAGCAAACCATCCCCAGTATGGAGCCCCACTGGGACCTTGACTCAGATCATGGGGGACTGGAGTCGTAAACATCTGTTGACCTGTGTTCTAGAAGGACTAAGGAGAATTAGGAAAAAGCCCATGAATTATTCAATGATGTCCACCATAACTCAGCGAAAGGAATAAAATCCTTCTGCCTTCCTACAGTAGCTATGGGAGGGCATAAGAAAATATACTCCCCTGTCACCTGACTCACTCGAGGGCCAATTAATCCTAAAAGATAAGTTTATTACCCAAACAGCTGCAGATATCAGGAGAAAGCTTCAAAAGTGAGCCCTGGGCCCTGAACAAAATCTGAAGGCATATTAAACCTGGCAACCTCGGTGTTCTATAATACGGACCAAGAGTAACAGGCCCAAAAGGAAAAGTGAGATCAAAGAAAGGCCGCAGCCTTAGTCATGGCCCTCAGACAAACAAGGTGGTTCAGAGAGGACAGAAAATGGAGCAGACCAATCACTCTGTAGAGTTTATCAGTGTGGTTTACAAGGACACTTTAAAAAAGATTGTCCAATGAGAAACAAGCCACCCCCTCCTCCATGTCCGCTATGCTGAGGCAATCACTAGAAGGTGCACTGCCCCAGAGCGCAATGGTTCTCTGGGCCAGAAGCCCCCAACTAGATGATCCAACAACAGGACTGAGCGTGCCCGGGGCAAGCGCCGTCTCATGTCATCACCCTTGTTGAGCCCCGGTACATTTAACCATTAAGGGTCAGGAAATTGACTTCCTCCTGGACACTGGCATAGCCTTCTCACTGTTAACCTCCTGTTCTGGAAGACTGTCCTCAAGGTCTGTTACTATCCGAGGAATCTTGAGATAGCCTGTAACCAGTTATTTCTCCCACCTCTTCAGCTGTAATTGTGAGACTTTGCTCTTTTCACATGCCTTTCTTGTTATGCCTGAAAGTCCCACACCCTTATTAGGGGGGGATATATTAGCAAAGCTGGAGTTATTATCTACATGAATATGGGGAACAAGTTACCCATTTGTTGTCCCCTACTTGAGGAGGGAATCAACCCTGAAGTCTGGGCATTAGAAGGGCAATTTGGAAGGGCAAAAAATGTCTGCCCAGTCCAAATCAGGCTAAAATATCTCACCACTCTTCCTTATCAAAGGAAATATCCCTTAAGGCCTGAAGCTCATAAAAGATTACAGGATATTGTTAAACATTTAAAAGTTCAAGGCTTAATAAGGGAATGTAACCGTCCCTGCAACACCTCAATTCTAGGAGTACGAAAATTGAATGGTCAGTGGAGATTAGTGTAAGATCTTAGACTTATCCATGAGGAAGTAATTCCTCTATATCCAGTTGTACCCAGACCCTATACCCTGCTCTCTCAAATACCAGAGGATGCAGAATGGTTCACTGTTCTGGACCTCGAGGATGCCTTCTGTATTCCCCTGCACTCTGACTCACAGTTTCTCTTTGCCTTTGAGGATCCCACAGACCACACATCCCAACTTATGTGGATGGTCTTGCCCCAAGGGTTTAGGGATAGCCCTCATCTGTTTGGTCAGGAACTGGCCCAAGATCTAGGCCACTTCTCAAGTCCAGGCACTCTGGTCCTTAAGTATGTGGATGATTTTCTTTTGGCTACCAGTTCAGAAGCCTCATGCCAGCAGGCTACTCTAGATCTCTTGAACTTTCTAGCTAATCAAGGGTACAAGGTGTCTAGGTCGAAGGCCCAGCATTGCCTACAGCAGGTCAAATATCAAGGCCTAATCTTAGCCAGAGGGACCAGGGCCCTCAGCAAGGAATGAATACAGCCTATACTGGCTTATCCTATCCTTAAGACATTAAAACAGTTGGGGGCATTCCCTGGAATCACCAGCTTTTGCTGACTATGGATCCCCAGATACCATGAGATGGCCAGAGCACTCTAAACTCTAATCAAGGAGATCCAGAGGGCAAATACTCATCTAGTAGAATGGGAACCAGGGGCAGAAACCACTGTCAAAATCTTAAAGCAGACCCTAGTACAAGCTCCAGCTTTAAGTCTTCCCACAGGACAAGACTTCTCTTTATATATCACAGACAGAGAGAGGGCAGGGATAGCTCTTGGAGTCCTTACTCAGACTCATGGGACAAGCCCACAACCAGTGGCATACCTAAGTCAGGAAATTGATGTAGTAGCAAAAGGCTGGCCTCACTGTTTAAGGTTAGTTGTGGCAGTGGTTGTCTTAGTGTCAGAGGCTATCAAAGCAATACAAGAAAAGAATCTCACTGTCTGGACTACTCATGATGTAAATGTCACACTAGGAGCACAGGAAGTTTATGGCTATCAGACAACTGCCTATTTAGATACCAGGTGCTACTCTTTGGGGGACGGGTATTTCAAATATGTATGTGCATGGCCCTCAACCCTGCAACTTTTCTCCCAGAGGATGGGGAACCAATCAAGCATGACTGCCAACAAATTATAGTCCAGACTTATGCCACCCAAGATTATCTCTTAGAAGTCTCCTTAGCTAATCCTAACCTTAACCTATTTACCAGTGGAAGTTCATTTGTGGAGAATGCGATACGAAGGGCAGGTTATGCCATAGTTAGTGACGTAACCATAGTTGAAAGTAAGCCTCTTCCCCCAGGGAGCAGCACACAGTTAGCAGAACTAGTGGCACTTACCAGAGCCTTAGAACTGGGAAAGGGAAAAAGAATAAATGTGTATACAGATAGCAAGTGTGCTTATCTAATCCTACATGCCCATGCTGCAATGTGGAAAGAAAGGGAGTTCCTAACCTCTGGGGGAATCTCCATTAAATACCACAAGGAAATTACGGAGTTATTGCACGCAGTGAAAAAACACAAGGAGGTGGCAGTCTTACACTGTCAAAGCCATCAGAAAGGTGAAGGAGAAAAGGCAGAAGGAAACTGTCAGGCAGATGCTGAGGCCAAAATTCCTGCCAGGAGGAACCTCCCATTAGAAATACCTACGGAAGGACCCTTGGTATGGAACAACCCCCTCCAAGAGATTAAGCCACATTATTCCCCAACGGAAACAGAATGAGGACTTTCACAGGGGCATGGTTTTCCCCCTCGGGGTGGTTAACTACAGAAGAAGGAAAGGTGCTTATACCCAAAGCCAGCCAGAGGAAAATACTTAAAGCCCTCCACCAAGCTTTCCATATGGGTATTGAAAACACTCATCAAATGGCCAAATCCCTATTTACAGGGCCAAATCTCTGGACCATCCGACAGGTAGTCAAAGCCTGTGAGTTGTGCCAAAGGAATAATTGCTTGGTCCATCATAAGGCCCCTTTGGGGGGACAAAGAAAAGGTCACTATCCTGGAGAAGACTGGTGGTTCGACTTCACCCGTATGCCTAAGTCAAAGGGATTTCAATACTTGTTGGTCTGTGTTGATACCTTTACAAATTGTATAGAAACTTTCCCCTGCAAGAGAGAGAAGGTTCAGGAAGTGATTAAAGTCCTAATTCATGAAATAATTCATAGATTTGGGCTTCCCTAAAGCTCACAGAGTGACAATCATCCAGCTTTTAAAGTCATGATAACTCAGGGAATTTCCAGGGCACTAGGGATACAATATCACCTTCACTGTGCCTGGAGGTCACAATCCTCAGGAAAGGTAGAAAAGGTAAATTAAACACTCAAGAGGCACTTAAGGAAACTAACACAAGAAACTCATTTCCTATGGCCTACTCTTTTGTCCATGACCTTATTAAGAATCTGAAATTCTCCTCACAAAATGGGGCTCAGTCCATATGAAATGCTGTATGGACGACCTTTTCTCACAAATGACTTCCTACTTGATCAAGAAATGGCCAACTTAGTCAATGATATAACTTATTTGGCAAAATATCAACAAAACCTTGAAAACCTACCTGAAAGATGCCACAGAGAAAAGGGAACAGAGTTGTTTCAACCAAGAGTTCTAGCTGTGGTCAAATCTCTCCCCTCTACTTCCCCATCTATGGATGCTTTGTGGGAAGGACCATACTTGGTAATCCTCTCTACCCACACTGCAGTTAAGGTGGCAGGTATGGAATCTTGGATTCACCACACCAAAGTTAAATTTTGGACACCCCCTGAGGAACCTGCGGGACCATCAGCTCAGGAGTTCCAAGATCAGCCAGACGAGCCTTGATATACCTTCGAACCGCTGGAGGACTTGCATCTCTTATTTCAGAAGGAAACATCACAGACTAAAAAGGCTCCTACCACTGATCCTGAAGAAAAACCTTTCCTCCTTAAAAAATATAAGTGAAAACCTACATAATCTTTATTTTGAACACCTCTCCTTGCCCCTTTAATGGAATCCTTTTACTATTTCTTCATATTATTAAGCAGCATACTAACCATGCTCTTTGTGATAGGACTATATACTGTAGCTCCTGATGGGATGAAAATAAAATAGAAGACAGGGAGTCACTCAGTTTGCTCCCAACACCCCTTTCCAGCTGCTCACCGGAGCTACCTTGGCAAGTACCCTAGGATTATGGGAAATGAAAACAACAAATTCACACATCTTTTTAACATACACAACCAGTTCTGTCTACCCAGCCAAGGTATATTCTTCTTATGTGGAACGTTGACCTCTATATGCCTCCCCATTAACTGGACAGACACCTGCACCTTAGTCTTTCTGAGTCCCAACACTAATATTGCCCCAGAAAATCAGGCCCTATAAGTGCCCCTCAAAGTTCAAGTCCAAGAATACAGGACCATACAACTAAAGCCCCTACTTATAGGATTAGGATTGGCTACTGCTACAGGAACCAGAATAGCCAGTTTATCTACTTCATTATCCTACTTCCACACACTCTCAAAGGATTTCTCAGACAGTTTGCAATAAATAACGAAATCTATCCTTACTCTACAATCCCAAATAGACTCTTTGGCAGCAGTGACTCTCCAAAACTGCTGAGACCTAGACCTCTCACTGCTGAGAAAGGAGGACTGTACACTTTCTTAGGGGAAGAGTGTTGTTTTTACACTAAGCAGTCAGGGATAGTAAGAGATGCCACCCGGCATTTACAGGAAAGGCTTCTGAAATCAGACAATGCCTTCCAAACTCTTATACCAACCTTTGGAGTTGGGCAACATGGTTTCTTCCCTTTCTAGGTCCTGTGGCAGCCATCTTACTATTACTCGCCTTCAGGCCCTGTATTTTTAACCTCCTTGTCAAATTTGTTTCCTCTAGAATCGAGGCCATCAAGTTACAGATGGTCTTACAAATGGAACCACAAATGAGCTCAACTAGCGACTTCTACTGAGCACTTCTTCACTGACCTGCTGGCCTTTTCACTTGCCTAAAGAGTTCACTTATGGAGGATACTACAACTGCAGGGCCCCTTCTTCACCCCTATGCAGCAGGAAGCAGATAGAGTGGTCATCACCCAATTCCCAACAGCAGTTAGGGTGTCCTGTTGAGAGGGGGGATTGAGAGGTGAAGACGGCTGGACTTCTGGGTTGGGTGGGGACCTGGAGAACTTTTCTGTCTGGCTAAAGGATTGTAAGTGCACCAGTCAGCCTCTGTGTCTAGCTAAAGGTTTGTAAACACAGCAATCAGCACTCTGTAAAAACACACCAATCAGCACTCTGCATCTAGCTAAAGGTTTGTAAATGCACCAATCAGCACTCTGTAAAATGGACCAATCAGTTCTCTGTTAAATGGACCAATCAGCAGGATGTGGGCAGGGCCAAATAAGGGAATAAAAGCTGACCACCCTAGCCAGCAGTGGCAACCCACTGGGGTCACCTTCGACACTGTGGAAGCTTCGCTCTTTCGCTCTTCACAATAAATCTTGCTGCTACTCACTCTTTGGGTCCACACTACCTTGATGAGCTGTAACACTCACTGAGAAGGTCTGCAGCTTCACTCCTGAAGTCAGCGAGACCATGAACCCACCGGGAAGAACAAACAACTCCGGACACACCACCTTTAAGAGCTGTAACACTCACTGAGAAGGTCTGCGTTTTCACTCCTGAAGTCAAGCCAGACCACAGACCCGCTGGAAGGAAGAAACTCCAGACATATCTGAACATCTGAAGGAACAAACTCTGGACATACCATCTTTAAGAACTGTGACACTCACCATGAGGGTCCATGGCTTCATTCTTGTAGTCAGTGATACCAAGAACCCACTGGAAGGAACCAATTCCAGACACAATGAGTCCTGTATTTTGACAAAATCATGTATCCTGTGTTTCATTTTTCAAACACTAAAGATGTCTAGTCTGTTGTTGATTAAAGACAAACATTTGAAATGACTGTGTGTGTCAAAGAAAGGTTTATTTATTTGCATATTAAAGAATATAATCACTGGGAGAAATTCTTTTGGTTATACTACTAGCCGAGACATTTTGACATGTGTTTATCATATTTTAAATAATTGTAGTGAAGTATGGCATTTTAAATGACTAATATGCTGGTTCATTTTATTAACTTTCTCAATTATGAAATGACAGCAATCTGAGGGATAATTATACTTCTGTCTTCAAATTGTAAATAATAAAATTAGATTAAATATAGTTTAAACTGTATAGAAGCATATTTAAGATGTTAAATCTCTCTTACTACATAATCAAGTTAATTTTTGTGCCTTTTGTCATTGTATGGAGAAAAAAATATATGCATATATTCATATACATAAAATATTTTTGACAGCACTCAAGAGACCATGCTAAGAAGTGGCCTTCTAGTATTTCCTACTGAATTAGATGTTTATATATGAGCTACATATTTAGAGACAAAATGATATATGCAAAATCTCCAAAATAATACATTAATATTTCCCAATTCTAGTTTATTATTTGTAGAATTTATATTACATCAAGTAACCTGGAATCTTGTGGTTAGGGATTTCATCATTCTCAAGTACCATTTTAATCCCACCTTCAGACCAAAAATATAAAGTAACTTTTGAGTGTTTATAACTTTTAAAGTTCTGTTAGGATTCAAACATATTTAAGAAAAAAAAAAACAAAACAAAATACAAGCAAACAATGAGATTTAAAACAGAAACAACAAACCAAAAACAACAAAAATGTGATGCCATAGAGAATGAGAACTAAAGGAGTACATATATGAGAAATACAGTTACAGCAATTGATGCTTTTCATAAAAAAATTAGTGCAGATCATCATTAAATTATAAAAATATGTGCTGGGACAAATTACAGTGTACTTTTCATATGTATTAAGTCACGACCACTTATTGTAACTGTTTGTTTTTTTCTTCAAAATCAGATAAAATTAAATCAAGCATTTCATTCCTGATATCCTTCCAAGATTGCCCTGTGCATTTGAAAAGCTTGGAGACACCTAAGCTTAAATGTTAATAATGAAATGGACATTAAATCTCAGCTACAAAATGTAAAGAACCTGCAAGGTGACACTAGAAAGTGTCGGACAAACTTAAAATCAATGATTTTTCTTGAACCCATTCAATAATTGAGGTTGCATGGCAAACTGTCACCCTATTTGTAGAGATCAGGTACACACAGAAAAATGGAACAAACAGGATCTACTTACCTGGAGCCAACACTGCTGTTTCTGATCATCAATCGTGTTGAAGTTGGCTGATAAACTCTTCCCATAATATAAATACTATTGCATATTTTCTGTCAATTTAAAACATTCATCAATTCACTCTGCCACAAAAGGAGCAGGAGAAACTAACATCAATTCAACTATAGGTTACATTTTCTAAATAGTCTCCTGATCAGCAACATTGTAGCAATGGTGTAGATCACTATGTCATAGATTAATATCCTGTTATCTGACATCATCTGCCTTTGGTCAGGAAAAGGGGAATGGATGTATGAAAATGCAACCCCTGTCAGCTAGGAACTGACTTATTGTTGCTAGGAGCTGACCTGCCATTCACAGCTAGGTACTTAAAGCTAGACTTTGTGTTCCATGGAAATTAAACATTTCTCAAAATACAAATAACAGGTGAGACCACTGTTTGATCATGATGACTCAAGACAAAAACAAGGCCGCTTCATAATTACGCCCGAACTCATGTACAAATAAACCACACAAATGATCAAATTTCTACTTTTCCTGACTAATATACATAACCACTTCTTCTTCATCAGCTAGAGGTCATTCTAGTACTGCAGTTTTCCTCACATAATTACGCACACTTCATTGCTATCACTTTTCATATAAGATTGATCAGGCTATGTAATCACAGAATTCATATCACTTTCTGGTAGCATCCAATCCAAAGTAAGCACTAAGGTTTTTTAAACCTACCCAAATCTCGTAACATTCTCCTACTGAAAGGCCCCACATTTCTCCATGGTGTTCATTTTCTTTTATTGCATTGACTCAGTACAATCAACTCTTGTGTTCCAAGTGATCTGTAGCTAGAGAGCATTGACGCTTAGAATAAGAAAACATTTACTCTGATATAAACAACTATTATTTTATTGCCAGTGATTTATTTTTCAGTTTGCATGTAATAAACTATTACTTTCATTTCAATAATTTTTTTCTTCCTTAAAGTTGCTAAGACTTTCTTCTTTAAAGTCTTAAAATGGGGTTTAAATATTCTTTCCTCATTTTTATCATTGTTTTTCTCATTTAACCTTGTTATCCTTTCCCTTCTATTCTAGATGATATATTTAAGTTTGACTTTCTTCTTCTTTGATTGTTCTTCGCATATCAAGTATATGCTTAGATCTCTAATGCTAATTTTAGTTAATCTTTATAAATTTAGATATATTTTAATATTTCCTGTTTACCTTGTTATTGTTCTAACTTGTTCCTTGTCTGATGTATCTTCTTCTTATTCCTTAATATTTTCTACTTTCTCTATAACCTGCAAGTTGGAATTATTCTCTATTCATGGTTTCTTTATTTTTCATTCTTTTCCCATGGTAAATAACACTTATTTGATATATATTTGTTGCTTGTTGTTTATTTCCTCTACACCAAAATGTAAGCACTTTTAAACACAGCGTTTGGCTTTGTTTACTGCTAAATTTCCAGTAGAAATTGTATGTTCTCAACAATAAAAATCACTGTTGTATGTAGCATTCCCATCACATATTCACTCTTTCCTTGACCTGCCCTTCATATGAGAATGTCTGCCCCTTTCTAAAGGAGATTTAAGCTATTCACAGGCCCTTGATAAAGAAATAAATGTTTGAATTTTGGGGTGTTTGATACACAGCATTATCACAGAAACACTGAAAAATACCTTTGTTCACACTTGAATAATGCTTTCTCTGAGTCAGACACTGCTCCTAGTATAGTACATAGTTAACCATATACATATATTAGCATGTTCAATCTATCAATGAGATAGACACTATTACCAGCCAAATGTATAAATGAGAGCTCTGAGGTACAGAATTTAAGTAACGTACTTAAGTTTACATAGACTATCAACTATAGAGCTAAGATTTAAAGCGAGCCTTCTGACTCCAAAATTAGGGTAGTCACATTTAGTAAATGAAAATTATAGGATGTTAGTTAACTTGAAGTTCATATAAATGATGAATAAGTTGGTATTTCTTCGTATAAGTTGCCCCAAGTCTTGTAAAGGAATAAGTATTTTATCTGCAATGCTATTCAGAGTCCATTATCACAATGCTGTAGTTTTTTTCCTTATAAATGTTTTAAAAATGAATTAATGAGTAGCCAAAAATAATGAGATATGACTCACGTTAGAATTAATTGCTCTTAAAATTCATATGCCATATATTTGTTTATTGTTTCTATATCAGCAAGCCTTAGCATATTTCAAGCTTGTGATGATCCTTATAGACAGCCTCTGTGCTTATATTTCACATAAAGTACTGAAAAACTTATGATTAGTGTCCATTAGATGCTTTCCCATAAGGAAAAGACTTGATTGTTCCTAAAAAAGAGAAATGTTAATTAATCAAGAATTTTTTGCCATTGCATATTCAAGTCATTTAGCAATTCAAGAGCAGATATAATTTAAAAAATAGCATAACAACCATTTTAGAGCCAAAAATGTTAAAAAAACAAAATGAGATTATGATAAATTAATATTATTCTTAACCTTGTTTCTGATGCTGGGTAACTACAACAGGTTAGTTGGAAATATAACTTCATGTACAGGCGTCTGTGTTTCACATTATTGTACTTCACTGATATTGTGGGTTTTTGTTTGTTTATTTGTTTGTTTTGTTTTAAATCAAAGATATATGGTAACCATGCCTCAAGAAGCCTGTTGGAACCATTTTCCAACAGCATGTGTTCACTTGGTTTCCGTATTTCATGTGTTGGTAATTCTAGCAATATTTCAAACTTTTTCATTATTATTATATAGGCTCTAGTGATCTATTATAAGTGATATTTAATACTGCTATTGTGATTATTTTGTGGTGCCAAAAACTATGCTCATATAAAGTTGTAAACTTAATAAATGTGCATGTTATTGCTGCTCAATTGACTGGCCATTTCCTAGTCTTTCTTTCTGTCCTCAAATCTTCCTACTCCCTGAGACAAAGCAATTTCGAAATTAGGAGAGTTGATAACCTCACAAGGGCCTCTAAGTGTTCAAGTGAAAAGAAGAGTCACAGGTCTGCCTCTCACTTTAAATTAAAAAGTAGAAATTATTATGCTTAGTGATAAAGGCATGTCAAAACTTGAGACAGGCCAAAACTTAGCTCTCTTGAGCTGAAGAGTTAGCCCATTGTGAATGCAAAGAAAAATTCTTGAAGGAAATTAGAAGTGTTGCTCTGGTAAACAATGAATGAAAAGAAAATGAAACAACCTTATGGCTGATATGAAGACAGACTTAGTGGTCTCTATAGAAGATCAAATAAGATGCAGCATCCTCTTTAGCCAAAGCGTAATTATGAGCACAGCACTAACTCTCTTCAATTCTATGAAAGCTAAGAGATGAGAAAGCTACAGAAGAAAAATTGGAAGCTAACAGAGGTTGGTTCATGAATTTCAAAATAAAAAAGCCATCTCCATAACGTTAAAGTACAAGGTGAAGCAGAAAGTATTGCAACAAGTTACTCAGAATATTTTACTAAAATAGTTGATGAAAGTTACTATGCCAAACTAAAAATTTCAGTGTAGCTCATGAAGCAGCCTTCTATTGAAAGTAGATGCCATCTAGGACTTTCATAACTAGAACAGAGAAATCAATGCCTGGCTTCAAAGCTTCAAAGAAGAGACTGACTCTCTTGGTAGGGGCTAATGCAATGGTAACTTGAAGTTGAAGCCAATACTCATTTGCCGTTTTAAGAATTACAAGCTTCTTAAGAATTATTCTAAATCTATTCTGCCTGTGCTCTATAAGTGGAACAATAAAGCCTAGATGACAGCACACCTGTTTACAGCATGGTTTACTGAATAGTTTAAGCACATTGTTGAGAACTACTGCTCAGTAAAAAAAAAAAAAAAAAAGATTCCTTTCAAAATATTACTTCTCATTGAAAATGCTCCTGGTCACTTAGTAGACAGAAATATACAAGCAGAATAATGTTATTTTCATGCTGGCTAAGACAACACCTGTTTCGCATTCCACAGATCAAGGAGTAATATGATTTATAAATTGTATTATTTAAGAAATACATTTTATTAGGCTATAGCTGCCACAGACAATTATTCCTCTGGTGGTAAAAGTAAATTGAAAACCTCTGGAAAGGATTCACAGACTCTGTTAAGGAGTCTTTGATGATTGATGGGTATTTAAGTTGGGTCCATATTTTTGCAGTGAATTGCAAATTCATTTTGCAAATGAATTATGTTACATTTCAGAGAGATGGCTCCTAGGTCTTTGAGAAAGGCATTAGGTTGTGTTAAAACATTCTGGGGTAGCAGGAGAATGGGAGATTTATATCTTAAAAGGAAGAGAAGTAATTTTCAATTGCAAGTAATGTACAGTAAAAACCCTAAGAAAAAGGAGGACCTCTAATCCGAAAGAAGTCTGTCTAACATTTTGAAAAGTAGACGAGAACTTTGGGATGGTATACTGCCTCTTATAATATTAAATAGGGTGGTT
Source organism: Chlorocebus sabaeus (assembly GCF_047675955.1). Taxonomy (NCBI): domain Eukaryota; kingdom Metazoa; phylum Chordata; class Mammalia; order Primates; family Cercopithecidae; genus Chlorocebus; species Chlorocebus sabaeus. The sequence goes on along the minus strand of NC_132910.1, from coordinate 86,732,331 downwards.
GACGTAGACCTCATCAAGAAGACATTAATTGAGCAAATGAAGTACTAGGCCTTGGAAGATCAATCTTGGTGTGAAGACAAAGGTAGAGTAAAAGCTTTAAGGTGGAACATTGACTGGCATGTTAGAAGAAAGCAAAGAAATGTGTAAGGCTGGAGAGGATTGAGTGAGTATGAAAGCAGTTGGTGAATTTACAAAGATAAAAGGGTCCAGATCATTTGGGGTCTTGTATGCTACCGTAAACATTTGATTTCACCCTTAAAGAGCCAGAAAAGTTCACAATGCCATTCTATTCAAAGACCAAAAAGAAAGACCATATTGCAAAAACAAAATAATCCATATAAATATTTTTAAAAATCATGTAATATGTAGAATGCATTTGTCTTTGCTATGCTTCCATAATGATTCACAAAGCGTTCTTTATGAAGTATTCATAAGCAGTCTTCATGAAGGATTATTCTCTATAGAATCTGTCTCTACTTCTTCCATAGAATCCAATGAAATATAGAAAAATACGTTTACTATGTGGAATATAATTGTTTATAGCCATTATATCTTTAATCAATTAATAATATATTAAAGAATAAAAATGTACAAAACCCACAAGAATTAATAAAGTAGAAGCTGAGATAATAGGAAATAAAAGCATTAACAAAATTTACAAATACTTTATGTAATAACAGTCTCTGAAATATCAATTTTCATACACAATGTGTGACCAAAAAATAAACAAACAAAAATCAAATATACTTCTATTCCCAAAATAAACATTACTACCTCCAAGTTTTATTCAGAATCATCTGAAAATTGTTTCAAATCTGATTGGTTATCCGATCCTATGCAATATGAGCTTATCAATTTGTAAACAGTTTACACTCGTGGAATTTCACTGTCAGTGTTTGTCAACTGTAAGACAGAAAAAGTTAAACACCATTTTGATTTATTGAAAATGGCTTGCAAAGTGCTAAACTCACGAAGTGTGCATACAAATAATTTCCCACTGTTCTGAAACCAGCTGATTGTCATTTCAACTTGCAAAATGAATTCAGAAATTACGTGACCTAAGTGACTTTATATACACTCCTTGATATAGTCTCGCTCTGTGTCCCAACTCAAATCTCATCTTAGACTGTAATCTGAATTGTAACCCGTACGTGTGGGAAGAGGGACCTTATGGGAGGTGACGGAGTCATGGGAGAGGTTCCCTCATTCTGTTCTGATGATACTGAGTGAGTTTTCACAAGATCTGATTGTTTTGTGATGGGCGTTTCCCCCCTTCACTCTACACTTCTCTTATTCTTCTCCTTCCTGCTGCCATGGGAAGAAGGAGGTATTTGCTTTCCCTTCTGTCATGATTGTAAGTTTACTGAGCTCTCCCCAGACCTGTGGAAATATGAGTCAATTAAAATTCTTTCCTTTATTAATTAGCTAGTCCTGGGTGTGTCTTTATAGCAGCGTGAGAATAGACTAATACAATAACTTGGTACCAGGAGAGTGAGGTGCTGCTATAAGGATATCTGAAAATGCGGAAGCGACTTTGGAACTGGGTAACAGGAAGAGGTTGGAGCAGTTTGGAGGGATCAGAAGAACACAGGGAAATGTGGGAAAGTTTGAAACTTGCTGGAGACTTGGAGGACTCAGAAGGCAGGAAGAAGTGGGACAGTTTGGAACTTCCTAGAGACTTGAATGGCTTTAACCAAAATGCTAATAGTATATGAACAATGAAGTCCAGGCTGAGGTGGTCTCAGATACAGATGAGAAACTTGTTGGTAACTGGAGCAAAGGGACTCTTGCTATGCTTTAGCGAACACACTCGCATCTATTAGCCCTTCCCTAGAGATCTGTGCAATTTTGAAATTGAGAGAAATTATTTGGGGTATCTTACTGAAGGAATTTCTACCTGGCAAAGTGTTCAAGAGAAAGGAGAGCATAAAAGTTTAGAGACTTTGCAGCCTGAAATAATGCAATAGAAAAGAAAAACACATTATCTGGGAATAAATTCAAGACAGCTGCAGAAATTTTCATAAGTAACGAGGAACAGAATGTTAATCACCAAGACAATGGGAAAAATGTCTCCAGGTCATGTCAGAGACCTTCACAGCAGTTTCTCCCATCACAGACCTGGCGGCCTAGGAGGAAAAAAAAAATTATTTCATGGGCTGGGTCCAGGTCCTCTCTGCTGTTTTCTGCCTAGGGAATGTATCTCAGTCACTCTAGCCATGGCTAAAATGGGGAAAGGTACAGCTCAGGTCATTGCTTTCAAGGGTGAAAGCCCCCAGCCTTGGCAGCTTCCACGTGTTGTTGGTCCTGCAGATGCACAGAAGACAAGAATGGAGGTTTTGGAACTTCCACCTAGGTTTCAGAGTATGTATGAAAATGTCTGGATGTCCAGGCAGAAGTCTGCTGCAGGTGGAGAGTCGTCATGAAGAATCTCTGCTAGGGCAGTGTGGAAGGGAAATGTGGCTTCAGAGCAGCCACACAGAGTCTCCACTGGGGCACTGTCTAGTGAAGCTGTGAGAAGAGGCCCACCATCCTCCAGACCCCAGAATGGTAGATCCACTGACAGCATGCTTCATACACCTGGAAAAGACCCAGACATTCAACACCAGCCTTGAAAGCAGCTGGGGCAGGGGCTGTACCCTGCGATGTCACAGGGGCAGAGTTGTCCAAATATGTGAGAGCTTAACTCTTGCATCATTGTGGTCTGGGTGTCAGACATGGAATTAAAGGAGATCATTTTGGAACTTTAAGCTTTAGTGGCTGTCCCATTGCATTTCAAACTTGCATGGGGCCTATAGCCCCTTTGTTTTGGCTAATTTCTCCCATTTGTAATGGGCGTATTTACCAAATTCATGTACCCTCATTGTATGTAGGAAGTAATTAACTTGCTTTTGATTTTACAGGCTCATAGGCAGAAGGGTCTTGTCTTGTCTCAGATATGACTTTGAACTTGGACTTTTCAGTTACTGATGAAATGAGTTAAGACTTTGGGAGACTGTTGGAAAGGCATGATTGTGTTTTGAAATATGAGGACATGAGATTTGGGATGAGTCAGGGGTCGAATGATACAGTCTGGCTCTGTCTGCCAATCCAAATCTCATCTTGAATCATGATCCTAATTGTAATCTCCAAGTGTTGAGGGAGAGATCTTAAGGGAGGTGGTTGAATCATGGGGGTGGTTCTCCCATGTTGTTCTTCTGAGAGTGAATGAGTTCTCACAAGATCTGATGGTTTTATGAGGGGCTTTCCCCCAGCTTCACTCTGCACTTCTCTCATTCTTCTCCTTCCTGCCACCATGTGAAGAAGGACATTTTTGCTTTCCCTTCCACCATGATAGTAAGTTTCCTGTGGCCTCTCCAGCGCTGCAGAGGTGTGAGTGAATTAAACCTCTTTCCTTCATGAATTACCCAGTCTCAGGTATGTCTTCATGGCAGCTTGAGAACTTATTAATACACCCCTGAAGACAGTACATAAACTGAACCAATATATATATGCCCATATTTCCTTTGATTAGCATAAATTGTTAATTCTCTCATGAAGTATAATATTGGTCCTTGGATAAAGGACTGATTGATTAGACTTGTCAAATCAGGAAAGAAGATTTACTCTTCAGAAAGCCCAGAACTTGTTATTTTATATTGCACAAAATCTCGAACATTCTTGAACAATAATAAAATAATGTAATTTAATATAAATTTTATTTTTCAAAATGGATTAATGAATAATTAAATCTATATTTATTGGGCAATTAGATGGCTTTACTATCTGACCTTATTCTATTTACAATTATATTTAAAATCACACATGGTGTCATTTTGTTCTTGTTTTCCAAAGATGTTTACAATTTTATCCACATCATAATTTATTGAATTAAAGACTATGTCCCAATTTGATATAATTTTAATATGAAACAAGTGATTGGGCTAACTTTTTAAGAACATGTCTTTCCAGAAGTCATAAAAACACATCACCTCAGCTGGCTACATCTATTTATTAAAGATACATTCTTTATGAAACATTAGGGAAATCATCACTAGATAATACAAAGAAGTATTTCTGACTGGTGTATAGTGAAATTCTATAAGTGTATAGTCCTAAAAATCACTTAGACTGTGTCATATATTTAATCTTTGAGTCTGGACTCAAAGAATTCAGTGCTCAAGGCAATCATGTATTTGCTTATTGTTTTCTTTGGATCACTTTACTAAACGGTACTCTTGCGACCTAAAAAAGTTGCATAAATATGTGTTCTTTTATTGTTTGGCATAATACTTAGCTTACAGTAGGCATTCTATAATTTCTTGCTTATAGAGATAGTTATATTACTGGTGGAGAATAATAGGCTCTGGAAAAGTTTAAAAAACCAAAATCAAAAACCTTTTTTTACTCTTTCCAAGTAAAAAATTAACTCTTTCCAAGTTAATTATTACTGTCTAATAACAAGGTAGACATTCGGGAGTAGGACTGGCCTCCACTACATTGCAAATATCATGAACTTACAGATGTACATGTACCTTTGTAACTATAAAACAGGAAAAATATATAGCAGGGCGTTAATTTTACTTAAGATTGAATAGTGGAAGCAAAAAATTTCAGCATGACTTTTTCAGGTATAGACAAAGCAACTTTTTGTACAATGTCTGCATTGTCTTCAAATTAAAAATAAGAATACTCGTATAAGTTCTGAATTTTTATTTACTAAAGAATAATTCAAGAAGGATCAAGTTCACAATCGAGTCAGATATTTGGCATTTAATCTGTGCAAAAACAAAGTACCTCTCAGTTAGAAACTGCTTTCTTTCTTTTACCTACACCCTACATTTTAAGTCTTACATCTAATTGGGTGCATTCTAATGAAATGAGGTTTTGACTTCTACACCATCACTTCCAGTTTTGAATTGTGCGCCACTTCCTTCCAGTTATATCACTATGTATTAAAAGTTTAATGCATTCTGGGCATTTCTCAAATGCTATTTTTTAAGTTGTTGTATAGCCCAAATAAGAACTCATGAATTTCTGTGATATCACTGATTTTATGATCATTGCCTGTTTATACAGCATTCTGAACACTTCTTTCCCACAACAGTAATATAATGTTTTTAATAAAATGTAGCTAACAGTGACCTGTACACCGCTTCCAGCTGAGAATTTTCTTTATCCTCATAAAGTATGATAAATCTCTAAGGTAATTTTTGAACTATTCACTTTTTAAACATATGTGCCTTGGGAACCCCTTTTATCTGCAGTATAATAAAGTAAGTATAACTCTGATAAAATTCCACTTCCATTCATATTAGAGGACTATTAATGTAATCTATAGTTTCAGCTGTTTCTTTGTTTTTATATCAAGAACATCAATAAATGAAACTATTACTGGTGAACATCTCAGACTACTACACAAAAATAATTTAGACACCAAGAAAATTAAAATATCTTTAGAGTGAACTGTGGAATTAGAGGAAATACCCTCTTTGGGGTAAAAAAAATAGATTAAGGAGTTTCAAATTTTCGATATGGTTGTTGATAAAGATTATCTTCTTGGCGAAAGTTTAATGAGCTTCTGAACCTTCTCCTAAGCCTACGTATGCACTTCCTTGTAAAATCCAGTTTTGGCCAAGAACCTTGCTAAATCAGTTTACCAAGAACTCTCGATTCTTGACATCTGATTATCTTAGATATCTAATTGGGTTTTTCATCCTCCACCATCCTCCAAGTGATATGTGATCACTCTGGTTTAACTTCAGAAAGAATCTTGTTAGGTCTGTTTAGCCAGAATCTTCCTGATTTGGTTTAGATACTCGTCCCCTCCAAATCTCATGCTGAAATGTGATCCGCAGTGTTGGAAGTAGGGTCTGGTGGGAAGTTTTTTGATCATAGGGGCAGATCCCTCAAGATTGGCTTGGTGCCATCTCCTTGGTGATGTGTGAGTTTTCACTCTATTAGTTTACAGGAGAGCCGGTGATTTAAAAGAGCCTGGCACCTCTCTTCTCTCTTGCTCCTTTTCTCACCACATGACATGCCTGCTCCGCCTTTGCCTTCTGCCATGAGTGAAGGCTTCCTGAGGCTTCAGCTTAAGCCAAGGAGATGCTGGTGTTTTGGTGGTATAGCCTGTAGAACCATGAGCCAAATAAACTTATTTTTTAAAATAAATTATCAAGTCTCAGATATTCCTTCATAGCAACAAAAAACATACTTACACACTACTTTACCCTTGATTTTTTTCTCTTAGTGATTTTCCATCTCCTGACACCCTCTTCTCTACTGTTTCTTGGCTATAAATTCCCACTTGTTTACGCTGTATTAGGAGTTAAGCTCAATCTTCCCTTCCTTACAGATCTATCACAATGATCCTGATAAATTTCACCTTACAGTGCTTTAACAATTATCACTCACTAATTTTTTTTTTGTTTAACACTCTACAGTGTGGTATTCAGGTCTTTTTCTAAATTGAAACAGAAACAAGAAACACTGGAATTGTTGAGTCTCACACAATAAATAGCATGATTTATTTTGGTTCTCTTCCTAAATATAGTGGAATACTGATGGGGCATTTGAGAATGTTTTAGGTTGACCAACTAAAATAAAATTTGCCCTCAAATATATGTACTTAGTGGAAAGGATCTGTTTATGTATAAAAATTAACTAACAAGGCAAATTCATATATGAAAATATAATTACCACAATTAGTTTTAAACACTTTTACTTGCCTCTATGCGTTTCAAACATATAGTAAACTTACTATTTATTTTGTATTTCAAATACATAAAAGTAAATATAAGATTTAAATTTTTGCTAAACATATGTAATGATCAAATAAAGTTTTACTATTACTTTTCATATCTTATTTCAGACACAACTAACAAGTACAAATTCATACTATGAAGTTGTTTTTAGTTACCTAATGAGATCATTTGTAACTAAAGATTTACTCTGTGCTCAAATGTTTTATATAAATAAAGTAGTTTTTATTTTAACTTTCATTTAAGGTTGAAGGGTGCACGTTCAGGTTTGTTATGTAGGTTGATAGTGTATTGTAAGGGTTTGGTGTACAGATAATTTTGTCACCCAGGTAATAGTAGCTGGGATTACAGGTGTGCACCACCACACCTGGCTTTTTTGTTTGTTTGTTTGTTTAGTTTTAGTAGAGACGAGGTAATTAGCAGAGTACTCAATAGGTGTTACAGTTTTTTAACCTTCATCCTCCCTCAACACTCCACCTTTAGGTAAGGCTCCAGTGTCTATTATCCCCTTCCTTGTGTTCATGTATACTCAATGTTTAGCTTCCATTTATAAATGAGAACATGTGGTACTTGATTTTATGTTCTTGCATCAGTTTATTTAGGATAACCTCCAGCTTCATCCATGTTGCTGCAAAGAACATTATCCCCTTCCAGTATTATTGATTGACTATGTTTTAAACACATTATTTTTTATATTGCAGTGTTTTTCTAGAGTAAGTTCTGTATCTCTTTTCTATAAGAGAATGATCAACCTCTCCTTCATCATCTTATTGACCGGGATCATCTTGCTGACAAAGAGAACAGGTGCATGAAGGGTCCTTAAAATTTAATGCCATGTCTGTATTTAATACTCTTAAATGGTAATACATACCACCTTACAATACAAGGAAGGGCAGAGAAAAAAAATATGAATATTATCATTACTGCAGTCCACAGAGGAAAAAGCAGAGATGAGGTAAAATGTAGCTTATTCAAAGTAAACCGTTAAAATGGTTTCACCTCTGGTGTAGGGATTAAGTGTAAGGACTCTGGGGCCAGGCTGCCTGATATCACTGTCCTTAATGCAACACTTAATAGATGTGTGATCATGGCAAGTCATGCAGTTCTTTAGTTATTTCTGTCTCTTTAAATGTAAAATGAAGATAGTAAATTAAATACATGTTTGTCGATAGTGCCATGCCAAGCTATAATGAAATCTGAGGCAAAAGAAAAAAGTCAGTACTACTGATCTTTCCTTTCTTTAAAATCTTGACATTTTGTTTATCTTGGGTTTTCTTACATTATATTTTAAATGTTGCATTGAAATATTTATTTTGCTGACTGATCTCTTGGTGATTTGTTACATTGCCACCAAGATGAGTACCTCACTTTACCGCCCAGTTTCTGAACCTGTCTCCTTAGATTGTCCAAATATTTGGATAAGTTAAAATGTGTAAATCACTTGCAATGAGGGCTATTGTGCACTAAGAATGATAAACATAATTATTAAAATTGTGATGAGATTAAAATTTTTATGCATATAAAAGTGGTCGAAAAATGTTAGCCATGTTGGCCAGGCTGGTCTTGAACTTTGAATCTCAATTGATTGGCCTGTCTTGGCCTCCCAAAGTGATAACTATTTGTTTTCTATTAGTGCTTTTTTGATCCCAACTTCCTGCATTTCTACCTTCTTGTGTGTGTAGTTTATTTTTTGTGAGAAGTTTAAGTTCCTTTCTTTTGAGCATATTCTATATCAGTTGCTTTTAAATGGCCCAGTCTGTATTTTCTGGCTTCCAAAAGGGTGAAATAAAAATAAGGAGGTGGGAAAGGGTGCCGGCTCTTTAAATCTCCTGGAAGTCATTTTAGCTGTAGTGGAAGAGGCATGCAACAATATGGGAGATACAATGGTTGCCTGCCTCTTTGTCTGCACCTCTGTAATCAGAAGCAGCAGTGAGTAATTAGAACATAGATCCCTGATATTTGGACAACAGGGTCCATTTTTCACCCTCCACACATTTCCTATCAACCTCTGACCCCTGCATGCTATGTGCAAGCTACACGGGCAACATTTGCACAGCTTCCTGCCTAGAAACTGAGGATGAGGGAGGGATAGATAGAAAGCTGCTACTGCATTAAGACCTCGAAATTACTGTCCAAGTCTTCCCCCAGAAGTTGCTAGCCTTCGATAGACCCCAGAATTTCAAAACAGTTAAATGTAACAGATTCTGCCAGTACAATTGTTGTTTAGCAGGGGAGACAGATTTCTGGTGCTTCCTACTATGGCATCTTCCTAGAATCCTCCTAGACTCACTGTATCTTAATTTTTAACTTATTTTATATTTTGTTTCTAGTTTGGACTTTCTCTCTTTGTACTCATTCATATTTAAGGATTTTTGAAGGTAAAGACTTACAATATGCCTCAGTTTAACAAGATCATATTTATGCAAAAGCAAGTGCATAGCAAGTGCAAAGCAAGGACTTAATAGCAAACATTTTTTGAAGCCCTAAGGAAAACCTATACATGAGTTCCATGAAGACTCTATATCAGAAGATATGGGTAAGAAGCAGTCAGTAGACTATAAACACATTGCTTATAATGCAAAGAAGTAAAAATACTAACTCTATAATTCAATGTTTCTCAAATTTTATTTCCAAACAGAAATGCTCATCCTCATCTGGTACACTTCCTCCAAATCCAAAATCAAAGGAACCTTCCCAGACATTGTGAATCAGACACCTACAGAGTATATATACACTTTTATTTTATATAATCTTTCAGAGTATAAAATACATGCTAAATTTTAAAAATTATTTTAGTATTGGACACATTTATGGATTGTCTGAAATGGCTTATTAACTAACTAACTAATGGTAATAGGCTACTGGGATTTTTGTAGTAATGTAAATAGATTCAACATATTAAAGCACAATCAGATATGTGATATGGTCACATTTGAATACATTTGTAGGAGGAGTATTTCTCAGCAATGCAAATCAAAATTTATGTGATTAAAGGCATAGTTATTGTGCAATCAAGTAAGCACATATAAAATGTTTCCATATTAAAATGCATATGGATATTATTTATTTAGAAGCACCTTGGTACAATTATTTTATTTTTCTAGAAAAAATATTCCAACGTGTAGTTGTGAGTCACAGATTTATTTTCATACCAAATAAAAAATATTAGAAATTTAAAAGCAGAGACATTGAGAAAAAGTATATACAAATAGTAAAGCCAAAGACTTAATTTTTTTCTTGAACATAAAACATCATATAAACATTAATTTGCACACTGTCTTCCATATTTTAGGGCCTGTAAAGAATTATTATGGATAGTTTATATTAGCCATAATTATGGCGTAGCCATTAGGTTGGTGCAAAAGTAATTGTGGTTTTTGCCATTTTGAGTAACGCCCAGAACCGCAATTACTTTTGCATCAAGGTATAATAATTCCCATGGCAACCAGTTAAATGTAAATTAAAATGATAATGATCAAGTTAATTTTTTATTGAAGAGCTAATTCTACTAAAAAACTCTTAGAAACTGTTGCTGATTTTCGTGTAAGGAGTAAGGAAAGGATCCAGTTTCAGCTTTCTACTTATGGCTAGCCAATTTTCCCAGCACCATTTATTAAATAGGGAATCCTTTCCCCATTTCTTGTTTTTCTCAGGTTTGTCAAAGATCAGATGACTGTAGATGTGTGGTATTATTTCTGAGGACTCTGTTCTGTTCCATTGGTCTATATCTCTGTTTTGGTATCAGTACCATGCTGGTTTGGTTACTGTAGCCTTGTAGTATAGTTTGAAGTCAGGTAGCGTGATGCCTCCAGCTTTGTTCTTTTGACTTAGGATTGTCTTGGAGATGTGGGCTCTTTTGTGGTTCCATATAAACTTTAAAGCAGTTTTTTCCAATTTTGTGAAGAAACTCATTGGTAGCTTGATGGGGATGGCACTGAATCTATAGATAACCTTGGGCAGTATGGCCATTTTCACGATATTGATTCTTCCTATCCATGAGCATGGTATGTTCTTCCATTTGTTTGTGTCCTCTTTGATTTCACTGAGCAGTGGTTTGTAGTTCTCCTTGAAGAGGTCCTTTACATCCCTTGTAAGTTGGATTCCTAGGTATTTTATTCTCTTTGAAGCAATTGTGAATGGAAGTTCATTCCTGATTTGGCTCTCTGTTTGTCTGTTACTATTGTATAAGAATGCTTGTGATTTTTGCACATTAATTTTGTATCCTGAGACATTGCTGAAGTCGCTTATCAGCTTAAGGAGATTTTGGGCTGAGACTGTGGATCTAGAACTAGATGTACCATATGACCCAGCCATCCCATTACTGGGTATATACCCAAAGGATTATAAATCATGCTGCTATAAAGACACATGCACACGTATGTTTATTGCGGCACTATTCACAATAGCAAAGACTTGGAATCAACCCAAATGTCCATCAGTGACAGACTGGATTAAGAAAATGTGGCACATATACACCATGGAATACTATGCAGCCATAAAAAAGGATGAGTTTGTGTCCTTTGTAGGGACATGGATGCAGCTGGAAACCATCATTCTTAGCAAACTATCACAAGAACGGAAAACCAAACACCGCATGTTCTCACTCATAGGTGGGAACTGAACAATGAGATCACTTGGACTTGGGAAGGGGAACATCACACACCGGGGCCTATCATGGGGAGGGGGGAGGGGGGAGGGATTGCATTGGGAGTTATACCTGATGTAAATGACGAGTTGATGGGTGCTGACGAGTTGATGGCTGCAGCACACCAACATGGCACAAGTATACATATGTAACAAACCTGCACGTTATGCACATGTACCCTAGAACTCAAAGTACAATAATAAAAAATAAAAATAAAAAAATAAAAAAATATAAAGAAACTGTTGCTGATAATTTGGTATGAACACAGGTTTTTTACAAGACTATATTGATGCTTTGCTTAATGAAAACAGTTTACTGTCTTTTAGTCAATTAAAAATAATAGAACCAGAATGCCATATTGTAACCACCTTAGAGTATTTTTATAATAATATAGAGTGTATGAAAAAGGTCAATAATTAAAGACTAAAATAATCATCTTAGAGCTAATAAACATTTTACTAAGGTATCAGATTATATTTTAAATTAATTTTATATTCCTTGCTTTAAAAGATTAAATTTGCTACTTTAATAATATTATAAATTATTTATTTATGTATGTATATATTTATTTATTTTTGAGATGTGATCTCACTACGATGCCCAGGCTCGTTTTAAACTCCTGGGCTCAAACATTCCTCGTGCTTCAGCCTCCAAAATAGCTGAGATTAGAGGAGTGAACCACTTTCCCCAGCTCAAGGTTATAAATACTTAAGTAAGGAATTCAGATGCTTTTTAGTCTTATTTAGCACTTCTGTATCATATTTAGCATCAAATTTTCTGAAATTATTAATGCATTGACCTATTATAGCACACAGTGACTTAGTTTAGTTAGACATGCTGAAATAGGTAAGCATATACAATTTGCAAATATTAGGAAGTTTGGATTTCTTTTTAGGTACCTACATTGTGAAACACCTTATTAAATGTATTTCTACATTTTGTGTACGGATGTTCATAATCAGAAGAAATCCAAATACATCTGTGTGATGATTGAAACATAAATAGAGCTGTGGTTTCTTTTGAGCTGATGCCCTGCTTCTTCCCAGCTGGGACTTTTAGCTCAATCAAAACAAAAGGGATGTTCTGGAGAGAGAATTAAAGAAATCTTCTGAGTGTTTTTAGATACACTGTCTGTGTTAACCCTTTTCAAGTTTCAAGTTTTAGATCCCTCTTGTTCCCACTCCAAAAGTGTTCTAGGGGAATTGTAATTCTTTTTTCCATTTCCAGAATTTTCTGTTTTTCCAAACAAGTGCCTTATCTGCCAACAATGCAAACTAAGCCACCAAATTTAACGCAAAAATAACAACCGGTTCTTTCTAGCCTACACTTCAGAATATTAAATTCTAAGTGTGTTGTGAGAAACTCATTTCAACAACCAATTACTGCTTCAAAGACACAACGAACACTAAGTAAGAAAGCATCATCAACCTCACATTTCTGAAGTATATGTGCTCTGTGTGAGCCAAACCCCATGAAGCGTTGAACCAAACAACCACAGCAGGTTCCTATCCTCTTGGTTATTCAGCATTAATTTCTTAATGCCTGGTTGGTCTTGCTGATGAGTGGCCTCTATCTCTCAGGTATTCTGCAACATTGATTTCCAGCCTTGGAGTGAATTATTTGTTCGTTTTCTCTTTGCATGATTTAACACAGTTGGATTGTTATAAAGAGAGGAGGAGGGAAGAAAGCTCTTGAATAGATTTGCCCTACTTGAGGCTTTCTGTTTAGTAATACTGATGTGAACATACATGTTTTTCAAAAGATTGCTGAGATTTCTTCCAGCTATAAAGCTCTAAAACTTTGCACTGAGCTACCAAATAACTCTAATTAATAACTTTCGTAGCCAACATATATGGTTTATAATTAGGATCACAGTAATAAAATATTTTCAGTGGATATAAAAAGTCCTTCTAGCCAAAATATGTTTTTCTTCAAAAATTTTACTAGTGGGAATGTTTTTTTAATGTGTTTTTCCAAAACGCTTCCTAAGCAAGTTCAAAATCTCTTTTGAATGTTTGCTATCTTATAATTTAGTGCAATAGCTTTGAGCAAAAGTGTCACCTTTCAATATATTGGTATTCTTATCTAATATAATACTGAATGAGTGCTTTAAATTTCTGGTACTACACCCAAATAGCATCAGTAATTTGTTAAATATCTGAAAAAAAATGGTGATCTGATTTAAAATCATTTAGCAACAAAAACAATACACATAGTGAACAGATAGTGGTTATTGCTGAGTCATAGCTATCTCATTATTAACATTCCTGCGTTCATCATCCGGTCATCAATATCTTCATCAATATTTAAAAAGTTTGGCATAAAAATAACTTTATCACACAATTTTACAATTATTATTTGTGATGAATACTTTTAACTCGAAGTTACAGCTCATAGAAACATATATAAACATACAAAAGTTATCTAAAAGGATCTTAAATTCACATAGTAACTTAATAACCTCTGAAAGACACTCTACTGAAACACATAATGAATTTTTGTATCTATATTCAGTTAGTAATTTTCCCAATGTCTCCCCAAATATTATTCTCCTCTCAAACATGTCAATTGAGTACTTAAATGTGCACGCATATGTCTGAGCATTAAAAATGGTATAATAAGACCTAGTCTGTATTTCATTCATGGGATACGTATTGTACAGATTTAGATTAAAACATGAAAACTTTTAGATAAACAAAAATGTAAAATATCTTGATAGTTTCTGATAATTTACTTAATGTTATCAAAGGTAAATTATATTAATTTGGATGTTTCCCATATTTAAATGTTCCTCGAAAATGTTCTAATATTAAGTTTTCTAAAGTCAGTGTCAAATATTTTTTCAGATGAATGAACCTTAAAACTTTTTCTTATAAAACAAATTCAACAAATTCAAATTTTAGTAAAGAACTGGAAATTGAGTAAAATGGAATATTATGCTGAACATGCAGAATAATGCAGTCTCCTCTTATCTGTAGGAAATACATTCCCAGATCCCCAGTAGATGCATGAAACAGCAAATACATCATGGAATACTATACAACCATAAATAGGAAAAAGACTGTGTCCTTTGCGGGGGCATGGTTGAAGTTGGAAGCCATTCTCAGCAAAATAACACAGGAACAGAATACCAACCACCACATGTTCTCACTTATAAGTGGAAGTTGAATGATGAGAACACATGGACACATTGTGGGGGTAACGACACACACTGGGGCCTGTCATCAGTGTGGGAGGCAGAGGAGGATCAGGAAGGATAGCTAATGAATGCTGAGCTTAATACCTCCGTGATGAGATGATCTGTGCAGCAAACCACCATGACACCTGTTTACCTCTGTAACAAACCTGCACATCCTGCACATGTACCCCTGCACTTAAAAGTTGAAGAAAACAAAAAAGAAATTAATAGCAGATAGTACTAAACCCTATATGCGCTATATTTTTTACATACACATACCTACTTATAAAACAGTTGAATTTATCAATTAGACACAGTAACCGGTTAACAACAATAAATAATGATAAGATAGAACAATTATATAAATATGCCAGCATCACTATTTTTGAGCTTTGAGACTGTTATTAAATAAAATAAGGATTACTTGAACACAAGCACTGCAATTTCACAAGTTAGTCTGATAACAGATGGTTACTAAGTTGCTAAAACAAGCAGGTAGCCCATGCAGCATGGATATCCTGGATTAATAAATGACTGAAGTCCCTGGAAGGACAGAGCAGGATGATGCAATATTTGATCATGCTACTCATAACAACATGCAATTTTAAACTTTTGAGTTGTTTACTTCTAAAAGTTTTCTTTCTATTATTTTCCGACTCTAGTTAACAGCAGCTAACTGGTACCAAAGAAAGCAAAAGTTCAGATAATGGTGGACTACTGTATTAGCTTCATCATACAGTCAGTTGGTCAACTAACTTTTAAAATTTCATAAAATAGGGTAGTGATAAAAAATATGGACGGAGTACTTTGTCGTCTGGTGAACATTCTATGCTAAATTCTAGATCTTAAAATAGGGAAATTATCATTGTGACCAGATTCATTTTCAAGCTACTGAAAATACCAACCAAAAAAATTAGATAATTAGGATCTCAAAATCTTCTGCATTTTTTGCTTAATTTGTCAAATTTCTGTATCATTTGAACATATTTCATCCAAAAATATTAAGTTAATACTAGTTTTAAATGGCCTATTAACATATGCAGGGAGCTTCAATTGTTTTAAAAAATGTTAGTCAATTTGCTTACAAATTCAGATTACCCCCAATTATTATGATGATGATGAGGACATCTACAATAAAAACAGCAACAACAACATAATAAATAACAAGAAGCCTCTAAAAGTAGAAGCACCTGTGTACTTTTCTATCTGCGAAGGACATGTGTAGAAGGGTGTAGAGATGAAAGAGAGAGACTCATAAACAGATCCATCATAGCCCTGTTTTATAATTATAGATTTATTAAAATGAATTTGGTTTTTAATGGTCAGTCAATATGCCAAAGAATATTTCTAATTATCCTGCAAATTGTTTGCATCTGTGACTAATCCTACTGCGATACATCTTTGCCAATCAACTCACACCATTTCTGAATACTGCTTATTTATATTTCTGTCAGTGTTCACTGGCATTTTACACTGTACACCCATACTTTTTCTCTTTTGCAATTATTTTACAAGTAATTTACATACCTATCTATTGCTTTTTCTACTGAAAATTACATGGAATTTGAATCACATGTTACTGTATCAGAAAAAAATTGGGTTGTGCTTAGTTTATTCTTACTTTTAGCTTTAGAAACCTAGAGGTCATTTATTTATATAGCTAAAATTTAAGAATATAATTTAAACACTCAATAAAATGGGAGATATTTGACTCTTTTTAAGTCAGCATGTGAGGAAACTATAATGTAATGTTCTGAAATGTTTCATCTCCTATAGGATCTGACAATGCTGTGTATGGATAAAAGAAAGGCATTATTTTAGATGATCTCACTAAAGTCCTTTGCAAATCTAAAATTCAAGGAAAAGAAAATCAAAATTTGATATTAATAACTAAACAAAACCTTCCTGTGGGCACCTATCCTTTCTAAAAGGGAATAAAAAGATATCTTTGTACTAGGCAAAATAGATCTATAAAGTGCTGCTTTATGCTTACAGAGTATGATGGGTAAGTAAGCCATGCTGCTACTTGCTAAAGAAATGACGTTTATTTCAAAATTTCTGCCATCTTTTGCCATTACTAATAGATAAAATCATTATGGCTGTGAATAGATAGATAAGTTTTTGTAAAGTTCCTTCATAATGTTTGGGATATTTAAAAAACTGTACAGAATTATGTTTGGCACAGGGGAAAACAGATCAGAGTAAATTAGCAAAACTAAGAGGAACATAGACACAATCCCAATAATACAGGTTGAGAGAACAATGAGAAACATTTCTAGTTAGAGTTACTCTATAGTTAGGATGGCCATGGAACTTTCAAGAACAGGGTATCTATTATTGTTTTCCTATCTTTTAAAGAAAAAACTTGCTTATGAATATAAGCCCTAAATCTTAAGCAAATCTTTCCATAGAGATGAATATTAGAATTTTTTTTGGAAGGCTAGGTCCAGAGTTGTTTCAGTGGAACAAAAGAGTGACAAAAAGAATTAGTACATCTGAAGTGAGCTATAATAAATATGAAATATTCAGTGGAAGTGGAAAATTAAAGTAAAGGTCACTCAGAAGAAGGTAAGTTTACTCTAATGTCCTTAAAGATAATAAAGGTAATGTTGGCTTTCATTCTAAAAACAGGTGATTGCATCGCAATGAAGACAACTGTAAAAGTGAAATTTTATTATAAATAATTCTGCCCTGAGCACAAACAGAAAACATTTGTGGTATCTATTCTTCATAATCAGGTAGAATTATTATAGGTTTTTGATTTTAGGGGAATCGATCTTTTATGACTATATATTCTTTCAGTTCAGATATTCTAAAATAAGGCCATAGAATGGGTGCGTAAGAAATTTCAATTATAGTGAGCCATTACAGATTAGAGAATTATGACTAGTAATGATTACATATATGAAAGAGTCAAGTAAGAAATGTAATTCTCTGACCTCTCTGGTCACTGTCCACATCACACACACTTTGTTGGCCTATCTGGCCTCCTTTATTTCCTTAACTCATACCAGTACATATACAATCATTTCCACAGGCACACAGCTGGCCAAAACAAATCACATGGTCAAAGCAGATAACAATGCTGTGAGAAAGAATATTCCTCCTGTGGTGGTGCGGAAGGGTCCTTGCTGAACTTACCAACATTCTGATACAATATGAGTTTGGGGATTTCTTTTTTAACAACATATGTTCTATATACGTTTTTTGGTATATTTTATTTTGTGTCCTCTTGAAGGCCGAAATTTCAGGAGAAGCTCATATAATTAGCTTACTTACTCCCAAGATGCATTTAGAAACATCATTTACATTTATTTACTTACTTTGAGGGAGGCAAATCTAGCCAAATGGAAGCTATGCTAACAATGCAAAACATTGCTAAATTTGAATGTGAACACATTTAATAACTACTTCTCTAAATGTTTGATATGACTTTGTTTTCATTTTTTTTAAAGAAATATTCTCTAAAGTTTTTTCTAAAAAAAATCCCACTCCTAAGCTAATACATACATTCAGTTTAATAATTTTCTCAAGTCAGATAATTTTGACCAGGGCTTTGAGAAATGTATTTTTCAAGCAAAAAGTTATCAATTCTATTTATATTACTTAAACCTGTTGTTAATACAATAATGAAGATACACATCTACCTGATAACAATGGTTACCAGATAATAAATCACCAAGATGATTATATGTCTGCTCTCAAATTTGACTTTTTGATCTTTTATAAGAGAAACACATTCTCAATATATATTTGTCTTCATTTATAGAGTTATGGTAAAAATAACTATTTTATATGTTTTTGTGTGAAAAAAGGGCAAAGATGTAAAATTGTGAGAACTAGTGAATGATGCTGATCTTTTGCATAATTATGGTTATTATTATTATTACAATTTAGCGTTTGTCAACTTCTGAATTTTAGTTAGGGATTCTGCTAAGCAACTTACTAAGTTCCCTTTATTTATTCATTACATCACAAGAAAAATACAAAATAGTTTTTTAGATAGGTATTAGTACTAGGTACTAGGTAGTACTTTAGGTAGGTATGAGTACTAACCTCATATATAAATAAACAGGTAGAATAGAGTTAGTAGGCCAAGTAGACACAGATAGCTCATGGTGAGAGTGAGTTCTCTGATAGCCTCATTAGAATGTCTCTAGGGCAGAGTGTGTAATATTTAGCTCAGGAGCAGCCACTACCCTACTTTCTGTCCTTGCATATATCAATAATCAGGCAGCCACTACCAATTAATCAGAGTTTGCATACAATTTGAAATGTGTTTATCATCTGGCTCTGAAATGATATAGTTCACAGAATAAACAACTTTGTATAATTAGTAACTAGACCACCAGCTTTAGCCAATCCTCTTTCTCGTCTGGTCTAGGTCCGGATGAGATTTTACAATCAGGCTACTCATGGAATGGTGAAAGAAAAAAATCAGTGTAGCCATGCATGTGGGGGACAGGGGCCTACATGTACCCCCATATTTTAAAATATGCTCTCTAGGTACTGATACTAGGTGCTGCTGATGTACTCTATCATCACTTTAGGATTAGGAAAGTTTGGAATGGACAAAAATAGTTGAAATAGTTAAAAAGGAGATAATGGGTTATTTATTAAATTATTTTGTGCAGTTAAAAAAAGAAATAAACAGTGGATACGTCAATAATATCTATTCTAAGAAAATAAGAAAACTTTTCATACAATTGGAAGACCAAAGGAGAAGCCCAAGTAAGGCTATTAAAAATGCTTAAACTACAGAATGAGAATCTGAAAACATTGCAGAAGTAGTAACAAAGATGTCAAGAATACCATTAAAAACAATACTTAACATCTTTGTTTTTCTTATTTAACTTCATTCTCTAAACAAAAATAGTATAGTATACTTGTGTAAGCATATGGAATGTCATGAAATTGGTATTTAGATTAAAAGAAAGAGACTATGAAAAGACTGGAGCTCAGCAATTTCTGCAACATTAGAACAACATATTGCCTGTTCTCTTTATCATACCAATTAATGAATGCCATCTTATAAAGGATAATGCATCTCAATCTGTTTGTTATCATGAGATTCCCAGGAAAAATCAAGAATTTTGCTACAGATACTGCTTATATACCTATTAAATGTTGTACAAACAGTACCCAAATGAAGAGAAAAAGGTACATGATCCCTCGAATATGCACAGCACACATCGTAGACAAATACAAGTCTGCAGGCAGATACTTTTGCACCCTACATCACATACACTCAACTGCCTCTAGTTTCAGTTTTGGCTGCTATAGACAGGTTCATGTGAACTCTGGTTCACCAACAGCTGATGGCATCCTGCTTCCAGCAACATTGTAGCTGTGGGTCTTTTCACTTTTTTACACAGGGATTTCAGCCAAGTGTCAGACCACGGGGGTCATGGATGAATACATCTCAGAAATGAGAGGTAGCTACAGTCTACAGATGAACAATACTAGGTGGCAAACTGCACTTGCCAATGGTCCCAGAGAAAATGAACTTGTGTTATGTACCATAGCAAGTTGGGTAATGACAACATTATATCAAATTTTCCTCCTATTTGTCTTACTGTGCTTGATTCCTACTTCTTGAGATTACTTCCAAATAAAAGTAATTACCATCAAAGAACAAACTACCTACATCCGAGTTTTTATCTTCAGTGCTATTTTTTGAAAACCCAAAATAAACCAGAGGATATTATACTTACTTGGATCACCAGTGGTGCTCTCTCTTGCTCTCATTCTGTTTCCTTTTTTATTTTTATTTTTTCGACTTAGAGCAAAAAATTATCTAGTTCTATCTTAATTCCTGTACCACTAAGTACAAATGAATAATATATATATTCCTTAAATAGGCACCCATTACAACACATTAAATAAGAACAGAAATACTGGGATAATTATTATATTGTCCCTATTCCTCAATGCCCATGCCAGCCCTGCATATGCTTATTTAATCCACTGCAGCATAAGCCTTTATGTCTTCCCCCAATACACCAAAGCAGGGAAGAATTCTTTACATCGTTACATGTGTCTGTGACATTCTGAAGGTGCTCACTTCAGTGGCAAACATTACAACTTGTCAAATAAAACTTATGTGTATGATGCTTGGCTTCTGTACATCTTAGATACAAACTATCAGCTATTGCTCAATCCTACTACTGACCATGTACAGAGATGAGGAACACTTAGAAAGCACATAGTAAACTATTGTATAGCTAGAACCAGAAAAATATGGTCCATAGGCAAAATCCAGCCCACCAATATTTGGTAAAAAATTGTAATGGAATAGAGCCATACTCATTTGTTTATGTATTGACGATGGCTGCTTTCACACTACAAAAGCAGAGTTTCGTATTTGCAGCAGAGATTGTATGGTATAATAGCAAAAAAATATTTACTAACCATGTTTGCTGAAAATGTTTGCTGACACCTGTTCTACCCTATGACTCTGGAATCATGTGAAACAAAATATTAATTTTGTTTCTTCCTATCAACTTTTATGGTATATTAAAAGAAACTATGGATTTATACTGTATTCCTCGATCAAAAAGTATAAAATCACTTATCCTTAATAATGACTTTGCAGCATGGACACCTTTAAAATATTTATAAAACATAGGACATTCCAACAAAGAAGTAACAATACCTGATTAAAATGTCACTATCCCTGCTCTAGGAGCTGTGTGAGAGCACTGATCAGATCTCTCAAGAGAGAATCTGCTTTTGGCGTATAGTTAACTGACAGACTATACTTACTACATGTTCAGTACCCGAAATACATACAAGCCAATCCTGAGATTGCTCCCAGTCAATGGCTGAGTTCAGTACGGATGCTGGAGTGGTGCTCTTAAATCAGATGGTCTTTGCTCCAGGGCTGCTTATCCAGTTAGCGGAGTGTTTCTCAGAGTTTCACTGCAAACTGAATCTCTTCCTAGCTAGCCCTCTTTACCTTCTCCTCTGCCCTGTCAAGGGGGCCTGTATTGTTTTCTGAATGCTCTCTTTCTCTGCCTAACCGTGTGTCCTTTTTAACCTACAAAAGGAATTTCAACACATTCCCCATCTTGGCTCTAATTTTGGAGAACCTGAATTTACATACCTGCTCTGTTCTTGTTTCCATTTGCTATGTTTTATTATCTATCCCACTCAAGTAATATATAACACCAAAATAAATTATGATTGGAGAATGACAGTTTCTGAAAATTATTTATGTGGTTATAGCTTGGAATAGTTATAGAATCAGGAAATCTGTGGGGATATCATTTTTCAACAGTGTCATGTTTCTACACATCTTCTGAGAAGAGACATTACTCGGCTACATTTCTCTGAACTACATTTTCAAGGCTTTTAAACAGCCTTGAAAGTTAGGGATAGTTTCTGCATGTGAGGCACATAGCAGATTTGACTGCTATCCAAGATAGTAGAGATAATCTTTCTCTCTGGTGCAAACACCAAGCAGGTTTTCTAGAAGCCCTTTTAAAAGATGGAGTTTCCTAAGTTGATGTTTCTTCTGTTGTGCAAAAACCAACAGTGTGTGCAGCATCTACCTGGGCAGCTCCACATTCGCCCCATAGAACCTAGGAGGCCAGGAGAACCAAGGAAGTCATGCTGTTTGCTGTGCTGAAGAAAGGAAGTCTTTAGTCTTCAGTCTTTTGCCTGAATCCATGCAATTATGGCAGAGTAGCTTGCTAGCATGCAGAGTTAGAAGCTCAAAGTCTTCACAGTTCTTGACAATGTCTAATCAATTAAAAAACAGAGGCTTTTTTTTTTTTTGCAAAATTATTGAATTTTAAATAAATAACCATTAAATGTCCTTTCCTCAAATACAAGTTTTACTGTCTTACCTCTGTGATAGGTAAATAATTTTCATTGCAAAGTATATTTTAAAATTCAACAGACTTGTTAAGACCATTTTGGGTTGCTGTCAGACAATTCAAGAGAGAAGGAAAAAAGCATTTTCCTACAAATATATATAGTTATATTTTCAAACTGTTTTTATCAACAAAGAACCCATTGATTTAGGTAAATAAATCACTTGAGTATTCTTATTTCTCCAAAACCCACATGATTATTTTAGATGAAAGCAGATCTGTGGTTTAAACTTTGGCTCTGTCTGGCATTGGAAAAATGACTGACAGGATCTGGCACCTCATGTAGAAGCCTCCTCATTTACCCTTTAGCACTTTAGCTGCTGTATGTTCAGCTCATGTTCAGCTATGATGATTATTTTATGCTAATAAAGTAATATTATGTAGTTTATACCAAGACAGGAAAAAGCAAAATGATCCTGGAGAGGACTCTGCAGCTGTGTGGTTTGACTGTATATGGTCCTTGGGGGATGCGATTATCAGACAACTGGATCATCATTAGGATAATTAGTGTACTTGGCAACTGCATTAGTGGAATTATTGTCATTGCTCACAGCTTGTCAGTGCAATGTTTTTCTGATTTGCTAAGATTTGTTTTTATAAATGAAACTGACCATATGAGTGAAATCAAGAAAAGTAAATACTTCCGTTATCTGTATTCAGTCAATTTAAGAACTGATACATAGCAAGTGAATAATGTTAATCCTAAAGGGGTATTTTCTGAAACTAAATGATTAAATTTTAACTGCCCTGGAAGTAAATGTATGGAATTAAAACAAAACGTATTATTGCTTATGAGCAAATTGTCTGTTTACATTTTTTTTTATTACTAACTGTAAGTCAATTGTTAGAAGGGAAATGCTGAGGCCAATCTTAATTTATCTCTCCCAGTACTTTGACACCCAGTGGGCCTGCAATGATTATCCACTAAATACCTTCAGCATGTTTTTAGTGCTCAATACTGCTTTTTTTTTTTTGTTGGTTTTGAAAGACTGAATTTCTGATTAATGTTACCTGATCTCAATAATTCTGACGACCAATGACAATGCAACCCTGGCTGTTCAGGTTTGGCAAAGTTCACCATTTCTATGCTAGAGAAACACAACCTTAATCCACATGATGTTTATGACTGTTTCCATTACACTTAATCTTGAAGCACAAAACTCTTCTGTTTATTTCCAGTTTTGCTTCTCTCAGGAGATTGATCAGACAAGGTCATACTATATGGAAACTCAGGCTTTCCAACTCTCTTCATCAAGTTTAACTACTTCTGACTTCCAACAAGAAGGTGGAAAAACTGAGTATGTGTCTTTACTGAAACAATTTAAATTATTTATGACAATCTTACTATTTTTTGTCACGTAGATTTGGATCTCATATTATTCTCCGCACTTTTTTACCACATACTATGTGTATATATATATATATACATACACTTTTTATCATATATGTGTGTGTGTGTATGTGTGGTTTTTTTTTAAATTTCTGCTGCCTCCACAGAGTAGCTGGTCTCAGAAAAAGTCATAAAGTCGACCATATCCAACAGTCTGGGAAATACAACAATAGGATTCAGTAATATCAACACTCACTCCTCAAATTTATTATCTTTTTTATGAAATATTTTAAAATATTATTTATTGGATTTCTCCCTATAAATGTAATCCAGCATGTGTAATTTGAAAAATATTTAACAATTTTTATCCAATAAATAAAGATGACAACAAATTAATCCATAAAAAGTTAAATATTTAGAGGCTATATTCAGAAATTTATAAAAGCTTGCTAAAGGAAATAATATTTATTTTAGCTTCAAAGAAAAATAACAGAAGTAAGGTATCAGAAAACTATTCAAAGTATAACTCATAGATGACAAATAGTATAGCTCATGATAAAAATAAATTTGAAAGCAAACATATGACATAATTTTCTCAAACAGGAAAAGGGACATAATTTTTTAGAGCATTATTGAAATGCAACACATTTTTCACTTTCTCCTTTTCACTCTTGAGTTCTACCATTCTTTATAAAATCCCTAGGCCAGCAGCATTCAAACATCCAATTTATTGCATACAATAAGAGCTTACTAAAGTCAAGAGAAATTAAAGGGTATTTTCAATAAATAATTAGATTAATATAATTAACTTTGATTCTGCTTTAAATGGTTTAATTAATACTAGCGTTGAAAAGCAGAGACATTTTCTCAGCATGAATTATTTTAGTTGAAGTATCAATATTAAATGGTAAGTGATTTGAAAATTATACTGACCAAATCACTGCAGGCTACTAAATATTCTACTCAGAATGTGGACATGTTTCATTTTAAACCATTCATACTTGTTCCCATTAGGAGTCTGCTATTCAAGAAAAGTATTTTTCATTAGAGAGAATTAATCTTCTTGATAAATTCCTCCTATACGTCAGGTACTTGGGCAATGCAATTTTTATTTCAACTAATCTTTTTTATTGTAATTATTATGTGTAATAGATGAGGCTAGTCTCCTTTATTTTCTTTTACTCTAAGTTCCAGTGAATCTAGAAATAAGTTCTGCAAGTGAACGTAAGAGATTTTTTTCTATGTTATTTAATGTACTGAATTGTAATGCAAATATGAGAAATGTTACACATTTATAATTGACTATAAATAAAAATTGAGATTAAACAATAAAATCAAATTGCATTAAGATAACAAATACCTATGTAATCTATGGAGCTTAATTTAGATTTTACTGATAAATTTACATGATATTTGCTACATGTAGGAATGCTTTTTAAGTCTTAATTTTTTTATTTTAAGAACAAGTTTGATGACTGAGTAGGCTCAAAATGCCTTTACATTTTACTAACTATTCTCTTGTTTATCCATCAGTCATTTAACTCTTTATCCTATATTTAAAATTATTTCTCATCAATGAATTCTTCTTATTTGTAGACAAAGGTAATAATATACATCTCTAATACTTAGTCTCTTAGTTGTAAAAACCAAAACCCTTATTTTAAAAAGTATGTATACATGTGACATCTAGGGGACTATTTCATTAAATATTTGAATCAAGTTGATCATATTATTCAGTTTTATTGTACAGATAGAGACAATCTTAAAGCTAATATTACATGGCATTTGTCTTGCTTACCTACTCTGTGCCAGATGTTTTACATATATTATTTATTTATTCCTTATGTAGTAAGTACAGTGTTATTATATACATTTATTAAGCTAAGTAAACAGACTCAGATCTGTAAATTATCTTACTTTAATGTCACTAAAATTGACAAAAGTATAATTTAATTTTATTTCTGTCTTACATTATAGACCATGTGATATGTATTTTTCTATACATGCTAATATTGTAAAATATATGTGGTATCTATGACAATGCACCTCACATACTTCCAATTATATAGGAGTATAATTGATTAAGGACAGCAGTAGCTGCACTCTGAAACCCATTGAAACACTGGTACCAATGTCAAGTTTTCCAGTCTGTGAATAAATACAGCAGGAATACCGAGGCAAACCCATTCCTAGGAAAAACAGATCCTTTCTTATGGATTCCCTTACTGGAACACTCCCCAATACCTTTGCTGAGTCTTTCTTAAACTGCATAGCAGTCTACGACACATTTACCCTATCTTCTCTCCCTCTCTTTTCTTCAGAGCTGGAGTTGCTTTCCATTCTTTGTTATGGCTTGTGCACAGGCATTTTCTCCAAATTAAATGCTTGCACATCAAAAAAAAAAAAAAGAAAGAAAGAAAAAAAAGAAGTGACCAGCCATTTCAATGAATTTTGTAAGGGTCCAGTGGTCAGAGATATTTTGGAGTAATCCTTCCAAGTAAAAGAGAAGTACTACATTCTTATTCCTCAACATGAAAAGAAATACAAGGTCTAATGGTCCATTCTGGATTCTGAATTCAACATTTTCTACATCTAAGGTTATTTCTCTTGCCCATACGCCTGGTGAAACGAGGAAGGCCTAAAGCAAGAAAAAAACTTGTAGCAAGTTTAGTCACCCAAGGATCAATTGATTCGACCATGTGATCTAGCATATTTTATTGTACTGGAGGTGTCAGGAGGGGAAAGAGATGTAGTATGAAGCTTACAATAAACTTCAGTGGGTGAACCACAATGTATATCCCCGGGTTTCTTGAGAGATGCTATGCTATCAGTAGCAAAGTATAATATACGGTTACACATCTTGGTATATTATGGACTTTGGTAGGCTTCGAACATTTGATCATGAAAGACGAAGTGAGCATGGATCTGAGGATAACCATAATGGGATGGATTACATAAGATTAATGAAATCTTAAAGTGCAATAGACATAACAAAAGTCTATCAGGACAAAATTAGTACACCCTGAATTTAGCCCAAGCAGGACAAGACAGCCCAGTTAAGTTCACAACCCCATGTAACTCACTGCAATTACAATAGTATTCCACTTCCATCTTACAGTCATGGCTGTATGAAGATGCAACTTTTTTTTTTTTTACATCCACTTGAATGAATAGGAAAACACAAAGACTTTGTTTAAAGATGGATCACCTCAGGAAATACATGCAATACAAAAATGAACAGTGACTGGATTACAGCTACATTCGAGAGTGAGTCTGAAGGATAGTGGAGAGGGAGGATCTTCCCAGTGGACAGATGTGTGAGGGTTCATTTCGTCATGCACACTGTGTGCAAGGAAAAGTGAACTGAGGTGAGAATATATACAGAACCCTTTGCATAAGTCAATGACCTAGCTGTCTTATTGGAGACCTGAGACGAAAAGGACTGGAAAATCTGGATTAAGGAGGTCTGTGGTAGAGGCATGGAGATGGACACAAGGGAGTGGCCACAAAGTATGGAAATTTTGCTATTACTCATTAATGCCCATCAAACAGCTTCACACAAAAGAGGCGCTAAACATCCACAGGGTAAAAAAAATGACTCAGCCATTTTATATTAGCCATGTTTTGCCATTGGTCTTCTGATAACTGGCATAATGGGCAAGTTAATAGCATGCCCATGATGTCAGAGATAGAGGCTGTGTATAGCTCGGAAAGCATGGACTCTTATTTTTAAGGCTGTTCTAGCTGCTTCCACCTCTGAATGCCCAATGTGTCAGCAATAAAGGCGATCACTTTACTTCCAATCTAATATTATACCTCTAGAGACCAATAGGCCACTCGTTGGCAAGCTGAGTATAAAGAACTCTCCTTTCTAGAAAAGCTAACATTTTATCTTTATAATGCTAAATAACTGTTCTGTCTATTCTGCCTTTACTATCTGAAAAAACCTTGACAAGCACTCTTATTTAAGATCTTATGGGATACTTGATCCATAGTCATACAATCCTTCACAGGGTGGCATCTGACAAGGGAACTCACTTTACAGTAAAGGAGGTATAGGAATGGGCTCATGACCATGGAGTCCACTAGTTGTGCTACGTACTACATTATCCAGAGCTTGCCGGCATCAAAGAATGCTGGAATTGCCTACTGAAGGTGCAACTAAAGCATCAAATCCAGTTAAACACTCTGAAAAAAATGGAAAAATGGATTACTATTCATCAGAATGCAGTATACTTGTAAAATTGGAGACCTCTATATGGTATTGCGATTCCAAGAGGTTTGATACCTGGGTATGAGAAACAAGGGTTGCAAGAAAGTGTGTCCCGATTGCCATCACTCTCAATTACCCACTGAAGGATTCTGTGACTTCCATCTCCACAACTTTGGACTTTTCAGGTGGGAGACCTTGGTCCCCAGTGAGTAGTCACTCTTGGTAGTGAACAATAAAGGATCTCATTGAACTGTAAGTTACAACTACTACCAGGATACATTGGATGTCTTGGGTCCAGGGACCAGCAGGCAAAAAGAGACCAGCCATCATGGTAACTGATCCTGTCCAGAAGGAGGAGGTAGGGCTCTATGTACATAGCAGTGTCAGGGAGAACAGCATGTGGAACTCTGGCGATCCACTTGTGCGTCTCCTGATATGACACCTTGTAATTGAAATAGATATGTGCAGCAACCCCAAAATGACAAGGGTATAATTATCAAGGTGTCATAATTTTGCAGTTGAAGGTTTTAATCATGCCATCAGATAACCCACCAAGACCTTCCAATATTATGTCTTAGGGTGAAGGAATCTAGAATTTATATGGGAAATGAAAATATTAAGTAGTAGTTGT
Source organism: Chlorocebus sabaeus (assembly GCF_047675955.1). Taxonomy (NCBI): domain Eukaryota; kingdom Metazoa; phylum Chordata; class Mammalia; order Primates; family Cercopithecidae; genus Chlorocebus; species Chlorocebus sabaeus. The sequence continues at coordinate 86,703,720 of NC_132910.1, read as the reverse complement.
GGCCCAGAAATCAACTGCACAACAGGACATATATTTCATTCCAGTAACATCCTTTTTCTGAGTTTCCCTTTAGGAAGAAAGGCTCCCATAAACTAAGAGAGAGCTGTTTTCTGAATACTGAGAAGTAGAGTTTTACAATAGAAGGGATAGACCCCAGTGGCAATACAAAATGTCTTGCAGACCTCACCTGTAGGAAGAATAATTGACTTCATACCCCAGCCACTGTGATCTGAAGTACCTCATCATGTTTATTAAGTTGTAGCAAAAAAAGTAAAATAAAATCTACCCATTTCACCAATTTTGAAGTATAAAATATGATATTAAGGGTCTTCAAAAAGTTCATAGAAATATATATTATGAAAAAAAAACTATGCATGAATTTGAAAAAAAAAATGTATCTAAATATATCACACTACCTTGTTATGACATGTCTGGACAGGATCTATTTTGAGGCACTGAAAGGGATAAGCCATCAGTTTAAATACAAGCCCGATCAGGGTAACATGAATTTTGCTAAAATTGAAACTTGAACACACATCAAATATATGGTAAAGTTTCGGTGGAAGTATGGCTAAATTACTGATGATTTGTGAAAAGTTTAGGGGATCAATTCCTCAAACAAATAAGCAGTTTATATATGAATAACTTATTTTAAGTAAGAGCAAGACAATACTGAAGATGAAGCCCATAATGGCAGATCATTCGCATCAATATGTAGGAAAAAAGTCATCTTCTTCATGTTCTATTTGAAGAAGACTGATGATTAATGGCATAAACAATAGTCAACTCTATGCACATCTTAATTGATTCTGTTTACACAGTTCTGACTCAAAAATTAAAGTTGAGCAAACTTTCCACTTTATGTGTGCCAAAACTGTTTTACTCAAATCAGTTGCAGGCAGGAGCACTGCTTACAATGGAAATTCTAAATAGGTGGAATTTTTTTGAGGAATTGTAACAGGAGATGAAAGATGGTTTTACCCGTACATTCCTGAAAACAAAACACCATCAAAGTAATGGCTACCAATGGGTGGATATGGCCCAGTCAAAGCAAAAGTGCACCAGTCAAACACAGGCGTTGTGGCAAATGATTTTTGAGATGCTCAAAGCATTTGGCTTGTTCACTTTCTGAAGGGCCAGAGAATTATAACATCTGTTTATGAATGGAGTGTTTTGAGAAAGTTAACCAAAGCTTTAGCAGAAAAATGCCTGGGAAAGTTTCACCAAGGAGTTCATCTGCACCATGACAATGTTCCTACTCATTCCTCTCATCAAATAAGGGAAATTTTGCAAGAGTTTCAATGGGAAATTATTAATTATCCACCTTTCATGCTTGATTTGGCTCCTTCTGGTTTCTTTTTGTTTCCTAATCTTAGTAAATCTGTAAAGGCACACTTTTGTCTTCAGTTAACAATGTAAAAAAGATTGAGTTAACATTGTCACATTCTCAGGACCCTCAGTTCTTTAGAGATGAACTCTATGGCTGGCATCATCACTTACAAAGTGTCCTAAACTTGATGGAGCTTATGTTAAAAAATAAAGTGTATATTATTTATTTTTATATTTTAATTCCATTTTTCTATGAATAATTAAAAATCTCCTTGTATTGTTAACTATATGCTCACTGTGGCATTATTTACAATAGCCAAGAGGTAGAAACAATGTAAATATTGATGGATGACTAATGAAGAAAATGTGATACCTCACAAAAATGGAATATTATTCAGCCTTTAAACAGGAAATCCTATTGCTCATAATAATATGAATGAACCTGGAAGACATTATACTAAATAAAATATACCAGTTTCGGAAAGACAAATATTGTATGATTCCACATATGTGAGGTATCCGAAGAAGTCAAACTCACAGAATAAGAAAATAGAATTTAGGCTTGCAGAGTCTGGTTGTTGGGGGAGAATGAGGAATTGTCCAGTGAGTGGAAAGAGGCAGTTGGACAAAATGAATAAGTTCTAGAGATATACTGTATAATATAGTGCCTACAGTTTCAACCACAGTAGTGTACACTTAAAGACGTGTTAAGAGTAGAGACCTCATGTTAAGTCTTCTTTACACACACACAGGTGCACACAGGAAACCTGGTGGTGACATTTACAAACTTGATTGTGGTGATACTATTACAGTTATATGCATATGTTGAAAGTCATCAAATATGTATAGGGTGTTTTGGTATATCCATTTTACCTCAATAAAGCAGTTGATAAGAAAGATTAAGCATTAAGCATTAAAACTTTAGTTATATTAAAAAGGGCAATATCTTGTTACATAATGCTGATTAAAATGGTTATAATGAATTAGCAAAGTCACTAGAAAAATTTGAAAATACAACTTAATTTTTAAAACATTGCAGGCTAATGTAAATTGTGTTTGCAAAAAAAATCACAGCAGGCTGAAAAATTGTTATTAAATATTCCACATGAAAACTGTGATTTAAAATGTCTAAAATTCTTAAGTAGACCATAAAAGGAATTGACACTGTAATAATGATGTTTGAATATGAAGAACAAATTCACTCACTAATAAAAATTCAAGAAATAATTGAAACGTGAATAGACAACTTTTGGCAAATAATTAATTTATAAACTTTCATTCCTGGCTAGCAGGCAGTGAGATAGACACATAATATTTATCAGATTGTACTTTCTTATTAATATTGCTAGGAATTTATCAAGAAATGTAGCATATCCATACCCTTTGACTCATCTGTTTGTTTCGTAAAATCACTTACATATTAATCAAAATATTTATCTAGATTTGTATACACAGGTGTAAAAGTCTATAATACTGTGTATAATATTAGTAACAATGTTAGTAACATCCATCAAGACAGATGTAGTTGTACCAATTACAAATAAATTGTCAACTATATAGTTCATACTGAACTGCAAGACCCATGCGACCTTCAACCCTGCTAATTCATTATAGAACTCTGGAACCTAACACAGTGCCTGAAAAATTATAGGCAATTAATAAATAATTATCGGATACATTTATACATTGTAAATGACTGGTTAAATGAACATGACATATTATAAATTAAAAGAAATGATAGGAAACTCTATAAACTATGTTTAAACACATAGATAAATGATATTTATCTATCTGAGAAATGATAATGATAAATAGATAAATGATATTTAGTATTAACTAAAAGTAATTTCTTCAAAGTTAATATTTATATTCTAATATTTACATTCTAATGTACAGATTTTCTTTTCTTTGATAGTTTCCTTTCTGTTATCCTAAGTAGGAAAATTAATTATTCGAAAGCAATAAGTAATACGCTGAATTAAAGAGAAGGCTCAAGAAACAGCCTTTGGCAGAAAATAAGGAAGAAAGAAACACCCTGCTTAAAACACCAGCGCTACTTCCCTTTGCAAATGACAAAAACTTCCTTACTTGTGCCCAGCAAAAATTTAAGTCATCCAAGATCCCAAATATAATTGTTCCCCACACCAAGGCCTGTTCATGGCATGGTTTGAAATCCATCACACTGATATTGTTTGTATATTAGTAAGCAAAGGATGCCAAAAACAGACACACACACACACAAGAAAACCCCCACAGACTTGGGAGGCTTAAACAACAGAAATTTTATTTTTTTACAGCGCTGGAGGCTAGAAGCCCAAGACTAAGTTGTTTGCAGGTTTGTCTTCTCCTGAAGCCTCTCTCCTTGGCTTGCAGATGGCCTTCTCTGCTTGTCCCCATGTGGCCTTATCTCTGTGCAAGCACATCCCTGACATCTTTCTTTCTTCTTGTTAAGTACACCAGACATAGTGGTTTAGGGTCCCATCCTGCACATTTACCCTTAATTACTTCCTTCAGGATTTTATTTCCAAATACAGTTATATGGAGCTTAGGTCTTTGACATATGAATTTTAAGAGGGAAACAATTCAGTCCATAACAGCCTCCAACTTCTATTATGTGAAATTCCATATATATTTTACAGTTATTAATTATTGGCACCATCAAATCTATGTGAAACTGGACTTCTTAAAGCCTTTCATTTAAATTTTCTTTTACACTTAGTAATCAAAATGTATAAAATATTTTATCTATCCATAGTTTCAAACTTGAACTTTTAATTTTTTATGTGTGACTCATTCTGCTTTTTCAGAAATGGCTTAATATTGTACATTATTTTTGGAGACCCTGAAAGTTTATTTGCCTTTAATATGGTACTTTTGCACAATATGTTATTTAATACTTAAAAAAGTTTAAGAGTAAGACAAAATACATTATTAATTGTTTGTTAGTATTGTCTTCTACAATATAACAATTTATATCGAGGTATCTGATTCGATTTGCCTCGTGTTTTAACTGTTTCTTGAAACATTGGTGCTTTGTGGATACATTCACTATATAGGGGAAAAATAAATATCTACAATATTTGAGTAGACGTTAGAAAAGAAGTGCTATTCTGTGATTTCATTTACTTTTATGTGCAGAATAAAATGTAAAAAGTTAAATGATATTTGAAAATATTGGAAAAAAATCAATTTTCAAGATATCATTGAACCTAAGGATGAGATATATAAATGGGGGAAAAACTAAGGAAATGGTCATAGTCTAATAATGGCTTCAAATTCATGTTGGTCTGTGTTGTCACTAAAATTCAAAAATATAGGCCATAGTTTTACCACATTATAAGAGCAAAACTTTCTCAGGGTGATTTAATATGCCGAGTTCCAGCCTCATGAACACAGAATATCATGTTACTATCCTCTTGATTTCTTTTGTCTCCTTAGAGCAACTACATAAATCCATAATAAAAAGTCTTATTAGATAGACAGATAGATGATAGATAAGGAGTAAGACTAGGGGTGAATTTTTTTTTTTTTTTTTTTTTTTTAAAGCAGTAATTTTGAATAGGTGAGAACTCCGAAAAGTCAGAGGTTACCATTAAACTGCAGAAAACTGTCAAGGGACGGCATATTCCCTGAGAAATTCTGCAAGAGTAGCATAGTAATTTTGATACGCAAAGCGGCATTTTAATAGCCAATTGCAATGGTTATTAAAATACCGTATTACACATTATCATTACAGCTCTAATGAAGACTGCTGATGACAGCTCCTCAAATGAAGGCCGTCACTATTCAGTTAGCAACACTTTTTGTTTGCCTCAGTGTCCCTTTGATAACCTGCAATAGTAATCAAAAGAACCACTAAATGAATCCCTCAAAAAAAGTATATGCTCTACTTTCTACTCTATCCCATGTCCTACCTCTACCCAATATCCTAATAAAAATCCAAGCCCTTAGAAATGAGCAAAATACAAAAGAAAGTGCAAATGCACAATTTTTTATGTTTATGTGATAACTATTATATGGATGTTGAAACATTATAAATCTTAAGTAAGAAATTTATAGAACTGTTAGGCAGTGTTTTTGTTTTCGTTTTTTTTTCTTTTTAGGCAAAAGAGAACAGAGACCATAGAATGAAGAATTTTAAAGCCGTAATGGAAACAAATTGGAGCTTTAGAATTTTTTAAAGTAGGCTAGCTCCTAAATAGGAGCTAGAAATTCTAATAGGGGTAGTCAGAGAAAATGAATTGAAAATGAAAAAAAAAAAAACAAAAAAAGAACAAAATGAAGAAGAATGTTTTTCAATGGAGAATCTGAAATTTCCAAATGAATCAGATTTGACATATGATATTAAAACACTATGTGACCAGGCAGGTATTCATCCTACAGAAATAAAAAATTATGTCCACACAATAGTGGCATAAATGATTCTTCATGATCACAGTAAATTGAATATGACACAAAAGTCCTTTACCAGCTGAATTGATAAAGAAATTCTAGTTTTAAACCACTACACTGGAATAATGCCCAGCAATCAAAAGGAACAAATTATATATTGACAAACTCAGTATAACAGATGAATTTCAAAAGCATTTTGCTGAATAAAATCAACAAGTCTCAAAGTATTACATTGTTTATGATCCCCTTTATGTGCTACACGGGGAAAGCAAAAGCCACAGGAATGGAGATCAGTGGATGTCAGGAATTACATACAAAGGAAAAACAGCACAAATCTTTTAGGTGATCAAACAGTTCCACATTCTTACTGTAATAGTCATTAAACAAAACTGTACATGCATTTAGTTTTATGTATTTAGATTTACATTAAACAAAACTGTACATGTACATAGATACACTAAAATCAGTCTACTTTAATGCATTAATTTTTAAAAAATCAGAGACAAAAATGTACTGAAATATTTAAGGAAAATAGAAGGGAGAGAGACAGAGAAGAAGAGAAGGAAAATAAGAAAGAAGAAAGAATTATTGTTGCATTCTAACTTGAAAAATTGTGGAAATTCTTTTTTTAACTATTCCTGAGAAAATTTCTAAGAAAATGGACATCAATTTGTTTTGCTTACAATATCTTGTTGTTAAAATAATTCAGTTCCCTAGATAAGGTTACAATAAAATCTGTTTTTGCTGTTTGTACTTGATGTGTTCCAATAAAGTATCAGCTATTATTTCTAACTAGAGTCTTTCATTTTATAAAAGCAGTTTAAAATAGGGTCTTTGACATATATTGTAAGCATTATAACAAATGTACATTTAAAAATTATATTATTTAAAAATTGAATGCACATTTTTATTATTAAAATAAATTTCATCATGTTACTTTATATTATTTTATTAATTTTCATGAAATCACAATTTTGATGGATAAATCAGTTATCTATATTTGACATTTAAGAGTCACAACATTATATTGAGTGTTGATGTAAAATAGCAATTGAGCATTGAAGCCTAAGAGACAGAAAACCTCAGTGGGAAAGCCCCCGCTGCCCTTACACTATGGGACATTAACCAAAATGTGTAAATTTTTAAAGGCTTAGCTGCTTTATTATAAAATATGAGTTACAATAGTATTAATGAACTTTTTATAAGTTTAAAATTAGTACCATATTTAAATTAGCATGGTACTTGGCATACATAATTTCAAAATTAGTATTAAATATTATTGGTATAAATATTACTGTTATGATTATTTGCAAATATATCTTTCAATTAACTGTAAAATGCGAACAAATCTTGTAACATTTTAAAATTGGCAATTGTTCATACCGCCAACAATGAAATGTGTTCAATATTCTTCTATAGTTAAGTATTCATTTTATGTGTCTGAAAATTTTGTGTATTTTAATATTTTATGTGTATAAATGCTTTCAGAGTAATTACTCTAAAAACTACAGTTCATTATAGACAACATGTGCATGAGCTTCGTATTTTTTATTTTTATTTAAAAAATATGTTTATTGTTATTGATGGGGAAATGTAAGCATTGATGTTTCTTTCTGTACCACTAGAGGCCATCATATGCTTTCTTAAACAAATAAGTGCATATGCAAATAAAATCTTAATTTGAAAGGCACTTATAACTAGTCTGGAAAAATTCACATGTTATATAATCGAGGAGACACCATATGGAGTCTGGGTGATTTGCTCTCCTTTACTGGATTATTCAACATACTAGGATAGATTGGTAGCTATAACTGAAGGCAACTTGATTTTCTAGTAGTTGCTCTTGTTATAGCAAATACAAGGAAATAAATAGAAGTAAAAATAAGATGTATTTCCAAGTTCACCAAAAATTTTGTCATGGAAATTATTTTGTTGCTTTCTTTGTAATATATTGAAGGGTAGGATGCCAATCAAGTAAATGAAAAACATTACATTCTTGAAATACATTAGATATTTATAACGTGAAGTAAGATAACCACAAATTGATGGCATTTATTTTTCTTAGGAACAACTGCGTGAGCTATATTTAAAGAAATACATAATAATTTCATGCATATATAAAAAAAGAAGTAGAAAACACTGACATATTTCCAAAAGTTAGCATGTGGCTTTATCATAAAACTTCCATCTTATTTTTAATTTTAGTGAACTTAGCTTTTTATGGTTTGCGTAGTAGTCCCCCAAGCTGTTCTGCAGTTGGAGCATAGAATCAAAGAGTTTTTGTTATTACGTCTGTATAATTCAGTGAACATTACAAGCTAATCTAAAAGGTGTTTACATGAATTAATTATTGCTATAATTTACATTATAGATTTATATTATGATGTTACATATTTCCATACACAGTAATGGAAAGATAACTTCATTAAAGCAATAGCCACCATATTAGAATGCAAATGGACCATATTTGAAGATTAGGTATGAGAAACTCTAAAATAACACTTGCAATAATTAAGAATATACTTCGAAGATTATTTAAAATACTGTTTGCCAAAGCATGAAATATCATTTGAAATCATGCTATTATTTTAGAAATTAATGAGCAGCGGTATATCACAATGACCCTGATTAAATGATACAGAAAATTTAATCTCCACCATAACAATTTTACATATCATTGTATGTAGAACCACCGATGTGAAATATCATTACAGCCCTCTTAGATAATTATAGGAGAAGCAGGAGCTTTTCAGAGCACTAAAGACTTGCTCTTTAGTTCAGGAAATAGAAGCAAACCTTTTAGCAGCAAAAGCTGAATCACGTGCTCTTGGGATCCAACACTTTAATTTTTGAATGATTACTAAACGAAGTAAAACATAATTCAAGGAAGTTGCATGTGATAATATGATGTATTTCTGTTTATGTAATTACTATTTCCAGTGAACTTTAATTTGAGTTGCAAAAATGTTTCTTCTAGTGTCACATTGCTAAATACTATAAAACAAACTGATTTTGGTTAATAAAATCTAAACTTTACTTTCATTAAAATATTAACCAAGTATTATGTAGTATGGTATAAAATAAGTGTGGTCTCTCTTATTTAAGATCTTTGATTTATAATAGACATTTTCTAAATTAAGGTAGTTTCTTTATAAATCTATATATGCAGATTTTTAAAGTACCATCTATAAGGGCAGAGTCCTAACTTTATATTTTACTTATGAAGACTATGGATACATATAATCTTTGAAGATTTAAAAATAATACTGTGCATCGTGTAATATTAAGGGGAATTTTAATATTGGAAAATGGGATATCTTATTCTACGTGTCAGCATTATCTCATCCACTTTATTTTTTAACTGTGGTCTTTAATTTTCCTGCTAAATAATCTAAAACATCTTAATGGGCATTTTCCTTGTGAAACTAATAACTAAGACTTTCAACAACCTAATCAAACCAGACCCCTCCCCCCTCCAAAAAAAATAAAGACAAACAATACAGCTGGGATTAAAGAACCAAGAGAAAAAAAAAAAAAAGCCTATATTTAATCAAGTATTTCAATGAAAAAAATTATACCAATTAAAATAAAATTCTTAAATATTTAAAAACCAGAAGGGAGAGGATGAATCTTGTCTATATGAATTGCCAGGTTACTAAATACAGAAGCTGACTCACTCAGTCAAGTCTCCAAATAAACATTCATTGCACCCAACATTTGAGTCACTGATATTTTCAATGAGATTGGTTCATAAAATTATTTTATCTTTTTTTATTATTTGCAATATGAATAGTATATCTTCATGTGTCCCTTTATTATGGAGTAAGCAGGTATAAATATTTTGCTCTGCTAGCTTTGTGTGTTCAGAGAAATATTTTAACTACTGACCTATGTGATCAAGGTACCTATGGAACTCTCATGTATCAGTCTGTTCTCACGTTGCCATGAATAATTACCACAGACTGGATAATTTACGAAGAAAAAAGTCCTCAGGAAACTGAGGTCCTTCAATCATAGTTGAAGGCATCTCTTCTCAGGGAGCCAGAAGAGAATGCATGCAAGCAGGGAAATGCCAGATGCTTATAAAACCATCAGATTTCATGAGACTCATTCATTATAATGAAAACAGCGCCAGGGAATGACCCCATGATCTAATCACCTTCCATGAGGTCCCTTTCCCAATACATTGGGAATACAATTTAAGTTAAGATTTGGGTGGGGACACAGAGCCAGACCATAACATTCAGCCCCTGACCACTCCCAAATCTTGTATTCCTCATATATTAAAACACAATTATGCTTAGCTGTTTCCATAGATCCTCTGAAATCTGTGTGGAGATTCCCTGACCTCAGTTATTAAATTTTGTTCATTTGAGGACCCAACACCATGTGGAAGCTGCCAAAGCTGGGGCTTGCACCCTCTAAAGCAACTGCTCGAGCTGTACCTTGGCCCCTTTTAGACACAGCTATAACTGAAGCAGCTGGGTCATAGGACACCATGTTCCCAAACTGCAAAGAGCAAGGGGAACTCTAGGCTCAGCCCACGAAAGCATTTTTCTGTCCTAGGCCCCTGGGCCTATGTTGGAAGGGGCTGACATGAATATCTCTGACATGCCCTAAAGACATTTTCCCCATTGTCCTGGTGACTAGCAGTCAGCTCTCCATTATTTATGCAAATTTCTGCAGCCAGCTTGAATTTCTCCTGAGAAAATGGGTATTTCTTTCCTACCTCATGGTTAGGCTGTAAATTTTTCAAATTTTTATGCTCTGCTTCCTCTTGAATGCTTTGCCACTATTTCCATGTCTTACATCAGGTATCCTAAATCATCTCTCTCAAGTTCAAAGTTCAACAGATCTCTAGGGCAGGGGCAAAATGCTGCCAGTCTCATTGCTGAAATATAACAAGAATCATATTTATTCTAGGTTCCAACAAATAAGTTCCTTATCCCCATCTGAGACCACCTCAGCCTGGATTTCCTTGTCCATATCACTATCAGCAATTTGATCAAAACCACTTAACAAGTCTCTAGGAAGTTCCAAACTTTCCCACACTTTCCTGCCTTCTTCTGAGCCCTCCAAAGTGTTTCATGTCTTTCTGTTACTGAGTTCCAAAATTGCCTATATATTTTTGGGTATCTTTACAGCAGCACCCCACTCCTGGTACCAATTTACTGTATTAGTCCATTCTCACACTGCTATGAGGAACTATCAAGACTGGGTAATTTATTTTTTAAAAAACAGTTTTAATTGACTCACAGTTCAGCATGGCTGGGGAGGCCTCAGGAAACATACTATCACAGTGGAATGCATCTCTTCAGAGGGTAGCAGGAGAGAGAATGAGTGCAAGCAGGGGAAATGCCAGACATTTGTAAAACCAGCAGAGCTTGTGAGACTCACTCATTATCACGAGAACAGTATGGGGGGACCACTCCCATAATCTAATCACCTCACACAAAATCCCTTTCCCAAAAGACGGTGATTACAATTCAGATTACAATTCAAAATGAGATTTGGTGCAAATATTTTGCTCTGCAAACTTGTGTGTTTAGAGAAATAGTATAAGTACCCACCTATGTGATCAACATTCTTATGGAACTCTCATATTTATTCTATAAGTCAGGATGCAAATTGTTAATTTCTGGAAGTCTCTGCCCTTTCTACACCAACCTTGTTAGCTCTATGCAAAGATTGGATACATTATTTACTTGGAACCCAGCTTTTGAGAAAATTTCATATAATTTTTTCCCTTAATATTACAATATGTCTGATTTTTTTCAGGTGGCTTATCTAAAATATAATACAAAAGTCAAAAGTAACATTCATTAATTTAAAATATATGATAGCAAAGGCCCTGATTTTTCCCACTATCTTCAGCCATTTATTTAATTTTGTGGAGGCAATTTTAAATATTGTTCTGAGTTGAGTAGTCAAATCAGAGCTTAAGATAGATAATACTTTTCATGATACTTCTGTGTTTTCTAATCTAGTCAGGTATAACTCCAGATGGAAAAAGAAATGACCTAGTCACCATCTGCTGCCAGAGCCTTGTCATTCATTGTCTCAGTGGTGGAGTGGTCTATGCTCTTTTATGGATTTGTGTAAATGACAGCAAACTAACACTTTGAAAATTAATTAACAAGAACATATGGAAGTGGGTGTCAGTTTCATAACATACAAAATGGTTCAATTTTATAAAATCCTTCATCTAAATATTTCTTTTCATGCAGATAATCATCTAAAATCATTTGGAAACTTGAAGGAAAGTATGCCTTAGTGATTCTGACTTACTAATTATAATACAGGATAATAAATCTACATGAAATCATTTTATATCTTAGAAATTATATAGGAAATAATTATAAGACAGAAGATTTCATCTTGAATTACTCAGATTTCCTTCCAATTTTTACATTAATCCTTTTTTTCATGGAACACAATATAGATTAAACATTGGTTTTGTTTCTTTTCAATTAAGCAAAACGGTTAGACTTAATAAAGTGAAGCAATTTATATTAGTGAAATCACCATGAGATATTTTTACAGCTACATGATTCCAAATACATTCATGCATTGCTTAACAGTGGCGATACATACTGTGAAATGTGTTGTGATATGATTTCATCATATGTGAACATTATTTGGTGTACATACACAAATCTAGATAGTATAGCTTACTACCCATGAAGGCTATATGGTATAGCCTATGCTGTTAGGCTACAAACCTGTACAGAATGTTACTATACACTCTATGCTATTAGGCTACAAACCTGTACGGCATGTTACTGTACCGAATCCCTAGGCAATTATAACACAATGGCAACTGTATATCTAAGCATATTTAAACATGGGCATGGTAATGTGTTGCACTCTCGTGCTATTACAACTACAATGCCACTAGACAATAGGAATATTTCAACTCCATTATAATCTTATGGGACCACTGTGTTTCTGTGTTCTGGCCCATCAACCAAAATGTCATTATGAAGCACAATATGTAACTTATTTGATTATATTTTTATTTTGGCCGGATATTTTTTACTAAAATTGGTAAATTCATAAAAGAAAGCATTGATTAAAGTTACAAAATTATTCCACCTGTATTACAGTTTGATTTAAACCTTCCTTTGAGCACATCGTGGAACTTACTAACATTCTACCTTTGCAAGAATTTAAAATGTCCCTAAGATGATCTATAGCAAGCTTTATGGCAAGAACTGCACTAACACAAAATTATTTTCAGAGGGATTTTAATGTACTTGCACTTCAAATATTATATTTTAAATGAGAGATTAATAAAATATTTATTTTTGATATATTTACTAGCTTCCTTTTAAATATCTTTGTGTAGTAATGAAAATATATTCTTTTAATGTGTTTTTGTTTAGAAAAATAGATTTTTAAGTGACTGTTTTATAATAGAAATAACATATTTTAATGGTGACATCAGAAAATGTGTTGTTCTCTTTACCAAATTACAGACTCTTTATTTTCTCATAAATTACTATAAAACATAAATAGAAACATTTAAAAATACTACTTTATGAAACCTGATTATTGTATAGATATCAAAATCTACATAAAGAATATGCATATGAATCTGTGATTTGAGCAACATGTGCAAAATGATCAATTTTTGACTGATGTTGTTCACATATTCCTTTTCATCAATAGTGCATTTCCCAACCACAATTGATATTATCACATACATATTTTGTTTCCATCTTTCTTGAAATAGTTGATGCTTAAAAATAAAACTGTGCTTGTTTTAGATTCGTTTCATGTTTTTCTATGCTTTATGCAACTCATATTATTAACTGCATTTTCTTAGAGCAATAATATCTGCAGTGTTTATTAATACTATTTCAAATTTTCCAGGTTTTATGAATGTATTAGTCAGCTTGGGATGCTGTAACAGACTACAGTAGGCAAGGTGGCTTAGGACACAGAAATTTATTTTCTCACAGTTCTGGAAGCTCAAGGTGCCAGCACAGTGTGTTTCTAATGAAGGCACTTTTCCTGTCTTGCAGAGAGCCATCTTTTCACCGGGTTTTCACATGGCCTGTCTTCAGTGTGAGTGTGTCCTTGAGAGAGAGGGGGCTCTCTGGTGTTTCCTCTTAGAAATACACAAATTCTCTTGCATCAGAGCCCTGTCATTATTTAACTTTAGTTTATTCTTATTCCAAATGGAGCTACACTGAGAGTCAGGATTTCAACATTTGAATTTTGAGGGAACACATACATTCAATCCATAACATTGTAGAAAATTTTCAGTTATAACATTTTTTCTCATCTTTTTAAAATGTAGTCATTAGAACTATTGTTCTGCAAAAGTTGTGTCTCTTGTGAAATAAGAAATCTTTCGAAAGTCAATGAATTTAAATATCATGTTTGAAGAGAGTCCCAAACACGTAGACTGTGTTTTATGGATTCGAATTGGTTTGGTGATTTCTTCAGTTCCACCTGAAATTTGATAGCTACAAAAGCAAATACAAAATATCAGGAAAGACATTTTTTGCAGGAAATAGATACCACCTCATTGCCAGAAGTTACCAAAATTGTGATTAATTTCAAATTATTTAACGTGAGCATTTTTGTTCAGTATGCTATGTTGTATGTACAACAATACTATTATTTCACATACATTATACACATACTTCTCATTTTATTAAAAAAAATAATATAACTATTGGTAACTTACTGGCTGAAATACAGCAATCTGGAACTCATTTCACGTATTCAAAAGAAAATCTCCAGAAACAGTTTCATTCTTGGCTAAGTGACACAGGGAGCCTTTGTCATAGGTCCAGCACCATAAACATATCCTGTGAGAAAGAAGATGTATATATGTAACAGTATGGAAATACAGGTTTTAATGTTCAGAGCATACCTTATTGAAGACATTTTCCAAGAAGAGTATTTTAAAAAGATGATGGGACAAAGCTATTGCAGGGGAAAGCCACTTGAAATTCTAAAGCTCTGATAACAAGCCCTGGAGGAATTCGTTTGTCCTAGCGTGAGCATATATGCAGGGACTTGGAGAGCTTATAATTTCAGCAGGCAGTCAGATAATAGATACATCACTCTACATTTGAGATGCATGCAGCTACTTCTTTCCCAGTCTCTTCTCTCAAACCTAAAACCTTCCTATTTATGCCTGGCGCTCATGGTATCCAATCTTGAATCCCATAAAACTACCCCAATGAAGGACCAAAACACCCAAAGAATATATACACTCATCAGAGTAGAAATAGTTATAAAATCATTGTATTTTTGTTGCTGTTACCTGATTTATTTCAACATTTTTTTTTTCTGGTAGCAAGTATTTTAGAAAGGATATTATAAGAAAATATACCAGTTTTTACTCTGTAGACTTTGGGAAATTTCATCTTCTCTTTCACTGTCTCCAGTCATATCTCCTCCAAAAGTTTTGATTAACCAAATATTTCTGCTGTGTAGTTTAAACTCTTTTTTTCAAAATTAACTTAATTGTTTAATATAATTTTAGATTAACAGACAATTTAACATATAGTACAGAGTGTTTCCATCTATTCCACACTCAGTTTCTCCTATTGTTAACATCTTACATTATTATGGTATATTTGTTTCAGTTATTGAAACAATATTGATGTATTATTGACTAGAGTCTATTCTTTATTTAGACTTTCTGAATTTTTAACTTAATATTCTGATTCTGTTCCAGGATCCCATCCAGAATACCACCTTATATTTATTAATCATATCTCAAGTTAACCACTGTTGGCTGTGACAGTTCCTTAGACTTAACCTGGCTTTGATAATCTTGACAGTATTTAAGAGTACTGGTCAAATATTTTGTAAAATGATGGCTTATTAGAATTTGTCTGATAGTTTTTCATGTGTAGACTGGAGTTACGGGTCTTTAAGAGAAGAGATAAATAGATAACATCACATTTTCATTATATAGCATCCAACATTAATACTATCAATGTAATTTTTACTATTCATGTTGACCTGGACGATCAGACTGAGGTGGTATTTAACACATTTCTCCACTGTGAAATTACTGTGGAATACAGTTACTCCACATTTGCCACAGGAAAGTTAATATTCCTGTTTATGTGCTCCACACATAGGGAGGAAGTCATTATGTGTAGCCCATATGTAAGGGATGGAAATTTATGCTCTACCTCCTTAAAGGTGGGGTATCTGCAAAAATTATTTGTAATCCTTCTTCATGGGAGATTTGCCTCTTCTCCTTGATGTACTTATTTATTCAATCATTTATTTATATCATTATAAACTCATGGATATTCATTGTATGGTTTAGGGAATAAACCAATACTAATTCATTTATTTAGTTGCTCCTACTGTTCCAGCTTCGGCCATTAAGAACTCTTTCAGTTGTCTGTTTTATGACCCTTTGACATAACCCCATCAATGTAGAATAATTATGAGCTCTCAGTGATATAAAGAAATTATTAAATAAAAATAAGTAGAGGATAAGAGACAAACCTCCCGGTTAAAAGAATTCCAAGTAATTTATGTAGATTCCCTACTCTCAAGGAGATGGAGCAAAAGTTCCCAATTCTTAAGTATAAACTGTATGTAATAACTAGCTTCCAAAGAGTAGACCTCAGAAAGGTTCTGGGTAGGGGGAGAATAAACGTACACGAGGAAACCTGAAAAACGCTACCGTATCCAGATGATTTAGGTCAACATCAATAGTAATTAAGCATGTTGATAGTATATATCCTTGATATTACGTGTTGATAACCATACTTTATCTCTGAAATCATCCTCTCCCAAAAAATCTGTAACCCTCATATCTAAACATGAGAAAAATCTCAGACAAATTCTAGTAGAGGAGCATTCTACAAAAAAATAGTTAATTAGTGCTCCTCAAACTGTCAAGATCATCAAATACAAAGGAAGGTTGAGAAACTATCACAGCCTAGAGTTGCTAGGTCAAGCAGATATGATGACTACATTAAATTCAGTATGGTATGTTGCATGAGGCCTTGGAATATAAAAAGGACATTAAGGAAAAACTAAATATAATTTTAGTTAATAATATAGCAATATTATTTTATTAATTGTAACAAAGGGCTTTCTTAATGTAAGATGTTAATAACAGAAAAATCAGGCAGGATATATGGGAACTTCACTCATCAAATTTTTGTTTTCTATAAATCTAAAAATGTTCTAAAAATAAAGTTGTTGTTAAAACAATGCTATCTGATCATAATAGAATTAAATAGAAACCAGCAACAGAAAGACATCTGAAAATTCCTCAAATATTTAAAAATTTGACAACAAAATTCTAAATATCCTATGAATGAAAGAGAAAAATCCCAAGGAAAATTAAAATATATGATAAATTGCAAAAATATAAAATTCAGTGTATAAAAAAATTGCAGAAAGCAGCTAAAGCCTTCCACAGAGGAGAATTTATAGTATCCAATGTTTATATTAGAGATTAAAAACTGAATCATATCAATAATCTAAGCTTTCAATGTAATATTTTTAAAGAGCAAAATAAATGCCAAACAAGCAGAATAGTAAGAATCTGTAATATTCAAGACAGAAAAATAATAGAGTAAAACAATAAAACAGAAAGCTAGGTTTTTGAAAGAATCAATAGTGTTCATAAATCTACTGAGGCTGAAAAAGAAAAAAATAGAAGACACAAATTATCAAAGTCAACAATAAAAAGTGAGGTGACTATGTTTTTTGTCTTGTTTTGAAAGTCTGTTTTGAACAGTTAATTAAGCGAATGTACCAACCACTTCCTTTTGGGCTTTCATACTCTGTGGCCACTGTCTACCTACACTAATCACCCTGGAGTCAGGTGATTAGCCATGCTTCTTAATTCCCATGTATTTGTATAGTATTGTCATTATTTTTTTGTCTTTATTCTACTGTAGATTGAGAAGATACTTGATATAATTTTAATTTTTAAAAATTCATGGCCCGGCGCAATGGCTCACGCTTGTAATCCCAGAACTTTGAGAGTCCGAGTCGGGCAGATCACGAGGTCAGGGAATCCAGACCATCCTGGCTAACACGGTGAAACCCCATCTCTACTAAAAGTACAAAAAGATTAGCCGGGCGTAGTGTTGGGCACCTGTAGTCCCATGTACTAGGGAGGCTGCAGCAGGAGAATGACGTGAACCCAGGAAACCGAGCTTGCGGTGAGCTGAGATCGCGCCACTGCACTCCAGCCTGGGCTACAGAGTGACAGAGTGAGAGACTCTGTCTCAAAAAAAATAATAATAATAACAATAATAATAATAATAAGACCATAAGACTTTTGCATTTCCTAACACGTGGCCTATATTGGAGAATGTTTCATGTGCTGATGAAAAGGATGTATATTCTGTAGTTGTTGGGTAGAATGTTCTCTAAATGTCTGTTAAGTCTATTTGGTCTAAAGTCCAATTTAAATCCAATGTTTCCTTGTTAATTTTCGTGTCAATCATCTATTTAGTGCTTTGAGTCGGAGCTTCCACTATTATAGTATTGTTGCCTTTTTTTTTTTTTTTTTTTTAAGTCTAGTAATATTTGTTTTGTAAATTTGGGTGCTCTGCTGTTGGCTGCATATGTAGTTAAGATTGTTAATCTCTTGCTGAGTTGGTATCTTTACCATTATAAAATGACCACCGTTTTTGACTGTTTTTGATTTAAAGTGAGTTTTATGTAAGTATAACTATTCCTGCTCACTTATGGTTCCCATTTACATGGAATATATGTTTCCATTTCGTTATTTTCAGTCTGTATGTGTCTTTACAGCTAAGGTGAGTTTTTTGTACACAACATAGAGTTGAATTGAGTTTTAGAATCCATTATGCCAATCTGTGTCTTTTAAGTGGAGCATTTAATTCATTTACATTCAAGGTTAATATTGTTATGTGAGGCTTTGTTCCTGCCATCTTGTTGTTTTCAAGTTGTTTCGTAAATTATTTTTCTTTCCTTTTCTGTGTATGTCTTTGTAAAACAATGAAATTCTGTGTTGGCATTTGATTTCTTATTCTTACTCCTTTGTGTGACTATTTGATATAAACTGTGTGTTGATATATATCCATGTGTTTTCATGATGGTGATTATCAACCTTTCATTTCCTTGTTTCCATGTTTAGTACCCCGTGAGAGTTTCCTGTAGGACCAATCCAGTATTGACAAATTTCCTCAGTGTTTGTTTGTCTAGGAAGAATTTTATTTATACTTCATTTATGAAGCTTATACAAAATTTTTGACTGACAGTTATTTTCATTCAGAACTTTGAAAATGTCATCTAATTGTCTTTTGTCCTGTATGGTTTTTACTGAGAATTCTGCTATTAGTTTGATGGGGTTTCCTTCATAGGTGACTAAGTATTTTTCTCTAGTTAATTTTAAAATTTATTCCACACAGTTTGACTTTAGACATCCTGAATATAAGACATTTCTGTGAGATAATTTTTGTGATTTTTTTTACCTAGGGATCACTGGGACTTATATGCCTGGATGTTTAATCCTTTTGATAAATTTAGGAAATTTTGATAAATTATGTTTTAAAATATATTTTCTAAACTTACTAATTTATCTTTCCCCTCAGGAATACCAACAATTCATGTTTGGTGACATGATTAGTCCCAGATCTGTTGAAGCTTTTGTTCATTCTTTCTTATTCTGTTTTCCTTATTTTTGTCTGACTGAGTTATTTCAAAAGAGCTGTCTTCAATTTTTGAGATTAGTTTTTTTATGCTTTGTCTACTTGGTCTAGTCTATTCTAGAAGCTTTAAAATGTATTTTGTATTTCCTTCAATACTTTTTATTGCCAGGATTTCTACATTTTTTTTTTAAGATGTCTATCTCCTTGGTAAATTTCTGATTTTTAGGGTTAGATTCGTTTTCTGATTTCTTTGAACTGGCTTTGAGGTTTCACTTGCATCTTATTAAGCTTTGTGGGGTTTTTTTTGTTTTTTGTTTTTTTTTTTTTGAGACAGAGCCTTGCTCTGTTGCCCAGGCAGGCTGAAGTGCAGCAACATGATCTCAGCTCACTGCAACCTCTGACTCCCAGGTTCAAGCAATTCTCCTGCCTCAGAATAGCTGGAATTACAGGCATGTGCCAACACACCTGGCTAATTTTTATATTTTTAGTAGAGACAAGGTTTCACCACATTGGCCAGGCTGGTCTCAAACTCCTGACCTCAGGTGATCCACCTACTTTGGCCTCCAAAAGTGCTGGTATTACAAGTGTGAGCCACCATGTCCAGTCACATTGAGTTTCTTTATAATCCGTGTTTTGATGTCTTTTTCTGGAATTTTGAGGAATTCTTTTAGATTAGGATCCGTTGCTTAACAATTGCTTTGGTACTTTGGTTGTGTCATAGTTTCCTGTTTTCCGGGCCCTTACATTGTTTTCTGCATGTGTGTCAGTCCAAACTCAGGCCCAGGGTGGGACACAATCCAGTGTTAAACTCTCCAGATGGAGCCTTGGACCTGGGAACAGAAAGAGCTGGACACCCCCCAGGCAAGCAGGGTGAGTATAAAGTTGTGGGGAGTACAATCTGCTCATGAAAAGATACTCTTAAGAAAATGAAAATAAAAGGACTGAGTGAAATTATTTGCAAAATACTTATCTGATAAAGAAATTGTAACCATAATATAAAAGGACCCTCAAAACACAAATATAAGCAACTCAGTAAAAGAATAGGTGAAAGTTGTGAACAGGCATTTCACAAAAGACTATCTATGGATGGCAATTAATATATTAACAGATGTTCAACGTTATTACTTGTTGGGAAAATAAAAATTCAAATTCCCCTAAAATACTATTTTTAAGATGAAAGAAATATGTATACAATATATGTATGTATGAGTGAATATGCACTAATCTTTAATAAACCCAATTGCTAGGTTTTTTGTTTATACAAAAACTGCATGTGCAATCTAATAGCATTGTTACTTACAGTTTCCTCAAACAGAAAACAAATTTCTTTCAATTTGTGAATAAGTAAAAAAACTGTGGTATATAATATAATACAACTTAGCAATGAAAAGAAACAAACTTGATTCAAACAACATAAATAAATCTCAAATGTAGTAAACTAAGTCAATCTCACAAAATTCCTTAGCATATAATAATATTTGCATGACATACTGGAAGAGGAAAAATTATAGGGAAAGATAGGGTGGTGGTTACCACCAGTGGGATATGAGCAGAGTTTTGATTACAATCAGCATGTGAGAGTCTTTGGGAGTGATGAAGGTGGTCTTCACCATTTCCAAAATGATGGGAATAATAACATGGGTTGTTAAAATTTTAAGAAATATACATTTAAAAGGCTGAACTGTATCATATGTTTTCTTTTTGAAGTTTTATGCCATGGAAATGATGAACAGTATAATAAATAGTGAGTGTAAAACTGCTACAAAGTACATTTTGCTGAGAGAAATATATTTCTTTGTGATATAGTGGAAAGACTTGCAGTGTTAGAGACCTTTAGCTTACATACATAGCAACTGGAAATGCTGGCTGTTACACTATTAACTAATGACCCAGGTATTCAATGCCTGACCTAAATCCTTTAATAAGCACTGACAATAATAATAGATAAATGATCTTTTCAGTGCTGGACACTCTGGCAATATACAAAGAGTGAAAATACAACAAAATATATAAGTATCTGATTTAATTCATGATAATTTCATGAAACTTACCTTATTTATTCATGTGTGATAATGTAATTACAATCTAATATAAAAGGCTTACTTTTGCTGAGATTTTTAATAGCAAGTTTTAAATTATAAAAATAATCAATTATTTTATCTGTGTTAAGTTTATCTAATATTAGCTCTTTTCACATTGTAAAACTTAATATATATAGTTTACATAATTTCTCTTTATGTGTATAATATACATTTTTATTTCCAAAGCCAACCTCACACCTTTTGCCAACAAATCAATGTTAAGAAACACTTCAAATTTATGAATTATTTTGGTTAATGTCTTTGTTTTACTCCAATATCATGATTCCAATGATAAATTACTTAGCTGGAAGTTATTTTAATGACTTTATGTCCTCAAAAAAATTGACATTATAATATAATATTATAGAGTATGAGTGTATGAGTGTCAGAAAAAATAAATTGAATTTTAAAAGACTATTACTGATACTGATAAAATATAAAAGAAAATCTACTTGAAATACCACAGGTTCTCCTCTGAAATTATTGCAATATCTTTTTAAAAATATATTTTGAGGTTAAACTATTATAATTTTATCTTTTTTTTTCTCTTTACTGATCTTTCAAGCTTAAAATCTTCTTTAAAATTAATGATGGCAAAAATAGAAATTATTGTGAAAGAAACTCAGTGTCATTTTTAGCTAAAATAATAATTTATTTGAATTTAATAAAATTGCTTAGAATGCTCCAAATATTATAAAGAATGCCATTTAAATAATTCAGATAAATCTTTAAAGTGCCAAGCTTATGAGATTTGCAAAATTAACTTTGTAATTACTGTGTGTCACAAAAGACAGCGCTGATAGGCATTTTCCAACTGAATGAAGCACTATTTAAGAAACGAACATTATGCATAGGAGAATATCTGTAGATTTGTATATTATATATACAATAGATATACACTGTATAATATGTAGTTATATAATAGATATATTATACAATAATATAACATTATATATTAATGTGTATATATATTATATATATATAAAATTTGTCATCTCCAATCTTTGCCTGTAAAAAATGCATCAGAAAATAAATATCCCAGACTTTTGTGAAAAGTTCATACAATTTTTTTCATTATCTGATTGGATATTCAACTGAAATATCTACATTAACTTTTAGAATAATGTTTGCTTTATTCTACAACAAAATAACTTAATTTCCCTTTTGAACAGTTTTTATTTTCAGTTGAATTGTGACATTAAGAGATCTCTAAACACATTTTTTTATTGATTAGTGTATTATTTAAGTCAATACAAATAACAATTGCAAATTGATAAACTGTTGCTTATTATTGGATTAAACTTAAAGGAACAAAATATAATTTTAAAAATGTACATTTAAGTTTTTGATTTTAATACATTTTTATATTTTACTACTTTTCCCAGACCACTATGCAATAATTATTTTCCAAATGTCATGAGCTATTTTTTCCTCTAAGATCTTTATTTCTAACCTTATAACCTTGCATATTACAATGAGACCTCTAGTACTATAACAGAAAAATAATATATATTTTAAAAAATGATAATGAAAAGCAATTTAAATCTAGCTATTGAAACAAAATAGACATGATATATCATCATTTTGGAGTATTCTAACTTATTTTTTTCATTTTACTTTAAATGTTTTGAAACATCTGTAAAGAAAGAATTCACCATTACATAGTCTTATTATCCACTACCCCTAAACAACAAGTTGGACTTTATATTTTAGTAATGGTTATTAATGTAGATAATACATTTGAAACAACCTTCAATTAAATATTTTGATATGAGCTTTGTGGGTGCTTTTAGTGATCTTCAAATTATGTAGCAAGGTGTCGCAAGGATTCAGTTGAGATGCTGATATACATTTATCATAAGAATATCTCACTTAATGTTATTTTGTACCGACTTGCATCAGAAAAATCCAAGTGCACTAACATCCTCCACTAAATGCTCTGCTCATTTCTGGAACAGAGTGACATCCCTAATTCAAGAGGATTACCAAATGAATCAAATTTTAATTCCTCAGGCCTTTTCCCTTACTCCCTGTAATTTACAGACTTAAACTCCCTTAACTGGTATAATAAGGTTTAAGGTGTGTGGTTCAAAATTGAGAAGGAATAGGGTTTAGAATAGGGACGTATTATTTATCACTACGAAAACTGTCTTATTTCTTGTGCAAAAAGGACTGCTAATCCATCATTTTATTCTGAAGTCCACAGGATGCTGGAAAAAAAAAAAATGCATTCAAAGTAAGAATTTTTTTTTCTTCTTTTTTTTCTTTTTTTAGACAGAGTTCTGCTCTGACGCCCAGGCTGGAGTGCAGTGGCACTCTCTCCGCTCACTGCAAGCTCCGCCTCCCAGTTCACGCCATTCTCCTGCCTCAGCCTCCCGAGTAGCTGGGACTACAGGCGCCCGCCACCAGCCCGATTAAGTTTTGTATTTTTAGCAGAGACGGGGTTTCACCGTGTTAGACAGGATGGTCTCAGTCTCCTAATCTCGTGATCCACCCACCTAGGCCTCCCAAAGTGCTGGGATTACCGGTGTGAGCCAACGCGCCTGGCCAAAGTAAGATTACATTTAAAAAGGGAGTTTAGGGTGAGATAGGTGATGTTTTCTATTTCATGTTTGTGATCATATGTACGTTCTCAGTGTCTGTTCTTCCTTCATTTTGTACAATAAAATTCATTTATCACTGAAGCAGGATTTCTTCCACCAGGCAATAATTACCTTTAGGGATGTTGTCTTTGGAAAACAGTTACATAATGCATAGAACAAACTGTAGAATTAACTAATGTAAAAACGTTTTCTCCTTTCTAAATTCCTTCAATTTTTTGAATAAGGCCTAACAGATGCAAAGTTGCAATGAAATGTTCTTCAAATAGAAATATGCAAAACTCTGAGACTGAAACAGGAATTCATCTACTTAGAGGAACTCTTTTAATATTTAGGGTTTAAATTGTGTTGTTTGGGGTGGGTCCCTTCAGAGCTTCCATTAGTTGTACCAGGAGTCATCATCTGCAAAGTCAGAAAACATGGGTTAAGGAATAGGATTTATTGAGACATAAGAAAATTCAAGAGGACAGAATCAGCAAGACAAAGAATCATGTAGTTCCTCATTCTCCACATCTTCCAATGGAATGTTGTGCCAGTGCGAAGGGCCCAGCGGCAGTGGGCCATGGTTTGGTTCCATTGGAGGGAGCTGACATCGTGCCCTGTGTCTCCCCTCTTAGAGTGTGAAAAAAATAGCCTGTGTTTCTGCTTGGTGCCAGTTAGTCTGAAGTATATGCTATTTACAGGAGTTGCTTTGGAACTTTGACTCCAATGCGTCTAAGGAATTAGGATCTACCTGTGGTGCCTGTGGAGTGTCACAGTTCAATTTTACACCCTTACTTGCTGGTGGTGGTGAGTCACAGATTGAAAGATTTAGTACTGTCCATACCACTTCAGGTCATTCTTAGACAATTCTGCTCCTAGCATAATTAATATTTTTTCTTATGTGATTATTTAATGCAAGGCACATATACCAAATTGGAACTCCTGGAACCTTTTTCTATGACTGCCTAAATTTTAGTTTAAAAATGATGATTCATCAGTAGCAGCATTGCAGTTTTATTCACACTGCAATTCAAAGGGGAAAATAAATTGGAAATTTTATTATTTTTAATACATCTGATCTGCCTGTTGAGCCATCTACTATCATGATTTGTGAAGGAAAAACAAGAACAAATCAAGTCCTAATCTGGGATTAAATATTATTTTGATATAATAATTCATTCTGTTTAGGTTTAAATAAGTGTATTTGAGATATATAACAATTTTTCAGGTATTCCCTCTCCTCTGACATGACATCTGGATATATGGGAAAGGGACTTATATGAGCTCTCAACTTTCGAGGGAAGAGTAGAATCTGGCTTTATGAAGGTACACACTGCTGTCTGACAAACTGAGATGTGATTGTTGCAGTAACGTACTCAGGTGTTAGGCCATTATCATGTGTCAGTCTTTCGCCAAAGAAATCAGAGCTCTGTGGTTTCCTGTTTTAGTTAGACTTTAATCTGACTGTTAGGGTGCCGCTGCTGTTTCATACCTTAGGTGTCATATCTTCCTTCTTTTGCATTTAGGTTATGATCTCACTCTGCTTCCTTGTTCTGCTTCCCCAGGACTGCAGGTCCACTGGGCAGTCCATGAACTGTATCTGCCACCAAGGAGCTAAGGCAGACTGAAGAAAACATGCTGGGCCCACTTTCTGCCTGTTCACATCAACTATGCTATAGCTACCTGGAACCAACCTGCCCAGAAGTCTGCCAGAAGACCCAGTTAAAAGTGACCCTGGAATTCCTCAGTCTTTGAGTTATGCATGGAATATAATGTCATTACTTCTGTGGCATCAAATCCCCTGGGTAGAGCCCCATGTTTTTCATGCACTTTTTATTCTTAGCATAAACTAAAATCTCCTCTTCTCTTTTGCTGAGAAACACCTAAGCATCATCTCTTTTGTGTGTGTGTGTGTGTGAGACAGAGTCTTACTCTGTTACCCAGGCTGGAATGCAGTGGTGTGATCTCGGCTCACTGCAACCTCCACCTCCCGGGTTCAAGCGATTCTCCTGCCTCAGTCTCCCAACTAGCTGGGACTACCTGTGTGCGCCACCACACCTTGCTAATTCATGTATTTTTAGTAGAGACAGGGTTTCACCATATTGGCCAGGCTGGTCTCAAACTCCTGACCTCATGATCCGTCCACCTCGTCCTCCCAAAGTGCTGGGATTACAGGCGTGAGCCACTGTGCCCGGCCGCATCGTGCCTACTTTTCCCAACTCTTCCTCATGTTGCCTTTATATACCCATAACAATCTGGAGTATTCTTTTTTGAAAGACTATTCATGAAAATTAACTGTTGAGATGTCTTAAAACAAAAAGAAAAAAAAAATGGGGAATTGATATGCTTTGGCTCTGTGTCACCACCCAAATCTCATGTTGAATTGTATTTCTCAGTGTGGCAGAGGGACCTGGTGGGAGGTGGTTGGATCGTGGAGGCGGTTTCCCCCTTGCTGTTCTCCTGATAATGACTGAGTTCTCATAAGAACTGATTGCTTGAAAATGTGTAGCACTCCTCCTTTTGCTTGCTTTCTCTCTTCTGCCACCATATGAAGATGTGCTTGCTTCCCCTTCACCTTCCATCATGATTGTAAGTTTCCCGAGCCCTCCTCCACCATGCCTCCCATGGAACTGTAAGTCAATTAAAACCTCTTTTCTTATAAATTACCCAGTTCCAAGTAGTTCTTTATAGCAATGGAAGAACTAACTAATACAGAAGTAAATTCCAACAGTGAATTATTTTTTCCTCTGGCAGACTAGCTCAAGTCAAATATATTTTGTACATTAGCCCAGTAAGATAACTCAGAAAATTCAATCTAGTATAATCATTTTAAGTATAGAAGAAATTAAGACCTAAATACACCAACTTTCTCAAAGAAGTAAGAGAGAGTATTAGAACCCATTTCATCTTCTCTGGCCTTAATATTCTTTCCTGACTCTCAAAAAGCCATAGGATCCTGTATAATATGTAGAGCCCTATCATTATTAAAGCCATGTTGTTACCATCAGTAAACTATGATGGTCAACTTTTAGGAAACATTCCTATATGAAGTTTTAGCTAAATATGTGCACCAAAGGAGGAGCATACAATGTCTGTGCATAGAATTCTCAAATCCGTATTTTAGAAAACAGTAACCAAAAATCCTATTCAACACTAATTAACCAAGCCAATGCAAAAATGAACAGAAAATACATGAAAGAAAATTCATTTTCCCTCGTTGAGAAATCAAAACTCTAGAGTCTTCTCTGGTGCAAAAGGCCTGAAAGTATTTCACCGTATTAACAAAGTAGATAATGAAAAATATGTGTTTACCTGTAAAATAGCAGAAACACAAATGTTAGCATTAGTGCAAAGTAATAAGATTCCAAAAGGATGATGCAGTTTATCAACAGTACATATTTTCTCAGGGTGTCTGTGAAATATAACATGCATTTAAATGTCTATAGTTGAGGAAGGACCTATCAAATATTTTTAAATCTGATGAAATAAAAAGTAAGACATATAAATATCAGTGATAATTTGCATTTTTCCTACTTAGACTTATTTTTCATTGTTCAACATATTCATAATTCTCTTATTACGACTAAGACCCATTTAAATCCATAATTGTCTCATTTGAGCTCAGCATGGTTACCATTTAAAAGCTTTTTTTAAAGGTGTCCATACTGCTCTGGTGCATAATAAGCTGTTTGCAATCTTGTGATAACATGATGAGACCCTCACTTGAGCCTAGAATGATTGCATCTTAGCTCAGTATGAATGCTGGGTTGATGTTTTGTATTTCATGCTTTGGAAAAAAGAAACAATAAATTAAAGTAGCAATTGAAACCCAATATATCATTTCAGATTTCAAACCACAGGTGTTCTATGTGCCTTAACTGTAAAGTGCTAATGAAAGTTTATTTCATGTGGATTAAAAATGATGTAATTAGAATATGTCTTTCATTAGGAAATTATCATTTATGATTGCATAAAATCAAATTGTTTATTTGGTTTTATCTTTGGTAATTTACTGGTGACCCAAGTATATTTGAAATGTTAACCATAGTTTCAGGGTATTTTTAATTCACTTCCTTCATGAAATTTCAAAAGAAATACATTATTAAAACTAATATATATAGTCAACTCTGTAATAATAAGTAAAACAAAGCGAGCACTTTGTATTAACAAAAATCACTAGAGTTATATATTGGTGTCATGTCATTAAACTATATTTAAGTCATTCTAATTTTTTACTAGAATATGTTTTTCAAGCCAATAAATATTTTAAAATATATTTACTTTTAATCCGAGATAGAAAATTTTGTTTTCTGTACAATTACTATTCAAAATTGAGAAAATGTGGGTGATCTGATAAAAGAGTACTTCATTTCAACTTGGTTGACACATCTCTCTAATTTTATAGATGGTTAATGTGTCTTGCATAAGTACTTTTTCAGAATAACAATATCTAAAGGAAATGAATGACATTAATTTAATACAATGTATAGAAATCACACTAAAGAAAATCCAGAGTTTATGAATTAATATAATGCTTTTAGATCATTAAAATTATATTTAAATGGGATATCTATTTAAGCATCTTTATCTTTATCTGTACTTTATTCATAACATGACTCAGTATATGATTAAGAACATAAAAATCATCTGAAAAGACTCATTTAACCTAAAGGACTCTTTTGGGAGAGCATAATTTGTAAATTTTACAAAAGCATAAAATATCTGAAAGCACTTTCAAAGTATAAATTGTATGCAGTGAACTTGCAAAAATGCTTCAGTTTATCAAAAGCATTTAATCTTCTGTTTTAAAATATACTGTTCAACGTATTTACTAAGTTTGGCATCAACTGTACATTGCATAACACATCTCTTTTTATTTTTTGTTTTATATGTACATTTTCACAAATTATATTTCACCTTTCCTCCTTTCCACCTCTTGTCTTTCAGGATTTGGTGCATACAAACCCTAACTGGTTTTATTTATGAGACATGTAAAGTGCTAAAAGAAATTATCAGGGTATTTGTATTATATTACAAACTTAAAAGCTATGCTTCTAAACTGCAAAGAATCAACTAGTATTTTATGAAATATATATTAATAATATGGGAATATATTTTGAGAACAATTTATATTTTAGAATAGCTAAAGGGTCAGCATGTTTATTAGAAAACACATTCTCAGATATTTTATTGAAAAACAGCTTCAGATAAATAGTGGGTAACAATTTATTGTTTCTTGCTATTCAAACTCCTACAGTTAATTTAAATGCAACTTTGTAGTGCTTTTGAAAATTATTGAACAAGACCATACATTTTCATTCACGGAATAAATGAAAAATGCATTATATTAATTTACATTTTTCCTTTTGATTTCAGAAGTGTTTATCCTGGTCTCCATTCCAAAAAGAGATCATTTTGGATAAGTAATGGTCTGATATTAATTCTACAAGCATACAAATTTTACTCTTTCAAATATATAATTTGCACTGTAACTTAAAAGACAAAGAAAAGGAAGTGTTTAGTTAAAATTCTATCTCTCAAAGTAGATGAGTAGTAAAAAGGAAACTATGGAATGGATGATGATGTTTTATAGGGTGTTTTGAAATCTTACTTTCATTAAAATTTGTTAACAATATAAAACAAACACACATGCATCCATTCTAAAAACAATACTCCCTCTGACAAATCCATCAATATATTTTAACACAAAGAGCTTGTTTATAGATATTGCTTGGAGATTTTTAAAGCAGAGTGAAATTATACCTCAAATCAATATTTCAGATACTTTAAAATGATCCTTGTTTAAATACCTTGTATGTAGAACTATTGTGATTCTCACATGAGAAGAACTCTTACGATATATGAGTAATACTTGAAATAAAATACATTGCTATCTAAATTATTTCAGACTCATAAACAGTTAAGGCTTTTCCATAAAGTTTGAAAATAATTTATTTTTTAAAAGATGTATATGCAACATGTTGGATAGTCATATTTTCTGAGTGACATCACAAATAAAATAAGATCATTTTAACTACATGTTTCATTATGCAATTTAATTTAAATTTTAATCCATAGTTGGTGTGCCGTTTCTTTGTGTGATGCATACAAGATTAAATCTTATACCATGCACCAGATGTAAAATAGCATTTTCTCTCAATAAATCATAGTTTATAGTTACATTTTATTTCTTTATTAATGGAGTACCAAAATTACTATGCATAATTTCTGCATTGTGTCTAAAATTATGTTGCTAAAATTTATACTAATTTCATTTTGTGTTTAAAATAAAATATAATTTATTTATACTGATGAAAATAAATAAAACTACAAATATTACCTAAGGTGATTTTTGAAAGGGATAGAATTATGTAAGATCATATAAAAACATAGCTACATCTACATTTATATTGAGACATAAATTCCTTCTGTATTTATATTTAGAAGTGTTTATAGGTATTAATAAACTAATTTTTCCATTAAAAAGTAGAATGCCCCCTCCAGTTAGATTTTAACTACTGATTTCCAAATTGCATTCTTCTTTCTGATATCCTACAATTACTAAAACAAAACAACACATATTAACCATTATCTATATCTTCAGCAAATAATAATTTTCTTAAAAAATATATAAAATGAAGAATATTAATTTTGAATTAGAATAAATAATTGCCAGCAATTAATTCCAGACTTAGATCATTATTTCATGTATGTGTTGAAAGTAGCAACTATATAAAATAGATTTTAAAATTAAAATTTACCATATCTATTTTTATAAACATACAACATCTAAATGATAGTTATACCTCTGTAACATATGTCATAACAACATAGTTTGGAAAATGTCTTTGTCTAAGGATGTCTTCTTACATTAAATGGTTTTACATTTTGAAAATTTCGGTAAATGCCAATTTAAAATTAATTAAATATAAGAAAACTATTAAATGGAATCTGCTTCCTGACAATTTAGAAAGAGTAAAATTAAAGTGAGCTGTCAGATTAAAATTAGTTCCTTGCAGTCTGACATAATCAAACTATAAAAACAGCTTAAATTATTTTGTTATTAGTATTAGGCACTTTCAACAGGTCAGATCAATTTACAGTTCTGATTACCATATTACTTGATCTCTGTTTAGACTTTGGTATTGTCTAGATTTTTTCAATGAGAGATAGTGTGTGATGGTCCCAGTGTGTGATGTTCCCCTTCCTGTATCCAAATGTTCTCGTTGTTAAATTCCCACCTATGAGTGAGAACATGCAGTGTTTGGTTTTCTGTTCTGTTATGGCTGCATAGTATTCCATAGTGTACATGTGCCACATTTTCTTTATCCTGTCTATCATTGATGGACATTTGGGTTGGTTCCAAGTCTTTGCTATTGTAAATAGTGTCACAATAAACATGTGTGCATGTATCTTTATAGTAGAATAATTTATAATCTTTTGGGTATATATCCAGTAATGGGATTGCTGGGTGAAATGATAATTTTGGTTCTAGATCCTGGAGGAATCACCACAGTCTTCCAAAATGGTTGAACTAATTTGCACTCCCACTAACTGTAAAATTTCTCCACATGCTCTCCAACATCTGTTATTTTCTGACTTTTTAATGATTGTCGTTCTAACTGTTGTGAGATGGATCTCATTGTGGTTTTGATTTATATTTCTCTAATGACCAGTGATGATGAGCTTTTTAAAAAATGTTTGTTGGCTGCATAAATGTCTTCTTTTGAAAACTGTTTGTTCATATCCTTTGCCTACTTTTTGATGAGATTTTTTTTCCTTTTAAATTTGTTTAAGTTCCTTGTAGATTCTAAATATTAGTCCTTTGTCAGATGGATAGATTGCCAAAATTTTATCCCATTCTGCAGGTTGCCTGTTTACTCTGATGATAGTTTCTTTTGCTGTGCAGAAGCTCTTTAGTTTAATTAGATTCCATTTGTCAATTTTGACTTTTGTTATCTTTGTTTCTGGTGTTTTATTCGTGAAGTTTTTGCCTATGCGTGTGTCCTGAATAGTATTGCCTAGGTTTTCTTCTAGGGTTTTTGTGGTTTTTGGTCTTACATTTAAGTCTTTAATCATCTTGAGTTAATTTTTGTATAAAGTGTAAGAAAGTGATCCAGTTTCAGTTTTCTGCATATGGCTAGTCAGTTTTCCTAACACCATTTATTAAATAGGGAATCCTTTCTTCATTGCTTGTTTTTGTCAGGTTTGTCAAATATCAGATGTTGGTAGATGTGTGGTATTATTTCTGAGGCCTCTGTTCTGTTCCATTGGTCTATATATCTGTTTTGGTACCAGTACCATGCTGTTTTTGTTTACTGTAGCCTTGTAGTATAGTTTGAATTAATAGCCTACCAGCCAAAAAAAGCCCAGGACCAGATGGATTCACAGTCTAATTCTACCAGACCTACAAAGAGGAGCTGGTACCATTCCTTCTGAAACTGTTCCAAACAACAGTAAAAGAGGGACTCCTCCCTAACTCATTTTATGAGGCCAGCATCAACCTGACATCAAAACCTGGCAGAGACACAACAACAACAAAAAATGAAATTTCAGGCCAATATCCCTGATGAACATTGATGAGAAAATCCTCAATAAAATACTGGCAAACTGAATCCAACAACATATCAAAAAGCTTATCCACCATGATCAAGCCAGCTTTATCCCTGGGATGCAAGGCTGGTTCAACATAGGAAATCAATAAAAGTAATCCATCACATAAGCAGAACCAATGATAAAAACCACATGATTATCTCAATAGATGCAGAAAAGGCCTTCGATAAAATTCAATATCCCTTCATGCTAAAAACACTCAATAAACTAGGGATTGATGGAACATATCTCAAAATAATAGCTATTTTGACAAACTCATAGCCAAATCATACTGAATGGGCAAAAACTGGAAGCATTCCTCTTGAAAATTGGCACAAAACAAGGATGCCCTCTCTCACCACTCCTATTCAAAATAGTATTGGACGTTCTGCCCAGGACAATCAGGTAAGAGAAAGAAATAAAGGGTATTCAAATAGGAAGAGAGGAAGTTAAAACATCTCTGTTTGCAGATGACATGATTGTACATATAGAAAATCCCATCGTCTCAGCCCAAAATCCCCTTAAGCTGATAAGCAACTTCAGCAGTCTTGGGATACAAAATCAATGTGCAAAATTCACAGGCATTCCTATACACCAATAATAGACAGAGCCAAATCATGATTGAACTCCCATTCACAATTGTTACAAAGAGAATAAAATACCTAGGAACACAACTTACAAGGGATGTGAAGGATCTCTTCAAGGTCAACTACAAACCACTGCTCAAGGAAATGAGAGAGGACACAAATAAATGGAAAAACATTTCATGCTCATGTAAAGAACAGATATCGTGAAATGACCTTACTGACCGGAGTAATTTATAGATTCAATGCCATCCCCATCAAGCTACCATTGACTTTCTCATAGAATTAGAAAAAAAAATTACTTTAAATTTCATATGGACCCAAAAAAGAGCCTGTAAGCACAAAGAATAAAGCTGGAGGCATCATGCTATCTTTGTATTCTTACAGACGATAGACATTTGATTTACATATATTTATTTATTTTAAGTTCCAGGGTACATGTGCAATATGTGCAGGTTTGTCACATAAGTAAATGTGTGCTATGGTGGTTTGCTGCACTTATCAACAACCCATCACCTAGATATTAGTCCAAGCTTGCATTAGCTATTCTTCCTGATGCTCTCCGAACCACCACTGAAAGCGCCAAGAGTGTGATATTCACTGCCATATGTCCACTTGTTCTCATTGTTCAGCTCCCACTTATAAGTGAGAACATGGGATGTTCAATTTTGTGTTCCTGCATTAGTTTGATGAGAATAATGGTTTCCAGCATCATCCATGCCCCTGCAAAGGACATAATCTTGTTCTATTTATGGCTGCATAGTATTCCATGGTGTACATGTACCACATTTTCTTTATCCAGTCTATCATTGATAGATATTGTGATGCTATTATGAATAGAAGAAAGAAAGGGTATCAGCTGCTCTTTGTACCTCTGGTAGAGTTCAACTATAAATCCATCTGGTTCTGGGCTTTTTTTGGTTGGTAGTATATTTATTGCTACCTCAATTTCAGAACTTGTTATTGGTCTATTCAGAGATTCAACTTCTTCCTGATTCAGTCTTGGGAGAGTGTATGTTTCCAGTTATTTATCCACCTCTTCTAGATTTTCTATAAACACCTCTATGCAAATAAAGTAAATGATATTTTTAAAATGAGTTTCAGATTTCTCAATTATATGTTTTTCCCCCTCTGGCAATAGAATTAGCACTGTATTAGAATGAGTCTTCTTAGATTTACTATAATTCTTAGTACTTCAGTCACATAATAATCTCAATTTATGTGGGCAAATTTATGTAGATAAAAAGATGGAGAAGCAGTAAGCTGAGTGAACCTACCTACCCATGATACAATAAGATAAATCTCTCATATAGAACATTCTTTACTGTGCATTTTCATGTTCTACTTTATTGTCTTCACCAAAGGTCTGATATGATTTTATTTATTTTGATCCATAAAATGATTTATTCTCCCTCGTGATTACCAATTTGAACTGTACTTCTATCAGTTGATTTTCCAGAATCTCATCTCTACAGTCAATAAACAAAGTCTGAATACAATTTCTTCAAAAGTGCACATTCTCATTTAAAACACTATTTGAAGCAATTGGCAGTTTTACATGCTAAATAGCTCAAGTTTTATGAAATCCTGAACTAGAAGTTAAGATCTCACCAGGAAATAAATGAATACATTATGAACAAATAAAAATAGAGATGTATGTGTTTACATATTAAACAGAAATTCAGCTTTTAATATAGCATAAAATTACTATAATACATTAATGTTTTCATCTTCTATCAAATCACATGTTAACATAATTAATATTGACTAGCTGGAAACTGTTTTATGTAAGATTATAAATAAATGATAATGATACATAATTAAACAAAGAGATCATTTGGATATTGTAGTTAAACTACTTATCCATGTCAGGTTGAGTTGCAGATCTGACTGAGCCAATTCATTGAATGTTCCCATTAAGTTTTTGGTTTGAATGTGGAGTGTAAAAGTTATCAAATGAATTTTGCTTTGTTAATGTTTTGGTTACTAATTGCTGCAGAACCAAGTACCCACAAAGTTTTTGAATGAAAATAACAGTCATGCTATATATTGCATAACTTTATGTGTTAGAAAATTGAGCAGAGCTCAGCTGAACAGTTCTATTTCAGGTGGCAAAAGTTAGGTTCACTCAGTAGTATTCATGTGGTGTCTGTTTTGGTATGGAGGGTCAAAAACTAAGTAACTTCTATATCTTGATAGCTTGAAATGGATGATCAGGACTCGATGGTACTCTCTCCTCTGGCTATAGTCTTGGGGCCTCTCTCTTATGTATTCTTCTTTCAAGGATATTGAGGTTTCCTATCAAGTCTCCTGGGGATACAAGAGTGAGTGCTCAGATAGAAACTTCAAGATTCCTATGATCTAGTCTCAGAACATTTTACCTACTATGTTTAGCCACGTTTAGTCCCTATTTAGACCCTGATTCAAGATAAAGGAAGAAATAGATACTATGTCTTATGAGGAAATTACATACATGTTTGGGAAGAGAAAGAATTGACAGCAATTCCTTGAAAATATGTTGCTACAGTTACTTAAAACAGTAAACTTTTAAGAATCATAACCCACTCGAGTATTTTCAGATTGCACCAAGATTGTCTCATAATATTAATTTTTTGTATGTGAAAGCATGGACATATTTTACCAGTTTCATTATATATTCATATACATATTATATTCATCAGTTCTGTCAATTTAAAAATATCACCCCAGAACAGGCTATTAAAATTTACTTCTGAAGAATATGCTTAAAATTTGGTCCACATCGCTGGGCATGGTGGCTCACACCTACAATCCTAGCACTTTGGGAGGCCCAGTGGGGCGGATTGCCTGAGCTCAGGAGTTGAAGACTATCCTGGGCAACACAATGAAACCTCATCTCTACTAAAAACACACAAAAAAGTTAGCTGGGTGTGGGGGTGGGCACCTGTATTCCCAGCTACTCAGGAGGCTGAGGGAGGAGAATCATTGAAATTTGGAGGCAGAGGTTGCAGTGAGCCGAGATCACACCATTGCACTCCAGCCTGGGCAACAAGAGCAAAACTCTGTCTAAAAAAAAAAAAAAAAAAAAAATTGGCCCACGTTAAAAAATAAATTAAATTCTGTATATAATAAATGTCTACTTGCAGCCAAACTTTAGTCTTTATTATCTGATATACTTCTCCATTTCTTGGGGACACAGATGGCTCAAGTTTCAGGAATAAAAATTTGTGATTTTTTTATTTGTCATAAACAAATGCAAGCACATTTGGAATTAAGTCTGGAACAGAAGATATGAATTTTTTTTTCTTGCTTTCATCTACAAAATCCAAAAATACTTTTGGCCACTGAGAATATGTTGAGGATGGGTATAACATGACTGAAGTGCCTTCTTAAAACTCCTCTTTCTCTGTGCTTTTTAGAGTATATATTTTTCCATATTATTAGATTCCATTTGCTACTAAGCTCTTTGGTTCTTTGTTTTCTCCTTTGAGTCCTAGAATTTCTTTTGATTGATATTTTGAATAAACATCCTATTTGGAAGGCTGCTAAAAAGAAAAGAAAAATTCAGGCACCTACTACTTTACATTTAACATAATTTTAATTTTTAGTCAATAAAGTAAAACAAAATATTGCTGCACTAATTTGAGTATATTTTTTATCAATAAATTACATGTGAGGGAAAATGATGTGCCATCAACAGTTAGCGTTGGCATACATTGATCTTGGATTCTAGTTTATGTCAGAGATACGCTGCTTAATAATTTTGAAAATGTACTCTAAATACTAGAATCTTTGTATTGTAAAAATGTTAACATCAACAGATTATTTTAATACAGTATAAATATTTACTCTGATAAATTTCATATGTATCATTACCTTCAGAAGAAATTCAACCTGACTAATATACCGTTTCTTTTTAAAAACAATTTAAACAATGACGGACTCAATGTGCAAACATTTTGAATAAAAGTTTTGCATTTATGCTTCTGAATAAGATTGTCCTTGTCTTATTTTGGCAGCAAGTTTATGTAAGTCTCATGTAAAAAGATGGGAGTTGATTTTTTTTTCCTTTTTGTATTCCCTTTACATATTTATGAAATACTAAAATTATTCATATATATATTAGAAGTTTCTAGAATCCCTTCTTAGTCCTAGATTTGATTTGTGGGACTGAATTATCGATCCATTTTTAAGGAGTGCTTTAATTTTGGGGTTTTACATATCTTCTAAATTTCATCTCAATAAGATATATTATTAAGAAAAATATTTATTTTATTTATCTTTCCAAAGCGTTGAATTAAAAAAATTACAATAATAATTTAAGGATTAATAATAAAATAAGTAGATAAGATTCCCATCATCGAGCTTATTAAAAGGAGCATTACCAACATTTAGAAACCTGCTTTTCAGCCCTTCCTTATTCACACACTCTTCTCTCCTCAAAAGTTAAGGTTATATTAAATATAGAGATGCATATTGCCTCGCTTTGCTTTGTAGTGTTAGTACACGTGAATGTAACCATATAAAATAACAAGTGTTTAATTTTTCCTGTTTGAGGACATAATAAAAAGTGAAATTGTACAATTTATGTGAAGTTGATGATACTGCACCCAATGAGTTTTATTGTGTGATAGGAAGAGTAACACCCCACCCCCCAGTGATTAGTCCACACCCTAATCTTTGGCACCAGTTAAAATCACGTGCTATGTTACACGGCAAAAAGGACTTTGTAGATGTTTTAAGTTTATAGAACTTAAAATAGGGAGATGACCATGGTTTTCTGGGTGGGACCAATAAAATTACATAAATCCTTAAAAGCTGAGAACTTTCTCTGACTGGAGCCTGTGAAATGCACCCAGAAGTAAGAGATTGTAAGCATAGGAAACTTCCCATGAACTGTTACTGTTTGAAGAAGAAAAGGGACTTGTGTGGAAAGCATAAGAAGAAAAGGAATTCTGCAGCATCCAGAGAACTCAAGGGAAGAGGACCCTGATTTCCCGGAGGAGAAGTGCAGCTCCAGCCCCATCTTAACTTTTGCTCAGTAAGACCTTAAGCAGAGTACCCAGTTGAGTCTACTAGACTTCTGGCCTAAATAAATTGTGAGATAATAAATGAGTGTTATTTTAAGCCACAAAATAGTGATAATTTTTACAAGAAGAGAAAATAATTGATTCAATAAATTATTTTTAATTTACCAAGTGTTTAAAGATTGATTTTCTCAGCATTTGCTTATGCCTATCAGAACTTCCTTCTTAGGTCATATTCTGTCTTCTTTAAGTATATCTTAGAAGTTACTTTAGTGAGACTTTTGTCTTGGAACATTCTCTGAATCTTTGACCTATTTGTGAATAATAACATTCTTTATACAGAATTTTGAAGATATTTCTTGTCTTGTGTGATTCAGTCATGCTGCTGAATTGTCTGGTGTCAAACCGATACCTCTTTACAAATAACCTGCCCTTTCTATCTGGCTGCTTTCAAAATGCTTTCTCTCTTTTGTGGTTTGCAATTTTGCAATTATTGGTAGAGGTATGCCTTTCTTAGTGGCATATGGGTAAAGTAACTCACCTGTTAAAACAAAGCAAAATAACCTCTCCCCCTCAAAAAACAAAATAAACAAACAAAAAACCCAAAACCTCTTTGTAGTGTTTTCTGAGGTTTATTATATTTCCACCGTGACCAGTTCAAGCTATCAATGTTTTAAAGATCAGCTGGTAAATTTCTGAATGTTTAACAGAAGACTCTTGTGGGACACTATGAACTGACTACAACACAATACTGTCTTCTTTGGTTTTTGTTTAAAGGAGTCATTTTACTTTCAGGATCTAAAGCTCCATGACTTTTGTTAGTTTTGGAAAATCCTCAATATCACTTTGCATTTTTATCTCATGTCTCTTCCTGAAATTTAATTAGATGTACATTAGATTTTCTTACTCTCCTCCTTATCTCCTATGCTGTTCCCTTTTGTGAATCTTTTCCCTCTATGTTCCATTCTGAGTAATTAATTTAGATCTATCATCCTGTGAAATAAATGTATTCCCAGCTATAATCTGTTCATTAACCCATTAATTATTATTAATTTTAATTTAAAGATTCAATTTGGCCACTTTTACACATTTTGATGTTTCTATGGTTTATATTTATGTATATGTTTCCAATTTTCTTTTTATGTTCATATATATTTTTAGTTTACCTGTTTCCTATGGTTTCTGATAATTCTAGTATCTGGATGTCTTCCGTTAGTATTCTGTTGCTTCCTGTTATATTGACTCTTGAGTGGTGGTTTTTTCTTTTTGCGTGAGAACTCATGTTTGCCAAGGCTTAACTTGTGAGAATTTTGAAAGATATGCCTGTAGGTAGGTTTTTC
Organism: Chlorocebus sabaeus; assembly: GCF_047675955.1. Taxonomy (NCBI): domain Eukaryota; kingdom Metazoa; phylum Chordata; class Mammalia; order Primates; family Cercopithecidae; genus Chlorocebus; species Chlorocebus sabaeus. The sequence goes on along the minus strand of NC_132910.1, from coordinate 86,664,186 downwards.
AATAGAAAATTTGCATTTATTCATTCTCTATATCTAATGGCAAAACCAATATCTTTCAGTTGTTTCCTTGGTCTTGGATTTCCTGGATCACACACATAATGAACAATCAGACATCAAACTAATGTAAGGGCAGCTTGTACATGCAAATTCTTACAGGAAATTATTTTATTGTACAATTATTTTTAAGGCCTAAGATATACAAATTACCTTATATAGTTGCATGGGCATATATATATTTTTTGACATCTTCTTACTTAGATTATAGTCTATAAATATTCCTAGCTTTCTGTATTGTTTACTATTACATCTCACCTAATGATAGCTAAAATTTTGCCTCCAGTAAGCTATTAAAATCCAACTATTCAAATTACTGGTATCAGTAGAAACTTGTAGGAAAACCTGCAGGTTAAGTATTTTCTTTGAATCTGTTTATAGCTCTCTCTTCATTTATTTACTTGGTTTATCATCTTGCTTTATTATGCCCTCAGTCAAAAATATAAAAGCACTTTTGTTATATTGTATGCAGCATTCTTATAATGGGAAAGTTTTCAGAATATTTAATCTGACATGTTGCCAAGAAAAAATATAATGTGTTTTTAAATGCAAACAAATGACAGCCAAAATGAATTAGGGAATTACACAGACAGTAACATAGTCAACAAGTGATATATATGACATTATGCATATATATAATATATATTATATATATAAAGGTAGAAATTATTTATTGATTCTGGCTTTTTCTTAATACATTATTTACTTATTATGGTATACTTAAAGTTTTGGTATGTCATTTGAATTCAGGTTATGATAATTTATTTAGAATAAAACATTCAAATCATTTTTCATGTCAAAATTCTCTGTGTTTTGGATGCCATCCTTAAAAGTCAATGTTTAATGTAGATGTTATATAAAGATAAAAAGATGCTTAAGATGGAACAATGTATAAGTGAGTTCCTTCTTCTTTACTTAGGGATAGGTTTAATTTTTTGTGAAATAGTTTTCATGTATGTATAATTTATATTAATGGAATATACACTCTTTTTTTGAACATGATATATTGTTCTGAAATTGTCTATACTCTAAGAGCTGAGCTGGGTGTGGTGAGTCTCACCTGCAACCCCAGCACTTTGAGAGGCCAAGGTGCGCAGATCACGTGAGGTCAGGAGTTTGAGACCAACCTGGCTAACATGGTCAAACCCCATTTCTGCTAAAATACAAAAATCAGCGGGGCCTGGTGGCTGGCACCTGTAATCACAGCTACTTAGGAGGCTGTGTGTGTTCCTTGACTAAGGTCTACATAAGTGGGCCTCTATCTTTATATAGTCTTAATTTCTCTAAATGCCTGTTTCTGTTCTTCCTTTTGTTATAAGTACTTGTCATTGGATTTACTGCCCACCCTATTTCAGGATGATCTCTCATCAGTGGATGCTTAGAAGCTGCAAAGCCTCATTCTGAATAAGGTCATATTTTGAGTTTCTGAGTGGACATATTTTGAGGAGCCGCAATTCAACCACTACACATCAGTGCTCTTATTTTGTACTGATTTTTTCTTAAAGTATCAAATGTTAAAAACTAATTTCTTTTCTTACAAAATTGATTGGCTCTTTTAAAATACAATTCAATTTTAATTCATCCTTATGATGTTACATTGCTTACACTATTTAATATCGTCATAACATGTAACATTACTCTCCATCTACTCTGTCTTGTTTTCAAATGAGATTACATGGGAAGTATTAAATGATCAGGTTGCTTGTAGATACACTTACAGTATAACTACTATACTTTTTGTCTTAATATATTTAAATATAATAATTTTTTTTTAAATATTTTTTCCATTAGTGTCATGGGATATATAAATAACAGGAGATTTGGAGTGAGACAAACATAAAGTGAAATACAGATTACAATTTACTACTAATGTAAACTTCAAAAGGTTTTTCTTTTATATTAATCTATGTATCAGTTTAAAAACCCTCTTTACTAATTAAGTAGTATTCTCAATTAACCATAATAAATTTTATTTGACAATAGTACAATTGTTATTTTTCAACTTATTTCATTATTTTATCCTGTTAATGTCACAATTTTTCTGTTTCTTTTTCCCTCATATATACAATTTATCGATTTTTCACCTCTATTCATAAAGAAGATGTGGTTGCTAGATGAGTGATTAAGAGCTCTTAAGTCTGTTATTCCTAGTTTTTCTTTTGCTAATAATGTTTACCATTCTTTCAATTACAGAAATGTATGCACAGTTAATGCAGGAATTATAGGAAATAGAAAATACATTAATTCTATAATCCCTTGAAAAGAGGGAACTTTTTATTGTACAAGTAGAATTAAATATTTATAAGTAAACAAATAACCTGGAAAATGATTTTATTTTAGTAGTTTATTGAAAATGCTCATATGGGAATAAGTTTCTGAGACAAGAATCTAATATCATTAAGATTACATGGCAAGGACTAACTATGTAATTAATTTATTATTAATAAATTTTACTTAAACACACATTTGACATTTAGCATGTAAGCTACCATGCTATTTATAACAATTAACACACATATCAAGTGTCAATTAGCAGTTTAGGGATTAATTGCTATGAAATTGATTTGTCAGAAATTAGTATTTAAATGTTAATGTATCGAAATTCATTGCAATTAGAAGCCAAATATAAAATTTAGTCAAGTGAACATTTATTATTCATATTATGTGTGAAATAAACAATGTAAAATAATTTTCTGAATGTATGTGAATCAATAATAGAAGTTCTTTTAAAATAAATTATGTCATATAGAGACATTACATTTTATGTCAGTTTTAAATAATCAACGTCATATTGATAATATTTCAGAGCCTTTAAATTACTCTGTTTACTATATATTTTCATTATCAAAATTGTTCTAAAAATATATGGTGCAACAAGCTAGAGTTTATCTGCAATGGTTACAGATAAAAGATGGAGCCAGAAAGTATGACTGCATAGAAAAAGCAGATATTGAGAAGCAGAACATAACTTTAGAATTAACTTGTAATCCCTTTACTATGTTTTATTTATGGCCTATAAAACAGCTGCTCTATATTTAGATTGGCATTTCATTGAAACCATTCCCACTGTGAGTGATAAGAACCCCAACTAAAACTGGCTTAGATGAAGATTATGTCTTATGTAAAGTATTTTCTCGTAAAGTATATGTCTATGTAAAGTATATGTCTTATCTAAAGTATTGATTATTGTCTTATGCAAAGTATAGTGATGCCTAATACCATGGCATTAGGAGATTAAGAATTTCTCTCTCTTTCTCTGTTGGTCTCTTGCTCTGACTCATTTTAGTTTTTGCTTTCCTTTATGTTGACATTACTCCCAGGGAGGTTCTCAACCTGATGTCTGTTCTCCGACTTAGATTTTATTTTCCTGAGAGTTAAAAATTATACATTTCCTTCCTAGACAATTAAATAAAATTACACAACTGAAATTCATCACACGAATCAGGTAATACATGCATTCTATCTCTGAACAAATAATTATGGCCAGTGAATAAATATTGTTGCTTACAGGTTAACTAAATCACATGTTCACTCCCAGTGCTCCCTGAAATATCTGAAATGTAAAACCATAAAGATGAAGAAAAAAGAAAGAAAGACAGACTATGGAACAGAAAACAAACTTAAAAAACCTTAACAAATGTAAAATCACTTGTCGGTTTACCTCTGCATTACTTCTTGATATGATTTGGCTCTGTGTCCCGATCCAAATCTCATCTTGAATTATAATCCCCACGTGTCCAGGGAGGGACCTAGTAGGAGGTGATTGGATCAAGGGAGCAGTTTTCCCCATGCTGTGTTCATGGCAGTGAGTGAGTTCTCGTGAGTTCTGATGGTTTAAAAGTGTTTGGCAGTTCCCCATCTCTCTTTCTTTCTCTGCTTCCATCATATAAGATATGCCTTGCTTCCCATTCGCCTTCTGTGATGACTCTAAGTTTCCTGAGGCCTCCCCAGCCATGTGGAAGTATGAGTCAGTTAAACCTCTTTTGTTTATAAATTACCCAGTCTCGGGGAGTTCTTTACAGCAGTATGAAAATGGACTCATACACTTCTTTTGTTTCAATTATTAATTGAATTATAACTCATACTATAAATACCAGTGTCAGTTTAAAAAATCTGGAATATTCTAAAAACTTTTATCAGAATAAGGACATATATAAGGGTAGCAAAAGTCATACATGTCCACTACAATAACAGATCTCATCTAGTCATTTCTAATGACACAATCTAGGAACAATAAAAGTCTGTTCTAAATGGAAACAATAGTAGGGAAATATCCTTGGTCTAATGAGATACAGCTGTAGGCTGAAAACACATGCTGCCTACCAGTTCTATTATAAGAGTTCTAAAAGAAAAGCATGCATACATAATTATGTGTGTATACTATAAAATTATGCCACAACATGTCCCAAGAACTGCATATAGGGTAAATACTGAACTTTCCCTCCATGGCAATAATCCACAATAATTGAGTGACAGCTCCCCTTTCAATTTGGACACCCCCCTCTTTAAATTGCTGTGCTTCTCATCACTTTATCTATATTCTCCACAAAAGAGCCAGGTTCAGCTTATTAGTTTTCTTATAGTAGATTAATAGATTTATAGATGTTTGACTCTATTGAAAGGAAATACAACAAATCAAAGAGCAATGACTGTCTCTATGTATCATGGACTGAATTGTGTTCCTCACATACCCCCACATTTAATTCCTTTGTTGAAGTCCTAACTTCCAGTGTATTGGGAGACAGGGTTTTCAAGTAGGTTATTAAAACTTAAATAATATCATAAGGGTGGAGCCCTAAGCAACAGCACTGGTGTCTTTATAAGAGGAAGAAACACCAAATATCTCTGTGTGTGTGTGTGTGCACATAGAGAAACACCATGCAAGAACACAGAAAGAAGTCGCGATCTGTAAGCCAAGGAGAGAAGCCTCACCAGAAACCAACACTGCCGGCATCCTGATCATGGAATTCTGGCGTCCAGAACAGTGAGAAAATGAACTTATTTGCTTAATCTACTCAGTCTGTGGTATATTCTTATGGCAGCCTGAGAGGACTAATACACCATGCTAAGGAATGTAATATTTGTGATTCTTTTTAATTATTTTATGGTATTCAAAATTATTCACATATTAATGGTGATTGTCACATCTTTACAGTTGGATGTTGAATTCATCCCATACTATTGCACTAGGCTTTTTTTCTATCCTTTGTACTGACTAAACTTGTTTCTAACACATCTTTGAACTTCTTTCTTCCTTTCACTTGGTGTAACCTGTTTGTAAAACTAAATTCCTGGCTCTTCTCAGATATAAAATCATTACCTCACAAGTGTTATCTTTTCCAAACAACCATAAAATACCTGCCAAATACTAAATCACTAATTTAATCGAATCATTCTAGATAACCCATTACATTGGATGAGTGTCTATTCATGATACTGTTTAATTTACTTACTATGACAAGTTTCTATCTGAGATTATTTTTATTCACTAATTATTTTAAATGTATTTTGTCACTCTTACAAATTTAGAAGGGTAGATAGTTGCAAATTTATAAACATAAATTTGAAATATACTTTAACTGCTATAGAAAACGATTAGAGATCCTTGAACAGAAGATATAGGATTTACATAATACTCTCTAAACTCCTAAAATAATTTAAAACTTATCTGAAACAAATGATACAATTTTATATCTGCCACATGAAGACATTTTCTAAAACTGTGGGACGGTAACTAGGACTATAGCAACTGTCAAACAAATGTGAAATATTTTAAATTAACAAGTGTTTTAGGGTTTTGAAATATTCTGGTTGAAATGTTAGAATAGTATTGGTTAACAAATAGAAAACAGAAATAATTAGAAAAATATCATAGAGGAAAAAGTAAAATTTGTGTGCATTTAGAGAAGAAAAACTAAAGGTTTATATACTCGATTCCTAGAAACAACTGTATCTAGCCTTATTTGAGAGAGGTCATGAATAAATCTATAATGGTCATAATGTGTTTGTGTGTTGTCAGAATTCCTTATTGGAGTTAGCTAGTTGGTAGATAGAATTTCATAAATAAACATTGGGAGTAAAGACATTTTTGAAGAAATGAACATAAAATTTACAGACACTAAATAACACTATACATTATCAGGAAAATATAACCTAAATCGCATATGCTGAAAATCTAAAGGATATAAATCAGAGAAAATTCGCGTAACAATTTCAAATAATGAAAGGAAAAAAAAACACAAATTTTAAAATGTAAGATAAATCCAAAAAATTCAGGACATGAGGAATAAAGAAATCAAGGGAAAGCAGGGTGTCCATAGATCACAAAATGCAATGTTACAAGTAATTTTAAAGAAATCAGTAATTGCAATGAATATAAATACATTATACTCATAATAAATTATAGTCTAAGTGCCTTTAAAATGATTTTAAATTTACTCATGTAGTTTAATAGACTTAAAACTTAATTTATGCATACAAATGTTTGAAGAGAAAAAATATTTTTGTCTTTTGTTTGAGAGATCTTGAGTAATTTATAAGTTTATCCAGAGAAAACTATACAATCCAGAAACATATTAAAAGTAATTGGTGATTTAAATTTTTAAAAATTTAATAGCATAGCTAATTATATGAAACTTTTTTTAAGTAATAAACTGTCCTTAGATTCCTGGTAAGTGCAATTCATATAATTAACCATATTATTGGGCTAAAATGAAAACAAAATAATCTCAATATATGTTAAAAAGTAATTTAATAAGATTCAATATCTATACTTGATAACTCAATAGCATAGGAACAAATAAACATTTTAATATGAAAAAATTAATTAACTCTATCTTGATATCAACATAAATTATCAGTAATTATTGTTGTGGTCACACCACAGAGGCAGAATGATTTTCTTATTTAAAAGTAGTTCATATGTCAAGACAGATGATCTCACACACACACACACACACACACACATACACTCAATAAATTTATAGCAGAGTGAGGTTTTCCAAGAAGATCTGGGAAGACTTCTAAGCAGACTTAAAAATAACAAGAGAATGAGCAGGAGTAATAAGAATACGCTTTATTAATAGGGTCAGGCTTTAGACCAAATTTAGCTTTAACTGTCTTGGTTATTTACTGTGGTAAGGGTGAGGTTTTTACATTCATGTATAGGACCAAGCTTGTGTGAATTAGACTTCTCACCAGTGCCCAAAGCAGCAGTGCACAGGCTTTTTTTTTTTTTTTTAATCCGCATGCTCAGATTTGAAGAAGAGATGGAGTGATTTAGCTTCAATGCTTTTAGCGGTAAAACATAAGAAACAGAGTCAAAATATTTGTTACAACTATGTCAATATCTATTTTTATATAGATACATGTTAATTCAAAAACTAAATATTCTCGTAATGTTCAGGTGTAAGACATAAATTTCAAAAACCTTCAGTATAAATTAATAGAGATATGAACACATATTTTGAAGCTAAAGAAAAACAAAAGCTTTGAAAAAAAGAACAGTAAGTAAATGTATGATTATAATGATATAATTGATAATCTGAAAAATTCAAGTAAAGTTTTGAAAGCTATTATTAAAAGCAGGATATATGGGTTAAAAATAAAAAGTAATCAAAAAGCAATAACATTTCTATATAAAACAATTAGTAATCCAACATAATGAATGAGAAGATTCCTTTTTCAATAGCAACAGGAAAAATACAGTTACCTAAAATAAATTTTAAAAGATTGAGCAAGCTATGTAAAATCACACACATACACACACACTGAAGTGAAATACAGGAAAACAACAATAGTTCAAATCAATGGAAATACATAGTTTGTCTAGAAGAGATACATTAGATATATTTAAATCATTTTATAAATGTTATGCAATTGCAATGAAAATATCAAGAATTTTTATGCACATAGCATGCTGATAGAAGACTGAATGTAAAAAGGTGAACAAATTCTGAAAATGTAGAATTATGAGGGGAGCAAGATTTCAGCAATACAGCTCAGTTCAGAGTATGTAGTATGTTACAAGTAGGTTTTGAATATTATAGTAATTATTGAAGAAACAATTAAATATCCATGTAGTAAAAGCAAATGTAAAATATTAGATCCTTACTTCACTTTTTACAACCACAACAACAAAAATTCCAAAGTGATCAAAGACTTAATTATAATAAATAAGGGAATCAATATTTATAATCTCAAAATTGCCAAGGCTTTTCTAAGTAGGTTGTAAAACTCAAAATGAACAACAAAAATTATTGAATTTTACTGCATCTCCTAGCAAAATAACATGCAAATTAGTAAGAAAAATGTTAAAAGTTAATCATGAATTATTTTGTGACAGAAATGTTAATAATCATTTAAATGCTTTTCAAGAGGAAAGAGTTAAATAAAATGTGATATAGATAAGAAGAGGACATAAATATGAGTTAAAATGATGTGTTCTACCATTATAGGTAGTCCTTGTAATCATTTATTGCATTTAAAACAAGGTGAATGACAGGTACAATTTGAGGTAATTTATATACAATTAAAACATAAAGATGTATATGTTTTGTGTAGTTGTGTAACTGATTAGAAAATGTATTGCTTTTTAGAGGAGAACAAAAGGGAGCTGGGACTAAGGGAAGTATCAGACAACTTACGTATTGTGTGTAATATTCTAGTTTTTTTGAAGGATAGCTATATGATATTTGTGTTATTAAATATGCTTAATATTTAATATTAAATTCAAAGTCATAAAGTGGATGGAAGAAGAATATGTAAACAAGGAGAAGGTGAATTACAGAAGCTTAGGGAAAATGTATTTGGATAAAGTGAAAGTTAGAAGAGAACAGAGAGGAGGTGGCAGGAATAGCTGAGAGGCAGTGCTGCCAGGAGAATCAAATGCTTATAGATGTAAGGAGAAAGAGTCAAGAAAGTGGTCAACAGTGGCACATGTTTTAAGGAATAAAGTTCTGAAAACTAAAGATCCAGGAGATCAAGGCAAAAGTTAGGATAGTAGTAGAAAGTCAGATTACAAGCATTTTAAACAGCAGGTTGGAAATTAGGTAATAGGTCATTGAAAGCACTCTCATTGTTTTGATAAGTTGTTTTAATTATCTCTATAGTTCTTTGTATGCTACAGTCACTGGCCATTAATTTATATTTATTTAATCCTCACAACTTTTGCTACTACTATTATCACTGTTTTAGGCATGAATAAACAGAGTACTAGGCAATAGTAAAGTGAGGTTACCTAACTCCCTGCAAGTTGCACAGCCAGTTAATGATGGTGCCAGATCCAAACTACAGAGTCAGGATTTTTACTCAGTGAAGATGTTGTAAGTTATACTGCAAGATGTCAAATACCAATTGAGATGAGAAGAGGCTAAATCTGTAATTGTGATTATATGGACAGGGTGATAGACTGAACAAATTTATCTTTGATTTTTGTGAGGGGGAATATATATTTTTTTGGTCAGAGCAGACCAAAGAAACAATTCAAAGTTTCCAAAATGGGAGATCCACAAAATCTTATTTATAAGTACACTCTGGATTGCAAGATAGGAGATGAGCTCAAGGGCATAAGTGGGATAAAACAGTATATATATTCTGTTTGCAGGATGCCTTCATGACCCTAGTAAGTTACCCTTAGGAAACACATACCCCAAGTTAGGATTATTTTCTCCTAGACTGCTTCTCCTGCCCTTTCTCTTGCTAACCTGCTACACATACTTGATGCTTTTTTTATTTAGTTATTTATTCTCTGCAATCAGTGACATGTTAAAACAAGATTCTAGCTGCTGAAAGTTCAAAACTGAGTAAAAATAGAGAAGTTCTACCACCGAGCATAGTCTATGATAAAGCAACCTTAGCTAGGTGACAGAGTGCAAGATTTTGCTCTGGGACCAGCAATAATACTAGGTGCTCTTTTATATGGCAACATGGGATTTAAAGGTAAGTTAGCCTGTTAAGAGTCAGGCAAGATAGCCTTTCCTAAAGTATAAAGTGACAATGAACAAAGCTTCTTTCAGGAATCTTTCTTACCATTTGCAGTCCTTTCCCTCTATTGTTTTTCCATGTATTGGATATATCTCCTTTGAGCTTCCTGAATTGATCTTTTCATTTCCTCTACCTCTGTGTATTAAACATATACAATGAGATCAGATTCCTGCTCATCAAACTCTTTAAACTTACATTTATAAATAGCTTTTTTAAAATAAATTCTTACTGAAAGTCTGTATATGCCAACAATACATTTATTATCTTTTAAATTTGAGGCAGGGGATCATGCTGAACCTATTTACAAATGAAATGTGCCATATGATAGTTTTACATCCAAAACATTATGCCTTTACAAATATGATTTTACCTTTGTAATATTCTAAGATTTTACTCATATAAATCAAATTTACAATTTTGAGAATTTTGGTTGCAATAGAGAGTGTCTGTAAGTCACTCCTCTGTAGGGTTATAATGAAAGGAAAGAACTAAAAATAAGAGTAAAAAGAAACAAAAGCATAAAGTTGTACAGGCTGAAATAAGACATTATTTGTATGTGGTATGAAATCTGCAGATCCGGCCTGGTGCGGTGCCTCACGCCTGTAATACCAGCACTTTGGGAGGCCGAGGAGGGCGGATCACGAGATCAGGAGATCGAGACCATCCTGGCTAACACGATGAAACCCCGTCTCTCTACTAAAAATACAAAAAATTAGCCTAGCATCGTGGCGGGCACCTGTAGTCCCAGCTACACGGGGGACTAAGGCAGGAGAATGGCGTGAACCCTGGAGGCGGAACTTGCAGTGAGCCCAGATCCCGCCACTACACTCCAGTCTGGGCAACAGGGACAGACTCCGTCTAATAAAAAAAAAAAAAAAAAGGACATCTGCAGATCCATGAAAAAACTTCAAAGAGAGGAAGCGAGAACTTATCCATGTCCACCTGAAACAGCTAAGGTGGAGGAAGCTTCCATTGGCTCTAAACTGATCCTTTGTGCACAAGAGCTATGTTTCTAAGAAAAATGGGCTCAGGGGAGAGTGGGTGCTGATTCTTAGTTTTAATCAATATTAATCACAATATCAGATAAGATTAGAATATTTGGTCAAAAGGTAAAACAAATAATCATATTTGTTCAACAAAAGTAACATGATTTTACTAGTGCCTCAGTGTAAATGAACGCAAGATTATCCTTAAAACAATTTTTAGTAAACAAGTAATTATATCCTTGATGGCAAAATTAAAATGTAATTTTGCAGTCTTTGGTCACATTTCAGTAAATGTAAAGTTACTTATAAAGGATTACTGTAACTGTATTTTTTTTTATGATTATACTTTAAGTTCTAGGGTACATGTGCATAACGTGCAGGTTTGTTACATATGTATACTTGTGCCATATTGGTGTGCTGCACCCATCAACTGGTCAGCACCCATCAACTCGTCATTTACATCAGGTATAACTCCCAATGCAATCCCTCCGCCTTCCCCCCTCCCCATGATAGGCCCCGGTATGTGATGTTCCCCTTCCTCAGTCCCAGTGATCTCATTGTTCAGTTCCCACCTATGAGTGAGAACATGCGGTGTTTGGTTTTCTGTTCTTGTCATAGTTTGCTAAGAATGGTGGTTTCCAGCTGCATCCATGTCCCTACAAAGGACACAAACTCATCCTTTTTTATGGCTGCATAGTATTCCATGGTGTATATGTGCCACATTTTCTTAATACAATCTGTCACTGATGGACATATGGGTTGCTTCCAAGTCTTTGCTATTGTGAATAGTGCCGCAATAAACATACATGTGCATGTGTCTTTATAGCAGCATGATTTATAATCCTTTGGGTATATACCAAGTAATGGGATGGCTGGGTCATATGGTACATCTAGTTCCAGATCCTTGAGGAATCGCCATACTGTTTTCCATAATGGTTGAACTAGTTTACAATCCCACCAACAGTGTAAAAGTGTTCCTATTTCTCCACATCCTCTCCAGCACCTGTTGTTTCCTGACTTTTGAATGATTGCCATTCTAACTAGTGTGAGATGGTATCTCTTTGTGGTTTTGATTTGCATTTCTCTGATGGCCAGTGATGATGAGCATTTTTTCATGTGTCTGTTGGCTGTATGCATGTCTTCTTTTGAGAAATGTCTGTTCATATCCTTTGCCCACTTTTTAATGGAGTTGTTTGTTTTATTCTTGTAAATTTGTTTGAGTTCTTTGTAGGTTCTGGATATTAGCCCTTTGTCAGATGAGTAGATTGCAAAAATTTTCTCCCATTCTGTAGGTTGCCTGTTCACTCTGATGGTAGTTTCTTTTGCTGTGCAGAAGCTCTTTAGTTTAATGAGATCCCATTTGTCAATTTTGGCTTTTGCTGCCGTTGCTTTTGGTGTTTTAGACATGAAGTCTTTGCCCATGCCTATGTCCTGAATGGTACTACCTAGGTTTTCCTCTAGGATTTTTATGGTATTAGGTCTCACATTTAAGTCTCTAATCCATCTTGAATTAATTTTTGTATAAGGAGTAAGGAAAGGATCCAGTTTCAGCTTTCTGCTTATAGCTAGCCAATTTTCCCAGCACCATTTATTAAATACGGAATCCTTTCCCCATTTCTTGTTTCTTTCAGGTTTGTCAAAGATCAGATGGCTGTAGATGTGTGGTATTATTTCTGAGGACTCTGTTCTGTTCCATTGGTCTATATCTCTGTTTTGGTACCAGTACCATGCTGTTTTGGTTACTGTAGCCTTGTAGTATAGTTTGAAGTCAGGTAGCATGATGCCTCCAGCTTTGTTCTTTTGACTTAGGATTGTCTTGGAGATGCGGGCTCTTTTTTGGTTCCATATGAACTTTAAAGCAGTTTTTTCCAATTCTGTGAAGAAAGTCATTGGTAGCTTGATGGGGATGGCGTTGAATCTATAAATTACCTTGGGCAGTATGGCCATTTTCACGATATTGATTCTTCCTATCCATGAGCATGGTATGTTCTTCCATTTGTTTGTATCCTCTTTTATTTCACTGAGCAGTGGTTTGTAGTTCTCCTTGAAGAGGTCCTTTACATCCCTTGTAAGTTGGATTCCTAGGAATTTTATTCTCTTTGAAGCAATTGTGAATGGAAGTTCATTCCTGATTTGGCTCTCTGTTTGTCTGTTCCTGGTGTACAAGAATGCTTGTGATTTTTGCACATTAATTTTGTATCCTGAGACTTTGCTGAAGTTGCTTATCAGCTTAAGGAGATTTTGGGCTGAGACAATGGGGTTTTCTAAATATACAATCATGTCATCTGCAAAGAGGGACAATTTGACTTCTTTTCCTAACCAAATCCCCTTGATTTCTTTCTCTTGCCTGATTGCCCTAGCCAGAACTTCCAACACTATGTTGAATAGGAGTGGTGAGAGAGGGCATCCCTGTCTTGTGTGAGTTTTCAAAGGGAATTTTTCCAGTTTTTGCCCATTCAGTATGATATTGGCTGTGGGTTTGTCATAAGTAGCTCTTATGATTTTGAGGTACGTTCCATCAATACCAAATTTATTGAGCATTTTTATTTTTTTTATTTTTATTTTTTTATTATTATACTTTAAGTTCTAGGGTACAGGTGCATAACGTGCAGGTTTGTTACATATGTATACTTGTGCCATGTTGCTGTGCTGCACCCATCAACTGGTCAGCACCCATCAACTCGTCATTTACATCAGGTATAACTCCCAATGCAATCCCTCCCCCCCCCCCCCATGATAGGCCCCGGTGTGTGATGTTCCCCTTCCCGAGTCCAAGTGATCTCATTGTTCAGTTCCCACCTATGAGCGAGAACATGCGGTGTTTGGTTTTCTGTTCTTGTGATAGTTTGCTAAGAATGATGGTTTCCAGCTGCATCCATGTCCCTACAAAGGACACAAACTCATCCTTTTTTATGGCTGCATAGTATTCCATGGTGTATATGTGCCACATTTTCTTAATCCAGTCTGTCACTGATGGACATTTGGGTTGATTCCAAGTCTTTGCTATTGTGAATAGTGCCGCAATAAACATACGTGTGCATGTGTCTTTATAGCAGCATGATTTATAATCCTTTGGGTATATACTAAGTAATGGGATGGCTGGGTCATATGGTACATCTAGTTCTAGATCCTTGAGGAATCGCCATACTGTTTTCCATAATGGTTGAACTAGTTTACAATCCCACCAACAGTGTAAAAGTGTTCCTATTTCTCCACATCCTCTCCAGCACCTGTTGTTTCCTGACTTTTGAATGATTGCCATTCTAACTGGTGTGAGATGGTATCTCATTGTGGTTTTGATTTGCATTTCTCTGATGGCCAGTGATGATGAGCATTTTTTCATGTGTCTGTTGGCTGTATGCATGTCTTCTTTTGAGAATTGTCTCTTCATATCCTTTGCCCACTTTTTAATGGGGTTGTTTGTTTTTTTCTTGTAAATTTGTTTGAGTTCTTTGTAGGTTCTGGATATTAGCCCTTTGTCAGATGAGTAGATTGCAAAAATTTTCTCCCATTCTGTAGGTTGCCTGTTCACTCTGATGGTAGTTTCTTTTGCTGTGCAGAAGCTCTTTAGTTTAATGAGATCCCATTTGTCAATTTTGGTTTTTGCTGCCGTTGCTTTTGGTGTTTTAGACATGAAGTCTTTGCCCATGCCTATGTCCTGAATGGTACTACCTAGGTTTTCCTCTAGGGTTTTTATGGTATTAGGTCTCACATTTAAGTCTCTAATCCATCTTGAATTAATTTTCGTATAAGGAGTAAGGAAAGGATCCAGTTTCAGCTTTCTGCTTATGGCTAACCAATTTTCCCAGCACCATTTATTAAATAGGGAATCCTTTCCCCATTTCTTGTTTCTTTCAGGTTTGTCAAAGATCAGATGGCTGTAGATGTGTGGTATTATTTCTGAGGACTCTGTTCTGTTCCATTGGTCTATATCTCTGTTTTGGTACCAGTACCATGCTGTTTTGGTTACTGTAGCCTTGTAGTATAGTTTGAAGTCAGGTAGCATGATGCCTCCAGCTTTGTTCTTTTGACTTAGGATTGTCTTGGAGATGCGGGCTCTTTTGTGGTTCCATATGAACTTTAAAGCAGTTTTTTCCAATTCTGTGAAGAAACTTGTTGGTAGCTTGATGGGGATGGCATTGAATCTGTAAATAACCTTGGGCAGTATGGCCATTTTCACAATATTGATTCTTCCTATCCATGAGCATGGTATGTTCTTCCATTTGTTTGTGTCCTCTTTGATTTCACTGAGCAGTGGTTTGTAGTTCTCCTTGAAGAGGTCCTTTGCATCCCTTGTAAGTTGGATTCCTAGGAATTTTATTCTCTTTGAAGCAATTGTGAATGGAAGTTCATTCATGATTTGGCTCTCTGTTTGTCTGTTACCGGTGTATATGAATGCTTGTGATTTTTGCACATTAATTTTGTAGGGCTGTTGAATTTTGTCAAAAGCCTTTTCTGCATCTATTGAGATAATCATGTGGTTCTTGTCTTTGGTTCTGTTTATATGCTGGTTTATGTTTATTGATTTGCGAATGATGAACCAGGCTTGCATCCCAGGGATGAAGTCCACTTGATCATGGTGGATAAGCTTTTTGATGTGCTGCTGAATCTGGTTTGCCAGTATTTTATTTAGGATTTTTGCATCAATGTTCATCAGGGATATTGGTCTAAAATTGTCTTTTTTTTTGTTGTGTCTCTGCCAGGCTTTGGTATCAGGATGATGTTGGCCTCATAAAATGAATTAGGGAGGATTCCCTCTTTTTCTATTGATTGGAATAGTTTCAGAAGGAATGGTACTAGCTCCTCCTTGTACCTCTGGTAGAATTCAGCTGTGAATCCATCTGGTCCTGGACTTTTTTTGGCTGGTAGGCTATTAATTATTGCCTCAATCTCAGAGCCTGCTATTGGTCTATTCAGGGATTCAACTTCTTCCTGGTTTTGTCTTGGAAGAGTGTAAGTGTCCAGGAAATTATCCATTTCTTCTTGATTTTCTAGTTTATTTGCGTAGAGGTGTTTACAGTATTCTCTGACGGTAGTTTGTATTTCTGTGGGGTCGGTGGTGATATCCCCTTTATCATTTTTTATTGCATCTATTTGATTCTTCTCTCTTTTCTTCTTTATTAGTCTTGCTAGCGGTCTATCAATTTTGTTGATCTTTTCAAAAAACCAACTCCTGGATTCATTGATTTTTTGGAGGGTTTTTTGTGTCTCTATCTCCTTCAGTTCTGCTCTGATCTTAGTTATTTCTTGCCTTCTGCTAGCTTTCGAATGTGTTTGCTCTTGCTTCTCTAGTTCTTTTAATTGTGATGTTAGAGTGTCAGTTTTAGATCTTTCGTGCTTTCTCTTGTGGGCATTTAGTGCTATAAATTTCCCTCTACACACTGCTTTAAATGTGTCCCAGAGATTCTGGTATGTTGTATCTTTGTTCTCATTGGTTTCAAAGAACACCTTTATTTCTGCCTTCATTTCTTATGTACCCGTAGTCATTCAGGAGCAGGTTGGTCAGTGTCCATGTAGTTGAGCGGTTTTGATTGAGTTTCTTAGTCCTGAGTTTTAGTTTGATTGCACTGTGGTCTGAGAGACAGTTTGTTATAATTTCTGTTCTTGTACATTTGCTGAGGAGTGCTTTACTTCGAATAATGTGGTCAATTTTGGAATAAGTGCGATGTGGTGCTGAGAAGAATGTACATTCTGTTGATTTGGGGTGGAGAGTTCTATAGATGTCTATTAGGTCTGCTTGCTGCAGAGTTGAGTTCGATTCCTGGATATCCTTGTTAACTTTCTGTCTCGTTGATCTGTCTAATGTTGACAGTGGAGTGTTGAAGTCTCCCATTATAATTGTATGGGAATCTAAGTCTCTTCGTAGGTCTCTAAGGACTTGCTTTATGAATCTTGGTGCTCCAGTGTTGGGTGCATATATATTTAAGAGAGTTAGCTCTTCTTGTTGAATTGATCCCTTTACCATTATGTAATGGCCTTCTTTGTCTCTTTTGATCTTTGATGGTTTAAAGTCTGTTTTATCAGAGACTAGTATTGCAACCTCTGCTTTTTTTTTGTTCTCCATTTGCTTGGTAAATCTTCCTCCATCCCTTTATTTTGAACCTATGTATGTCTCTGCATGTGAGATGGGTCTCCTGAATACTTGACTCTTGACTCTTGGGTCTTGACTCTTTATCCAGTTTGCCAGTCTGTGTCTTTTAATTGGAGCATTTAGTCCATTTACATTTAAAGTTAATATTGTTATGTGTGAACTTGATCCTGCCATTATGATATTAACTGGTTATTTTGCTCGTTAGTTGATACAGTTTCTTCCTAGCCTAGATGGTCTTTACATTTTGGCATGTTTTTGCAATGGCTGGTACCGGTTGTTCCTTTCCATGTTTAGTGCTTCCTTCTGGGTGTCTTGTAAGGCAGGCCTAGTGGTGACAAAATCTCTAAGCATTTGCTTATCTGTAAAGGATTTTATTTCTCCTTCACTTATGAAACTTAGTTTGGCTGGATATGATATTCTGGGTTGAGAATTCTTTTCTTTAAGAATGTTGAATATTGGCCCCCACTCTCTTTTGGCTTGTAGAGTTTCTGCCGAGAGATCTGCTGTTAGTCTGATGGACTTCCCTTTGTGGGTAACCCGACCTTTCTCTCTGGCTGCCCTTAAGATTTTTTCCTTCATGTCAACTTTGGTGAATCTGGCAATTATTTGTCTTGGAGTTGCTCTTCTCGAGGAGTATCTTTGTGGCGTTCTCTGTATTTCCTGGATTTGAATGTTGGCCTGCCCTACTAGGTTGGGGAAGTTCTCCTGGATGATATCCTGAAGAGTGTTTTCCAACTTGGTTCCATTTTCCCCCTCACTTCCAGGCACCCCAATCAGACATAGATTTGGTCTTTTTACATAATCCCATACTTCTTGCAGGCTTTGTTCATCTCTTTTTCTTCTTTTTTCTTTTGGTTTCTCTTCTCGCTTCATTTCATTCATTTGATCCTCAATCGCTGATACTCTTTCTTCCAGTTGATCGAGTCGGTTACTGAAGCTTGTGCATTTGTCACGTATTTCTCGTGTCATGGTTTTCATCTCTGTCATTTCGTTTATGACCTTTTCTGCATTAATTACTCTAGCCATCAATTCTTCCACTCTTTTTTCAAGATTTTTAGTTTCTTTGCGCTGGGTACGTAATTCCTCCTTTAGCTCTGAGAAGTTTGATGGACTGAAGCCTTCTTCTCTCATCTCATCAAAGTCATTCTCCGTCCAGCTTTGATCCGTTGCTGGCGATGAGCTGCGCTCCTTTGCAGGGAGAGATGCGCTCTTATTTTTTGAATTTCCAGCTTTTCTGCCCTGCTTTTTCCCCATCTTTGTGGTTTTATCTGCCTCTGGTCTTTGACGATGGTGATGTACTAATGGGGTTTTGGTGTAGGTGTCCTTCCTGTTTGATAGTTTTCCTTCTAACAGTCAGGATCCTCAGCTGTAGGTCTGTTGGAGATTGCTTGAGGTCCACTCCAGACCCTCTTTGCCTGGGTATCAGCAGCAGAGGCTGCAGAAGATAGAATATTGCTTGACAGCGAGTGTACCTGTCTGATTTTTGCTTTGGAAGCTTGGTCTCAGGGGTGTACTCCACCCTGTGAGGTATAGGGTGTCAGACTGTCCCTAGTGAGGGATGTCTCCTAGTTAGGCTACTCAGGGGTCAGGGACCCACTTGAGCAGGCAGTCTGTCCCTTCTCAGATCTCAACCTCCGTGTTGGGAGATCCACTGCTCTCTTCAAATCTGTCAGACAGAGTCATTTGCATCTGCAGAGGTTTCTGCTGCTTTTGTTATTGTTTACTGTGCCCTGTCCCCAGAGTTGGAGTCTACAGAGACAGGCAGGTTTCCTTGAGCTGCTGGAGCTCCACCCAGATTGAGCTTCCCAGTGACTTTGTTTACTACTTAAGCCTCAGCAATGGTGGGTGCCCCTCCCCCAGCCTCGCTGCTGCCTTGTCGGTAGATCGCAGACTGCTGTGCTAGCAATGAGGGAGGCTCCATGGGCGTGGGACCCTCCTGGCCAGGTGTGGGATATAATCTCCTGGTGTGCCTGTTTGCTTAAAGTGCAGTATTGTGGTGGGAGTTACCCGATTTTCCAGGTGTTGTGTTTCTCAGTTCCCCTGGCTATGAAAAGGGATTCCCTTCCCCCTTGGGCTTCCCAGGTGAGGCAATGCCTCGCCCTGCTTCAGCTCTCGCTGGTCGGGCTGCAACAGCTGACCAGCACCGATTGCCCGGCACTCCCTAGTGAGATGAACCCAATACCTCAGTTGAAAATGCAGAAATCACCAGTCTTCTGTGTTGCTTGCGCTGGGAGTTGGAGACTGGAGCTGTTCCTATTCGGTCATCTTTCTCCTGTAACTGTATTAATATTTATTTTATTGGCCATATTTTTGAAGGTCTTTGAAGGTCACTTGAATTCATATATCAAATTCACCAGTGCCTTTAGACAACTATCTAGAAGAGGAATGGAATATTGACTGTGATTACTCCCTAACTAGTCAGTCATTCTTAGTTGTAAGATCTAAGTGAGATTTTTCTTATAAATATTTTATCCCCAACATATTTCATGAAATCAAGAGATCTCATATTCAATATATGTTTATTACATAATTTTGCATGGTTTGTCTACTGTTCAAGTAACAAACAACAAATACAAATTTGTTGAGCTCCATCCAAGTACTGAGAATTTCAAAGCTGAACAGGGTAGTTGTGTTGTTTGACATAAAGAAACTTAGAAACTACTGGTGCAATATCTTCTAAGTCTGAAGTAAAAAATGCAATTCTAATGCAGAATATATAGGTGATTGTAGTTTTCTAGGGTGCTTAATACATTATGTGCACAGTAGGGGTTAATAATGATACATGGTTAGTAATGATATTTGAGAACAGGAAGTGTCTGAAATAAGGGAAATTTAGAATAAATGGAGTTAGCTTAAACAGGAAGAGAGGAGATGAGAATATTCCTTGCAGAAGTTATAGAGCAAAAGTTTACAGCAAAGGTAAGGATTACAGAGGAACCCAAAAATTTGTGTAAATTAAGCATAAAATAGTAGTATTCAGGGTAGATAAGCAGGAGCTAGACTGAGCATGTGGAGGGAGGAATTGTGAATACTGCCTGGGTTTCTTGACATGTCTTTTTAAGTTGTTTAAAAATTCATTGTAAAAATAAGATTATACTGTTGAAATGTAAATATTTTTGTCCAATTATGAATGCACATGTTCATTCTTTCATGCCACTACTGATAAACTCATACCTCAAAATTTAATATAACTTTACCTAGTTACACTAAATATATGGCGTGAATTTAGGAAACATGTTCTAAATTCTAATTCAATTTTACTTGACAGCTAGATTTATGCTTTGCTTTATTGTGCTTCACAGACATTATGTATTTTACAAATTGAAAGTTTGTGGCAAGATTGCATCTTAAAAGTTTATCAGCACAATTTTTCCAACAGCATGTGCTCAATTTATATCTCTGTACCACATTTTGGTACTTCTTGCAGTACTTCAAAACTTTTCATTATTAGCATATCTGTTATAGATCCTTATTCTCTTCAGACAAAGCCTAGTTCAGAGTAAGACCCTAAGTCTTTTCAGTTTTATGATACCTGAGACAGATGAGGAAGCCGCAAAGGAAAAGTTGGAAGCAAATAAAGTTAGTTCACAGGGTATAAAGAAACGACCTTGTATTAGTCTGTTTTCATACTGCTATAAAGAACTGTCTGAATTTGGGTAATTTATAAAGAAAAGAGGTTTAATTGACTCACAGTTCAGCATGGCTGGGGGTCCTCAGGAAACTTACAGCCACGGCAGAAGGCGAAGGAGAAGCAAGGCACATTCTTCACAGGGCAGCAGAAATGAGAAGTACCATATAAAACTGTCAGATCTCTTGAGAACTGATTCACTATCAAGAGACTAGCATGTGGAAAATTGCTTACATAATTCAATTAACTCTACCTTGTCTCTCCCTTGACATGTGCTGATTATGGGAATTATGGAGGTTACAATTCAAAATAAGATTTGTATGGGGACACAAAGCCTAACCATATTAGATGTCATCTCCATAATATAAAAATGCAAGGTAAATCTTCTAGTGCTGATGAAGATGGCTACACTAAACAACAAATTTTCCTTTTATAACCTTTATTTTAGGCTAGCGGGGACATGTGAAGGTTTGTTATATAGGTAAACTTGAATTATAGGGGTTTGTTGTATAGAGTATTTCATCGCCCTGGTATGAAGCTTAGTACCCAATATTTATTTTTTCTGCTCCTCTCCCTCCTCCAACCTTCTACCATCAAGTGGACTCCAGTGTCTGTTGTTCCCCTCTTTGTGATCATGAATTCTCATCACTTAGCACCCATTTTTAAGTGAGAATAAGTGGTATTTGGTTTTCTGTTCCAACGTTAGTAAAGGATAGCAACCTCCAGGTCCATCCATGTTCTTGCAAAAGACAGGATGTTATTCTTTCTTATGGTTGCATGGTAATCCATGGTATATACGTACCACAGTGTCTTTGCTTAATGGGTCATTGATTGCATAAAGGTTAATTCCATGTATTAGACTGATTCCATGTCTTTGCTTTTGTAAACAGTGCTACAAGGAACATTCTCACGCATATCTGTGGTAGAATGGTGTATATTTCTCTGGGTAAATACATAGTAATGGGATTGCTGGGTCAAATGGTAGTTTTGTTCCTAGCTCTTTGAGGAATCACCATGCCATTGTCCACAATGATTGAGCTAATTTACATTCCCACCAACAGTGTATGTGTTTCCTTTTCTCCACAATCCTGCCAGATATCTTCAAGACCCATCTCACACATAATTACACCCATAGGCTCAAAATTAAAAAAAAAAAAAAAAAAAAAAACAAATAAACAAAAACAAACAAACAAAACATAAAAAAGCATAGGTTGCAATCCTAATTTCAGGCAAAACAGACTTTCAAACAAAGATCAAAAAAGACAAAGAGGGCATTACATAATGGTAAAGGGTTCAATAAGAACCCTAACTATGCTAAACATAAGTGCACCCAACACAGGAGCACATTGTTTCATAAAGCAAGTTCTTAGAAATCTACAAAGGGACATAGACTCCCACACAATAATAGTGGGGGACTTCAACACCCCCGTGACAGTATTAGATCACTGAGGCAGGAAATTACAAAGAAGTTCAGGACCTAAAATCAACATTATATCAAATGTGTATGATAGCCCTCTATAGAACTCTCCACACAAAAAACAACAAAATATACATTCCTCTCATTGCCACGTGGCATATGCTCTAAAATTGACCACATAATTTGACATAAAACAATCCTCAGCACATGAAAAATAACAAAAAATATTGCAAAACACATTCTTGAACCCCAATACAATGAAAGTCAAAGTCAAAACTAAGAAAATCACCCCAAGCCATGCAATTACATGGAAATTAAACAACCTGTTCCTGAATGACTTTTGGATAAGTAATACAATAAGGCAGAAATGAATAAGTTCTTTGAAACTAATAAGAACAAAGATACAACATACCAGAAATTTTGGGACACAGCTAAGGCAGTGTTAAGAGGAAAATTCATAGCATTAATGCCCACATCAAAAAGTTAGAAAGACCTCAAATTAACAACCTAACATCACAAGTGAAAGAATTAGGGAAGCAAGAACAAATCAACCCCAAAGCTACCACAAGAAAAGAAAAAACCAAAATCAGAGCTAAAATGAAGAAAAATGAGATATGTAAAACTATTCCAAAGGCCAATAAATCTAGGAGTTGTTTTTCTGAAAAAAAAATTAATAACATAAATAGGATGTTAGCTGGATGAATTAAAAAGAAAAAAAGAGAATATACAAATAAACACAATTAGAAATGACAAGGGGATGTTACCACTGAACAAACAGAAATAAAAATAACCATCAGAAACTACTATAAACACCTCTATGTATACAAACTAGAAAACCTAGAAGAAATGGATAAATTCCTGGACACATACACCCTCCAAAGATTAAAACAGGGAGAAATTGATTTCCTAAATAGACCAACAATAAGCTCTAAAATTGAATCAGTAATAAACAGCTTACCAACCAACCAATAAAAAAAACAAAACAAAACAAAGAAAACCTAGGATCAGATAGTTTCACAGCTGAATTCCATCAGATGTACAAAGAATTCCATCAGATGGTACCATCCCTCCCTCCAGAAACTATTTCAAAAAAATTGAAAAGGAGAGATTCCTCCCCAACTCATTCTATGAGACTAGCATCATCATCCTGATACCAAAATCTGACAAAGACAGAACAAAAATGAAAGTTTCAGAGCAATGTCCTTGATGAACATCAATGCAAAAATTCTCAAGAAAATACTTGCAAATCAAATCCGGCAGCACATCAAAAAGCTAATCAACCATGATCAAGTAGGCTTCATACCTGGGATGCAAACCTGGTTCAACATACGCAAATCAATGAAAGTAATTTATCACATAAAAATAACTCAAGACTAAAAATCACATGATTATCTCACTAGATGCAGAAAAGACTTTCAATAAAATTCAACATTTCTTTGTGTTATAAACTCTCCATAAACTAGGCATTGAAGGAATATATCTCAAGATGTTAAGAGCCATCTATGACAAACCCACAGCTAATATCATATTGAATGGACAAAAGCTGGAAGCATTCCCCTTGAAAACTCACTCAAGACAAAGATGCCCTCTTTCACTACTGCTATTCAGTGTAGTATGAGAAGTCCTTGCCAGAGAAATCAGGCAAGAAAAAGAAATAAAGCATATTCAAATGAGAAGCAAGGAAGTCATACTATCCCTGTTTGCAGATAACATTATTCTATATCTAGAAAACCCTGTAGTCTCAGGCCAAAAGCTTTATCAGCTGATAACTTCAGCAAAGTGTCAGGATACAAAACCAACATACAACAATTACTAGCATTTTGATATACCAACTACAGTTAAGCTAAGAGCCAAATAAGGCAGGCAATCTCATTTACAATAGCCAGAAAAAAGAAAAAAATACCTAGGAATACATCTAACCAGGGAGGCAAAATATGTCCACAGTGAGAATTACAAAACACTGCTCAAAAAAAAAAAAAAAAAAAAAAAAAAAAATCAATGAAGACACAAACAAATGGGAAAACATCTTATGCTCATGGATAGGAAGATTTAATATCACTAAAATGGCTATACTGCCCAAAGCAACTTACCGATTCAAAGATGTTTCTATCAAATTACCATGGACATTTACAGAACTAGAAAAACTATTTTAATATTCATATAGAATCAAAAAATTACCCAAATAGCCAATGTAATTCTGAGCAAAAAAAGAAAGCTGGAGGCAGCACATTACCCAAATTCAAACCATACTACAGGCTTACAGTAACCAAAACGGCAGGTACTGCTACAAGTACAGTCACATGGACCAATGGAACAGAATAGAGAGCCCAGAAATAAGACTGCACACCTATGACTATATGATTTTCAAAAACACTAACAAAAAACGAGCAATGGGGAAAAGACTCCCTATTCAATAAATGCTGCTGGGATAACTAGCTAGCCATATGCAGACGATTAAAGCTGGACCCTTTCCTTACACCATATACAAAAATCAGCTCAAGATGGATTAAAACCCTGGAAGGCCACTTAAGGATGGGCATAGGTTTCATGACAAAGGCACCAAAAGCAATTGCGAGAAAAGCAAAAATTGACAAATAAGATCTAATTAAACTTAAGAGTTTCTGGGCCGGGCGCGGTGGCTCACGCCTGTAATCCCAGCACTTTGGGAGGCCGAGGCGGGCGGATCACAAGGTCAGGAGATCGAGACCATGGTGAAACCCCGTCTCTACTAAAAAATAGAAAAAAATTAGCCGGGCGCAGTGGCGGGTGCCTGTAGTCCCAGCTACTTGGGAGGCTGAGGCAGGAGAATGGCGTGAGCCCGGAAGGCGGAGCTTGCAGTGAGCTGAGATTGCGCCACTGCACTCCAGCCTGGGCGACAGAGCGAGACTCCGTCTCAAAAAAAAAAAAATAAAAATAAGAGTTTCTGAGCATTAAAACAAACTGTCAACAAAGTAAACAGATATTCTACAGAATGGGGAAATACTTGCAATTTATATATCTGAAAAAAACCTAATATCCAGCATCTAGAAGGAACTTAAATTTATAAGAAAAACACAAACACCCCATTTAAAAATAGACAACAGTCATGAACAGACACTTCTACAAGAAAAGTGTCTTTTCTTTTAAAAAAGACATTTTTTAAAAGTCTTTGCAGCCAACAAAATATGAAAAAAAAGTTCAATACCACTGATCACTAGAGAAATGCAAAGTGAAACCACAGTGAGATGCCATCTCACACCAGTCAGAATGGCTATTAGTAAAAAGTCAAAATATAACAAATTTTTAAAGTAGAATATAACAGCTTTATACTCATATCTAGAGAGAAGAAGTCAGTTCTTGGGGTCAAAGCTTCAAAGGACAGACTGTCTTGGTAGGGGCTAATGCAATTTGTAACTTTAAGTTGAAGCAAAAGCTTATTTACCATTTTGAAAATACTAGATCCCTTAAGAAGAATTATTCTGAATGTACTCTGCCTGTGCCCCATACATGGTACAACAAAGTCTGACTGACATCACATCACATCACATACAGAATAGTTTACTGAGTAGTTTAAACCCACTGTTGAGATCTACTCAGAAAAGATTCCTTTCAAAATATTACTGCTCATTGACAATGTGTCTGGTCACCCAATAGCTCTGACAGAGACGTTCAAGGAGATTAATTTTGTTTACATGCCTGTTAACACAATATCCATTTTGCAGCTTATAGAACAGGAAGTCATTTAGACTTTCGAGTATTATTATTTAGGCAATATGCCACATAAGGCATTAGCTGCCATGGAGAGTGATTTCTATGATAGATTTGGGCAAAGTAAATTTACAATGTTATGAAAAGAAGCATTGTAGATACCACTAAGAATGTTGGTGATTCATGAAAGGTCAAAATATCAATATTACCAAGAGTTTGCAAGGAGTTGATTTCAGCACTCTTGAATGATTTTGAAGAACTCCAGACTTTAGAAGAGGAAGTAACTGCAGATATGATGGAAATAGCCAAGAAACTAGAATTATAAGTGAAACCTTAAGATGTAACTGAATTGTTGCAATCTCATAAAAGTTTAATGTATGAGGAGTTGCTTCTTATGCATGAGCAATGAAAGTTTTTTTTTTTTTTTTTTGATGAAATCTACTCCTAGTGAAGATGCTGTGAACCTTATTAAAATGACAACCAAGGATTTAGAATATTATGTAAACTTACTTGACAAAGCAGCATCAAGGCTTGAGAGAATTGATTCCAATTTTTAGGGTAAATACTGATGGTAAAATGCTATTAAATAGTGTCACATGCTACAGAGAAATTTTCTTTAAAAAAAAGAGTCAATTGATACAGCAAGCTTCACTCTGGTCTCATTGTAAGCAACTTAGTAACTTCCACAGCCACCACAACCTTCAGCAACCATGACCCTGATAAGTCACCAGCTACCAATATTTGAGGCAAGATCCTCCAACAGCAAACAGATTATGACCTGCTGAAGTCTCAGATAGGTGATTGTTGCTTCTTCCTTCCAAAGTTCTGGGATTAGAGGTGTCATCCACGACATCAGGCCCTTTCTAGTTATTTTTTCTCACCTCACTGAAACCTCTGCCTCCTGGATTCAAGCAATTATCTGCCTCAGCCTCCTGAGTAGCTGGGATTACAGGCGCCCACCACCAGGCCTGGATAATTTTTGTATTTTTAGTAGAGATGGGGTTTCACCATTGTGGCCAGGCTGGTCTTGAACTCCTGACCTCATGATCCACCCACCTCAGCCTCCCAAAGTGCTGGGATTACAGGTGTGAGCCACTGCACCTGGCCTCTAGTTCTTTAAAGCCCATCATTAGTCTGTTTATGCGAAGTGTTTCTACTTTCGTAAGTGATATATAGCTGTAAACTGTGTCTTAGCACTGCTTTTACTGCATCTCATAGAATTTGATATGTTGTGTTTTCATTTTCATTTGTTTCAAGAAAATTTTTAATGTCCTTCCTAATTTCTTCATTGACCCACTGTTATTCAGGTGTATATTGTTTAATTTTCAATGTTTTTGTAATTTTCAAAATGTTCCTTGTTATTGATTTCTAGTTTTATTCCATTGTAGTCAGAGAAGATACTTGATATATTTTCAACTTTTTTGGATTATTTAGGACGTTTTTTATGGCCTCACATATGCTCAAATATCGAGAATGTTGCATGTGCTGAAAGGAATAATGTGTATTCTGTAGCTGTTAGATAAAATGATGTGCAAATATCTATTATGTCTATTTGGTTTATACTGCAGATTAAGTCCAAGTTTCTTTGTTGATTTACTGGCCAGAAGATCTGTCCAATGCTGAAAGTGGAGTGTTGAAGTTTCCAGCCATTATTGTACTGTAGTTTATTTATCTCTTTAGCTCTCATAATATTTGCTTAATATATCTTGATGTCCCAGTGTTGAGTGCATAGATATTGATAATGGTTCCATTATTTTACTGAATTGACTTCTTGTCATTATATAATAACCTTGTCTTTTTTTACAGTTTTGTGTTTGAAATCTATTTTGTCTGATGTAGGTATAGCTGCTCTATTTTTTGGTTTCCATTTCCATGCAGTATGTTTTATGTCATTTTATTTTCAGTCTGTATGTGTCATTCTAGGTGAAGTGCATTTATTTTAAGCAACAAATTGTTCAGTCTTGACTATGTATCCATTCAGTCATTCTATGTCTTTTAATTTGAGAATTTAGTTCATTTATACTCAATGTTATTATGGATAAGTAAGGACTCACTCATGAAATTTTGTTATTTGTTTTCTGGTTTTTCTGTGGTCTTTTCCTTTGTTCCTTCCTTCTCATCTTTGTTTTAGTGAAGGTAGTTTCTTTTGGTGGTATCTTTTAATTTTTTGGTGTTTTTTTTGGGGGGTGGCTTTTTGGGGGGAAGGGGAGTGGTTACCATGAGGCTGTAAAAAAAAATTAATAACCCATTATTTTAAACTGGTGACAACTATCACTGTTTGCATTAACAAAATAGAAAACAAAGAAAAACTTAATACAAACGCTATTTTAACTTCATCTCCCATTTTTTAAAACTTCTTGTTGCTTCTATTTATATCTTATTGTATTGTCCGTGTCTTGAAAAGTTGTTGTGGTTATTATTTTTGATCAGCCACCTTTAATCTTTCTACTCATGAAATGACTATTTTATATACCATGATTACAGTGTTATAATATTTTGTGTTTTTCTGTGTACTTACTATTACCAGTGAGTTTTGAACCTTCAGATGATTTTTTCATTGCTCATTAACTTCATTTTATTCAGATTAAATAACTGTTTTTAGCATTTCATGTGAGACAGGTCTGGTGTTGATGAACTTCCTCAGCTTTTGTTTACCTGGGAATATCTTTATTTCTCCTTTACAACTGCAGGATACTTTTACTGGATATATTATTCTAGGATAAAATATTTTTCTTCAGTACTTTAAATATGTCATGCCACTCACTCCTCCTTACTTGTAAGGTGTCCACAAAGTCTGCTGCCAGACATATTGAAACTCCATTGTATGTTATTGGTTTCTTTTCTCTCGTTGCTTTCAGATTATTTCTTTATCCCTGACCCTTGGAACATTCATTATTAAATGCCTTGTGGTCATCTTAATTGAGTTAAATCTGCTTGGTATGCTAGAACCATCTTGTAGCTGAATATTGATACCTTTCTTTAGGTTTGGAACGGTTCTCATTATTTCTTTGAAAACATTTTTTTACTTCTCTCTCTCTACCTCCTCTTTAGGCCAATAATACTTAGATTTGTCCTTTTTAGACTATTTTCTATATCTTACAAGCATACTTCATTCTTATATTTTTTGTCTACTCTGTGTATTTTTAAATAGCATGTCTGTCTTCAAGCTCACCAATTTTTCCTTCCACTTGATCAATTTTGCTGTTAAGCATCTTTCATGGGTTCTTCAGGATGTCATTTGCGATTTTCAACTTCAGAATTTCTGCTTAGGCATGGGAGTTAGGTATTTATTGTAGTCTCTGCAGCCTGGGCTTGTTTGTATCTGTTCTTCTTGGGAAACATTTACAGATATCTGAAGGAACTTGTGTATTATGATCTAAGTTTCGGGTCACTGCAGTCATATCTGCATTAGGGGTCACCCTCAGCCCAGTAACACTGTGGATCTTGCAGACTTGTAAATGTACAGTCTTAGTGGTCTTCGATTACATCTGGGAGAATTATCTGGTAACCAGTTAGATAACCTTGTTTTATTCTTTTACTTTCACCCAGTGTCTCTCTCTATGCTGAGCTGCCTAGAACTAGGGAGGGTTGACACAAGCACCCCTGTGGATACCACCACTGGGATTATGCTGTGTCACACCTGAAGCCAGCATAGCACTGGGTCTCATCCAAGGCCAGTATTAAGCATTGCCTGGCTATGGCCTATGATTGGTGAAGGCTCTAGGGCTCTGTAACCATCATGTAGCAAACCCGGGCAGGCTGTCCCCTTCCCTTCAGGGCAGCAAATTTCCCTTAGTCTTGGGCAGGTCTAGCAATGCTGTTCAGGACCCAGGTTCTGCAGTTGGAAACCTGAGAAATCTACTTGATGCTCTATTCTACTGAATCTGAGTTGACATCTCAGCCAGAAGAGACAGTTCTTCCCACTCTTCTCTCCTCTTTCTACAAGTAGAAGAGTCTTTCCCCATGACCACCACCGCCCCAGGCTCATGGCAAGTATAGCCTGGCTACCATTGATGTTCACTGAGGAGCCTTTGGGATTAATGTTTTCACAGCATTCATGTGATCTGATGAATGTTGTGATGAATTTTGTGATTAATGTTGTCACACCTGGGACTCTCTCTTCAGGGCAGCGGTCTCCTCTCAGGCCTACGGCAGGTTCAGAAATGTCATCCAAAAGCCAACGCCTGGGATTGGGGACCCTAAGAACCCGCTTAGTGCTCTACTCCACTGTGGCAAAGCTGGTACCTGAGCTGCAAGAAAAATTTCCCTTTACTCTTCCATCTCCTTTTCTCAGGAGTCCCTCTGAGTAGCCACAATAGCTAAAAATAGTCTGGGTCACACCTGAGGCCAGCATAACTCTGAATCTCACCCAAGGCCCACACTAAGTACTGTCTGCATACCACTGTTGATTTTTCAGGGCCCAGGAGTTCTTAGTCAGAAGGTGATAAATTCTGCTAGGTCTGGATCCTTCCTTTCAAGGCAGTGGGTTTCCTTCTAGCCCAGGGTGTTTTTAGAAACGTCTTCCTGGAGAGAGCACCTGGAATGGGGTCTCAGGACTTTGTCTGGTGCCCTATCCTACTGTGGCTAAGCTGGTATCTAAGTTGCAAGACAAAGTTATTTTTACCTTTTCCTTTCCTCTCTTCAAGCAGAAGAAAGGAGTTTCTCCTGGAGCTGTGAGCTGTATTGCTTGGGTTGAGAGGGGTGGCAAAAGGACTCCCTTGGCCACCCCAGTTGGTGTCTCACTGGGTAACGTGCGTGTCCCTTCTACTCAGTACGCTAGCTTACAGGTCCGGCATACCTGGAATTGCAATCCTTGTAGCCTAGTCTGCCTTTCAAGTTTATTGGAACACCAGAGCACTTTGGCCTGTGGTGGCTAGGCTTGCTAGAACTGAAGTTACAGTTGCTGGGATGGGCAAATTGCACCCTGCCTAGATCTGGTGTAAGAGCTCCCTCTGTGGTTGCTGGAGAAGTTTTTCCAATGTTGCTTCCACTGTTACAGGTCATCACTGAGTTCCAATGCCAAGTCCCACAATCACTGCACCCTCTGTACCCCAGATGCATGGATTCTTTCTCTGTATGCCATGTGGCCACAGCTGAAGAATGGAAAGGGGTGGAGTCAGAAATTCATGACTGTCTTTTCTATCCTCTTCAGTGACTCTTTCAATGGTATAAAGTTAAAACCAGTTATGATGATCACTCACCTGTTTTGTTATTGTTGTTGTTGTTTTTTTCTTATGAAGATGATTTTTTTGTGTGGATAGTTGTTCAATTTTGTGTTCCCATGAGAAGCATGATCAGTGGAGGCTTCTATTTGGCTATCTTACTCAAATAAATGTACGTATGCTAGGGTTTAAGAATTAAGTAAGTGCCTCTTTTTAATTTTGGAAATCTCTAGATATAAATCTAATTTCACTGTATATATATATTAGTTGAGTAAAACAATTTGTGCCGTCAAATATAATATTGTAAAAAAAGTGCACCCTACTGGTATAAAGTTAAGAAATAATATTAAACTATCAAATCTGCAAAGTTTTTTTCCCAGAATACTAAAAATATGTTTCATCTGTACTCTAGAGCATTTTGTCAAATAAAAAAGAGTACATTGCAATGAAAATTAGATACATTCAATTATACGGATCCAAAACCTAAGAGATGCCAAAACAGTAATAAATTTAAAAAAGTTTATTACTGATAATAAAAGGAAGATGAACATCAAATACTAAGTAATTCAGGCTTTATAACAAATCATATGGTTGATAATATAGAGAAACAAGAGGGAATATATGTTTTTAAAAATAGCAGCATTAAAGATGTTGCTAAAGATACCGATGTCTTTATAGCAACTTGAAGATATTTGTAAACATCTTGCAACATGATGTTCCATATATTTTGATTTTGATGTATACATATGTAGGAATAACAGAAGTGCCATCACCTTAGATGTAATTTTCAAATTTTCAGAAATATTTGATTGAAAATAATATGCAATAATTATATCAACACTTTACTATGATTTTAAAATTAGATTTTGACATTAAATTTTTTATAAAATTATATATCTGAGTGTAAAAAAATATTTTAGATAACATCACATTGTATGTTTTATTAGTAAAATAAATATATCAAAGGTTAACAAAGTATTTTAAATGAATATCACATCAGAAAATTTTTGTGTAATTGGTCAAACTATCAAGTTTGATTAATTGAATATAATTTGGAGAGTTCTTAATTTTAAATAAAAATTATCTGCCTACACTGTTGCAAAAATATCTTAAACTCCTGATGTAAAATGGAAACTGAGCAAATATATTTTCCCATATATCCTATGCATTTTATTGATCAAATAATAATAAAAGGAAGAGTACATAAATTTGGTTGAGTGTAGGTTCCCTTAAAGTTATAAAAATTTATCACTGGATTTAGTATAAACTTTGGAGTGTTGGAGGTATAGAGAGATATCATGTACAAACTCTAAAAGAGTCTAAAACTCTTAACTTTTTTTACACTTTATTCATAGTTGTCACAGAAATAGACATAGTGGCTCTGGTGGCATCTATGTAAGTGTCATGGAGAAATATACAAATAGGTTATTCCTTTATGTTTCCAAAAATACTCACTGTGAAACCTACTACATATAAAAACTGTTCTAAGTAACACTGTAGATATAATAAAGATAATATATATGCAGGCATATGAGAACTCGTATATATACATACATATACACATTACATATAATGTACTATATATGATATATAATACATATATAATGTATGATACATATATTTAAATAAAGTTCTTTGTCATAAGAAAATGTGCAAAAATGTAGTTCTGAAAATTTCAGAAGTATTTCAAATAAAAGTATATTATGAAACTTTGTTCAAGAGACATTATTCACAGGTATAACAAAATACATATTATTTATGGATTAATTTTTAAACCATACGAGTGCCCAAACCAAATATATGTTCAAACTAAATGTTAAAATTTTCATTAATATACACTCATAACTCCATGAACAGTAGAAATTAGGTCTATTAAAGTGTTTGTATCTTCTTACCTGTCCTCAGATTTCACAGTTAGCATCACTGGAGAAAAACTGAGAATGGGAAAGAAGTAAGACATTTCAGTAAAGTATCTTACATGGTGAATATTACACAAATTAATTGCTTTCAAGATACATTGTTCTTATGATATCTTACACAATTTCATTTCTTTCTTCTAGAACAAGCACCCAAGTCTTTTTTGGTCTTGATTTAATATTCTTGTACTGTGTTTTGTATAAATCAAATAACAATTTGTATTGATTTTGAATCAAATAACAATTTGTTTCAAATTCAAAACTGCGTGTTAAATATTTTACAGGTGTTATTTTCCTTAATCTCCACAACAATCAATGGCATTATTACCCCAATCACATATACAAAAAAATTATTTAGAAATTTTGTAAGATTCAATCACAGAGCTATACCGCTCCTTATTGTCTTCATCATTTAATTCATATTTATCATTGTGATAAATAATTTAATAATATATCTGCTTCCACGATTTAATAAAATGTATTTTTCAGTTAAATGTTATTTCTCCAACAAATTATAATGACAAACACTAATAGTATGGAAACTGATTATTTTGATATCTTTCTTTGTTACCAAGAGAAATGTTGAAAAAGTGCTATGAGTGGTAAAATTTCATTGTCAAAATAAGGTTACCATCATGAAAATCACAGCAATTTTTATTATTATTGGAAGATGATACTCAAAGAGAACAGATAAATCTGTAACTCCATCTCTAAATCTGAAAGTTTAAACCACGGTTGAGAGAGCAGAGAGATCAACAGTGTAAGCAAAGGTTGGTTGCAGAGTTTTCAATAACTTCCATTTCAATTCAATGAAATGGTGCTAGAGGTTGAAAAGAAAGTACTAAAATGATGGAGAACAATAATGGGTAATATGAAAGTCACAACTAGGATGTGCACAGCAGCCTGTACCACTGTTCCATCTATTGGCTACGTCTATGAGGCTCCTCTGCAAGGACAAGAAAGAAGCAGCAATATAATACGAGCAGTGTCCACTACATTGGGGTGTGAAGAGCATTTGCAATTCAGAAGATACATAATTAAAGAGAGAAGATTCTTACCAAAAAAATGCAATATAAAGAGAAAAATTCAAAACATGTTGCAGACAAAGGAAGATACACCATCCACATTTAAAGTTCACAAGGTCTAAATTTTAGGCTCCTCACTTGTACAGTTCTTTCCAAGGCCTTAGGAAAGGGCATAGCTTAGTGTGTTTTCATGGTCATATATTTTTATAAAATTTACATAATTAAGATATTTAGACAAGAATTGGCCAAGAGTCTTTTTTTTTAATAGTAATTTTCTCTCTCTTACACATCCTTTAGTGGAAAGTGGCATTTTTGGTATTCAGCCAAAGAAAATTTGAATAGGAAATATGACACAGTAAAAACATCTTTGCAAACCTCCATAAAACAGTGGGAAATTATAGATTGTTATTTGTTCATTATTTGTTCATAAAGGGTAACTCACTTGGTCAAATTTAAAATTATGCATGATAATATTAGAAAATGAATGTTTAAAATGTGATATTAAAATGGTAAAGATAAGCAATGGCATCAATATGTATTTTCTGAAATCAAGCAAACTGGTATATAGCTTAGGTTAGATCAAAAGTAACAATTCATTAAGTGAAAGATGGAAATTTTAAAAAATTTTAAAAGGTTTAATAAAAAAATCTCTTGGATTATTTGATAACCCAACTATAAAAACAAATAAATAATATAAACATATTAAAAAATATAAATTTCTCTCTGATTTTACATAAAATGTCACCATTGATGGAGATTATATAAAAGATTGCCATAAGAACACTGACAACAAACTGGCTAATAAGTGTCAAAAACTCAAACAGTATTTAAGATATGCCACTGCATAAAAAACTTGAAATATTCAAAATCA
Source organism: Chlorocebus sabaeus (assembly GCF_047675955.1). Taxonomy (NCBI): domain Eukaryota; kingdom Metazoa; phylum Chordata; class Mammalia; order Primates; family Cercopithecidae; genus Chlorocebus; species Chlorocebus sabaeus. Next base: position 86,629,365 of record NC_132910.1, on the reverse strand, counting down.
TACTTTTAATGTGAAACATGCTATAAGTTTGGATGTTTTCTAAATTTGACAATACTACTAAACATTTATATAATATTGCCAGTTACAAATTATGAAAACACAAATAAGACATAAAAACAATTTAATAAAAATCAAGTTTTGAATAATGGAGAGAAAGTAATTCTATTTTTATCATTTTTATAGAAAACTATAACAGAAAATCTTTAATACATCAGAAAAAATTCAAAGAATATGCACCCATAAATAAATGTGTGCATAGGGAGAGTATTCTAATGTCTTAGCCTGTTTTGGCTGCCATAACAAAATATCTTAGACTGCGTTATTCATGAAGAACAGAAATTTATTGCTCACAGTTCTAAAGCCTGGGAAGTCCAAGTTCAAGGCACCAGCAGATTTGACGTCTGCTCTATAGATGGTGCCTTGCTGCTGTTTCCTCACATGGGAGAAATGGCAGGGTAGAGCCCTTCAAATTATTCTATAAGGATGCTATTGCCATTTATGAGGGCTTCATCCTCGTTAATTAATCAATCATGTTTTCAAAAGGCCCTAACTCTTAATACTACCATAGTATGGATTAAGTTTCAACAAGAATTCTAGAGGCACAATTTTAAACCATAGCATATAAATATGCATCAGATTTGTATCTTTGTTCTGGCCCTAATTCCTGTAGAACCAGGGATAGTATATACAATCTTTCTGAACCTCCTTTAAATGAGACAGGATTTGATTTAATTTCATCAATTTGTTTTAATTGCCTTTTCTGGATTGTTGTGTGACAATTACATAAAATAGGGTATATGTAAAATGCATAGCTTAATGCACTCTGTGAAGAGTAGAGTTGTTGTAAATAATAGTATACGTAAAAATCAAGAGTTGGACCTTCAATCATGTTTAATCTGACGTCTCATTTTGCCTGTTACTGTAGGGTGCCTGAGATTGTGGGTCTTTTAGGGGGTGATCAGTTTAATTTCTAAATGGTAACCACAGTTCAGATGGCAGGTATCAGGTTCATCCTGTTATTTTCATTTTTATTTTTTCAGAATGTGTATTTGGGAGAGTAGTTGGTTGGAATTCTCTTTCATTCCTGTCCTACTTTATGAGCAGGTTAAGTTCAAGACTATCTGTAGTCTATAAAGACTTTGTATACCTTTAACTCATGTGTCACAATGGAAGAGTGTTGATTGCTAACAACTGAAGTGAGATAGGTCATTACTAACACAAGGACCAAATGAAACAGGGCAATAGATATTTATTTTTTTTCTTCACTAAATAGGTGGAGAATATCTCAACAACAAAAATAAAAATTTGGTCATTCAAAGTCATTTTTGACATCTTCAGATTTCACAGCTATTATTATATTGCAGGCTAAATTATCTGAACCCGAAGAGATAGCAGCCTGGAGACTTTTTCCATGAAATGATTCCTAAGCTTAAAGTTCTCCATAAAAATTTGCAGTTTCCATTTGTGTCCACTGAAGGGCAGATAGAGGAAAAAAACTTATTGAACTTTGCTTGAATTTCAAAAATTTAAATTAAAGACTACTGAGCACAGCCCATTGTCTGACTGATAACATTCTCATTCTTAGAGGAACCAAGGTAAATATGCATTCAAGAAGAAGCAGTCTATAAAATTTAAAAGGAAAGGGTAAAAAATAAAGAAGTTGTGTGGATCTTCTAAATGTGGAATAAATTGGGGTCTTTACTCATTTAAGTTATAAAACCATGAATATATAATACATTATATAATCATGAACTAATTCAGTTAATCAACTAATATTTATTTTGTGGTCACTGGCTCTGTCAATAAAACATTAAATGAGATGTAGATTTTTTGTCCTGATTATGTAAGAGATACTCTTAATAAATCAAGCAATTAAAATAAGGTACAGCAAATATTTGAAGATAAAATATTTTGAAATATCTCACCTTTTTTTTTTTTCTATTGCCCTTTATTAGTCTGTATTCATGCTGCTAGTAAAGACATACACTAGACTGAGTAATTTATAAAGGAAAAAGGTTTAATTAATTCACAGTTTGACATGGTTGGGGAGGTCTTAAAATCATGATGGAAGGAAAATGAGGACCAAAGTCATGTCTTTCATAGTGGCAGACAAGAAAGAATGTGCAGGGGAACTGCCCTTTATAAAACCATTAGATCTCATGAGACGTATTCACTGTCATGAGAACAGCATGAGAAAAACCTACCCCTACAATTTAATTACCTCCCACTGGGTGCCTCCCATGACACATGGGGATTATGAGAGCTACAGTTAAGTTGAGATGTTGGTGGGGACACAGTCAAACCATATCGGTCTGCCTCTGGCCCCTCCCAAATTTCATATTTTTACATTTCAAAACCAGTCATGCCTTCCCAACAGTCCCCCAATGTCTTAACTCATTCCAGCATTAACCCCAAAAGTCCAAGTCTAAAGTCTCATCTGAGACAAGGCAAGTCCTTTCTGCCTATGAGCCTGTAAAATCAAAAGCAAGTTAGTTACTTAAAAGATACAATGGGTGAACAGGTATTGGGTAAATATATCCATTCTACATGGGAGAAATTGGCCAAAACAAAGGGTTACAGGTCCCATGTAAGTCCAAAATCTACCAGGGCAGCCAAATATTGAAGCTCCAAAATGATCTCCTTAGAATCCATGTCTCACATCCAGGTCATTCTGATGCAAGAGTTTGGTTCCCATGGTGTTGGTCAGCTCTTTCGCTGTGGATTTGTAGAGTACAGCCTCCATCCTGGCTGCTTCCATGGGCTAGCATTGAGTATCTGCAAGTTTTCCAAGCACACGGTGCAAGCTGTTGGTACATCTATCATTCTGGGGTCTGGAAGACAGTAGCCTTCTTCTCATAGCTCCACTAGGCAGTGCCCCAGTAGGGGCTCTGTGTGGGGCCTCCAACCCCATATGTCCCTTCTTCACTGTCTTAGCAGAGGTTCTCCATGAGAGCTCTGCCCCTGCAGCGCATTTCTGCCTGGACATCCAGGCATTTCCATACATCTTCTGAAATCTAGGCACAGGTTCCCAAGCCTGAATTGTTGACTTCTGTCCACCCACAGACTCAACAACAAGTGGAAGCTGCCAAGGCTTGGGGCTTGTACCCTCTGAGGCTATGGCCGATGCTGTACAGTGACCCCTTTTAGCCATGGCTAAAACTGAAGCAGCGGGGATGCAGGGCACCAAGTCCCTAGGCTGCACAGAGCAGGGAAACCCTGGGCTAGGCCCACAAAATCATTATTTTTCCTCATAGGCCTCCAAGCCTGTGATGGGAGTTGCTGCCGGGTAGGTCTCCAACACGCCCTGGAAACATTTTTCTCATTGTCTTGGCAATTAAAATTTGACTCCTCATTACTCAAGCAAATTTCTACAGCAGGTATCCATGTTTGTGGATACATAAAACTGAATGCTTTTAACAGCACCCAAGTCAACTCTTGAATGCCTTGCTGCTTAGAAATTGCTTCTACCAGATGCTCTAAATTATCTCTATCAAGTTCAAAGTTCCACAGATCTCCAGGGCAAGGACAAAATGCTGCCAGTCTCTTTGCTGAAACATAAAAAGAGTCACGTTTATTCCAGTTCCCAACAAATTTCTCATCTTCATCTGCGACCACCTCAACCTGGATTTCATTGTCCATATCACTATCAGCATTTTGGTCAAAGTCCTCCAAACTGTTTTAACTTCTGCCTGTTACATAGTTCCAAAGTCCCTTCCACATTTTCATGTATCTTCACAGCAGCACCCCACTCTACTGGTACTAATTTTCTGTATTAGTAGTATCAGTCTGTTATCATGCTGCTAACAAAGACATAACAAAGACTGGGTAACTTATAAAGAAAAAAGGCTTAATTGACTCACAGTTCTACACAGCTAGGGAGGCTATGCGATCATGGGAGAAGGAAAATGAGGAGCAAAATCGTGTCTTACATGGTGGCAGGCAAGAGAGTGTGTGCAGAGGAGTTGCCCTTTATAAAACCATCAGATTGCATGAGACTTATTGTCATGAGAACAGTACAGGAAAAACTTGCCCCCATCATTCAATTACCTCCCACCAGGCCCCTCCCATGACACATGGGGGATTATGGGAGCTACAACTTAAGATGAGATTTGGGTAAGGATACAGCCAAACCATGTCATGTCCTATGTTAGGAACCAAGCAAATTTTTACCTTTGCTCCAATGCAAGGAGAGTACCATGCCAGACAGCAAATTACCTACAAGCCTACAAGTTCTTTCATAGATTTTTATTTATTCCAAAAGTCAATATTCCCAGAGAAATGGCAAGGAGGCAACAAATTACCTTGCAACTTAAGCATATATCTAAAGAAAAAAAATTAAGATTGCTATTTTTTTCTAATTATATTATCAAGATTAGAAAAATATGGCTGTTGAGATGAAGGTAGAAGACAGGGAAGAGAGAAATTATGGGTTATTTGAGAGAGAACTTGAATCCTGCATCAGAACAAGTTCAGGGATACAGTAATAGCTTCAGCTAAGGTTGTGTGTTAGCAAGTTGTTTAAAATTTATTTTTTAGTATTCTCATTTTAAAAGAAAAACACTAAGAGTACTTACCTTATGGGGATATTATGAGAATTTAGTGATTTAATATTAGAAATTTTTTAAAAAGCAACTTCGAACTTTTGGTTATCAAACTCTACAAGTATTAACTATTATTTCCTCAATTAACTTAGTGGTTAAAGATAAGGAATACATCAACAGGGGTAGCTCAGAAGATACCTCAGGGAAAGGTAAGTTTCAATTCCAAATAAGAGAGGAGGGAATCTCCCAAACCAACCTAGGTAAAGTTTCTGCAATTCTCATGGAATGAGGGCTTATAACAAAATACAGTTCAAAGGAAAAATAAAACTCACTTTCATTCACCCCTGTGGATTGAGCTAGTACCCACCAAATATTTGTGAGAATTACAGAATAATCCTAAATTACACATCAGAGAGACCTGACACTCTCAGATGCCTGAGAATGCTTCATGAAAGAAATTATTATAAACTGAACCTTAGAGGATGATTAAAATTTATCTAGGTAACAAGATGTATATCTTTTTATTTTTAGCAAAAGGAAACCCAAACATCCTTGCCTTGATTCCAGAAAAAGTATTATAAATTCTAGGAGATGAACAAAATCCACAGCCTCTTTGGGAAGAGTTTACTATATATTTTTTGTATAACTTTTCAAGAAGTGCTTGCAAATATTTTATTATTTGCATAAAATTTAATTTCTAAAAGATTCTAACATTTAGTGATTAATTTAAAAAGAATGATAATGATTGGTATCGTAAATGCCTGAATAATGTAAAATATACTTTTATTTATTTTACTAATATTAAGTAATCAGACTGCTATAAACTATAGTATATTCATGGAGTACAAACGGGATGAGATAAAGATCCTTCTTACAATTGGCCTGTGCTTATTATTTGATAGCTTATAATCATTTTACATACTAAGCTTTAAAATATCAAAAACAGATATATTCTACTTTAACCATGTTCTTTTAGTTACCAATAATTGCTAAACTAAACTTTTTTTTCAAATTTTGAATAATACAAATATACAATTTACATATTTTACTCATAGTATTCTTCCAATATAGTGTTTAAAGTAATACCATCTTTGATAATTTAAAATGATAGAAAGGTAAGACATAAGAGACATAAATACAAAGAAAAATGAAAATATGCATCAACTTATTTTTTGTATGCCTGATATTTTCCCTCTCCTGTGATTTTTTAGTCTTAGACAGTCTTTATGATTTCATGCTTTTGGTATTTGGAGCACTCAGAAATCCCAAATTGCCTGAAGTAAAAATGTCTTCAAATAGTAACAGTCAAAGCACAAATGAAACTATCATTTCTCCTAGACTTTCCACTGATTTGGACATGCTTGGAGCTTTTTCAGGATCTTGGGAGGGGATGAGATCTCTGAATCCCAATAGCAGTAATCCAGAAGAAGCAAGAGATCTAGGGTAATAACCTCCTATTAAGGTTACCATATTTAGCAAATAAAATACAGGATGCCTAATTAAATTTGAATTTCAAATAAACAATAGATAATCTTTTGGTATAAGTATGTCCCATGCAATATTGTTTGCATTTATAACAAAAACAAAATTGGTATGTATTTATAACAAAATATTATGTGGTGTTTAGATGAAATTTCATTATATCTGGAATGTCCTGCATTTTGTCTGCCAACTTAACCATGGTTTAAACTAGAGATTTGAATTCAAGACCCAAGAGATATAAATGCATATACCTAACACAAGACACATTAATCTTCACAGCAGATTTTACTTATAGTAGCCCAAACTGAAAATAATATAATGGAATACTCCATAACTAAAATAATTAATTCAACTTTCATTTCTGAACAAAATACAATTTACCTTTTCATCTTTGGTGAAAGCCCCCTAAACTAATGGGAGATTTTCCCTAAGATTTATATGTTATAAACTTAGTAATAATAATAATGATAACTCATAAAACACTTATAGCTTGCTAGGCATTTTTAGAAATCACATGTACATTATATCCTTTAAGAATCATAACAACCTCATGCATAAATATTGTTTTTCATGTTTCTCTATTTCACAGATAAGGAAACTGAGGAAGAGAAAAGCTTAGAAACCTGCCAAAGATGAAGATGAAGTCAATATTGTTAAGATCCCCAATATGTTCCATAGCTCTGGACAAGGAGCAATTCAGGGAAATACCCAAGTATTCTAAGACCAAAGAGCCTGGTCTCTCAAGCAGGAATTACCTGCTATAAGGAAGCACGTGGTTGCTGGGCATGACAGGACCTGTGGGCTAGGAGAATGGCCAGTGTAGACTACTAAGTGATGATAGTAGGACCTTTCTCAAAGGCTTATAGCTTCCTGTGATGCTAGGATCAGGCCATAGCTGGATAACTTATCAACAAATGCTAAAAATTGTGTACCATGTACTGTTTATCTGTTATTGTGACATAATTTCAGAGGTCATTATCTAGTCCTTATCAACCGTTGCAGATATCTTATGACTAAGGACCCTCAGTAGTCACTGAGGGTGATATTAGAAATCACAGTGGACCGTGAGAAGACCTAAGTTAAATATAATTGCAAACTGTTTTAGAAAAGGTAGCACTATTTAAGCTTGCTAGCATGAGCCATTTCTTTAAGATTCCTAAAAGATCGTTTTGAATAGACATTTGATTTTCAAATACCTACCTTCAAATTTCTAAAAAAAGAAAGAAATCAAATCCCTCAACATCCTAGCTCTGGATCTGGAGAGGCTGAGCAATCATGTTGAGACGGTATATATTGCATATGCTGAAATAGTCATCTATCAAAATTTAGTATGGTTTCTGGGGATAAGAGTATTGTACTAGAACAAGAGTGCTCCTGATATGGTTAGGCTTTGTGTGCCCACACAAATCTTATCTTGAATTATAATCCCCATAATCCTCAGGTGTCAAATGAGAGACAAGGTGTAGGTAACTGCATCATAGAGGTGGCTTAACAATTGCAAAAATTCAGACAAATGTTTTCCCTTCAAGTTTCGTTTTTTAAAATACAAAATCTATCATGATTCCTTCCCTGTAAGAAGGAATGTGGTTTAGACTGTTCTTACTTTACATAAGAACTCACTCTTTTTACTTCACATTGAATTATAAGCTTTAGCATCAAATAAGAATCAAAGAATTGTTGAGAAACAGGAAGCACACGACTATAAATAAATAAATAAATTGTATAAAAAGACGTGCTGGTAGTTTTACCTTAGTTGGACTAATAAGAATATAAAATAGTAAAATCCCTAATATCCCTGGATCACACACTTCTGCACACACACACATACACACACACACACAATACATGATGATGATGATGATAATAGACAGACACAGACAGACAGACTGACCCACCGACAGACAGACAGACTTTCACCAACTCATGGAACCAACTCAGTCCTAACATCTAGCAAGAGAACAAGACCCACAGAACCACCAGCACCCCTCCGTCAGCAGAAAGAAGTTACAGAAGACCAACCTTCAGTAATTTTCCCCAAAAGATTTGGGATCTTGGACTCCTTAAGAGGGAAATGTTGCAGTAGGTAGCTAGTCAGGTATGAGCAGGGCAGGAGAGGGCTTCCTCCACACACATACCAGGAGTGTTGGGCGACCATCAGGTGATGGTCAGGTGGTTGTTAGACATTTATCTAAAGAAATAGTTGGTCACAACTGTTACCAGGGAAAGGCAGTCTCCTAATAGATAGAAAACACCGCAGCTTCCCAGTAAAATCCCAAAAGTATTCCAATGTATAAAAACTCCAAGTCAAGCGGTGAGGCTGCACACTTGGTTTCTCAGGTCTGCTACCTCGCCCTCTTTCAAGTTGCACTTCCCTTCTTTTCTTTCCTTCCTTTCCTTGTTGTTCTAAAGCTTTTTAATAAACTTCCATCCCTGTTTTGGAATATACATATATATAAAATATATATAATATGTGTGTGTGTGTGTGTGTAATAGGAATTCTCCATGGATAGTGTATAGGAGAAACATAATACTTCATGAAAAGAGGATTGAACATGAAGAATTATAGAAATGAGCTATTATAATATTACTATTTTTATATCTATATATAATTCACAGGAAGAAATAATTTAAAATACAATGGAGAATTAAAATTTGGAGAGAAAATTTGTATGAATAAAACTTTGATAAATGCTTAATGCATCCTGGAGTTGAGGACTTACAAGTGCTCAACAAATTCAGAGGGTCAGCTATTAATGCATTTGCTTTAGAAAACAAAATAGGGGCATGAGATCTAAAAAAGCTTACTGGATGCATTTTTTCCGTATTGGAAATTAGTCTAGAGATTAGAACTTTCTCTTTAGCTGTAGATTATAAAAGCACATTCAAGCGGTACTGAAAAACAAAGAGAGCATTAAAAATACCAACTTTTATACTTGAAAGGGTTAATGAGGAATAATATATTTAATATATGTATACTCGGAATGCAAGCCAAGCAATATTACCTTAAGCCCTAGAGCTACCAATACACTGTTTTCATCACCTCATCCCTTTGTAAATCTTAACCTTTGCTCTTTCATAATAAATCATGATAATCTTGTTCATTCTCCACATGTTTTAATTTTAATTGGAATTATTTGATCTACAGATCCATTTAAGAAAAACTGTTATAAAATATTAGTTTTAATATTTTATTAAATATTAAAATATGTAATTATAAATATAATGTAAATATTTATGATTGTGATGTATCTTTTTATTTATAAATTTTTTTTTGAAACTGAGTCTCGCTCTATTGTCCAGGCTGGAGTGAAGTGGCACAATCTTGGCTCACTGCAACTTCCGCCTCCTGGGTTCAAGCCATTCTCCTGCCTTGGCCTCCAGAGAAGCTGGGACTACAGGTGCATACCACCATGCCAGGTTAATTTATTTTCAGTAGAGACGGGGTTTCACCACGTTGGCCAGCCTGGTCTGCAACTCCTGACCTCAAATGATCTGCCCACCCTGGCCTCCCAATATTCTGGGATTACAGGCATAAGCCAACACTCCTGGTCTATATTTTTAATTACTCCAAGAAAGGGGAAATATAGATGTATTCACGATAGAAGTATTATATCTCTTAGGCTTGATTGGTTCCTATATCATATAAATTTTGTGTTTATTTTAGTAATTATTCTTAAAAGTAATATTTCTGTTTGTTAGGTTATATAAAGTATGTATATATGTATGTATCACTAAAGTTACTGTGAACTGAAATACTTTTCTTGAGCCAAATTGCCAGTGTCATTAAACATAAGAAATGCAAATGGTAAATGTGTAATCCTAATTGAGTATGACTTAGTAGACTCTAAAAGGATAATAAATTGATATACTTTTTGCTGTCTACAAATATGGAGCTTATTTAATTTGTTATAGCACATAATGAGATATCATGCAGCTTAAACTATCTGTATTGAGTATTTTTGTGTATTGAGAAGGAAGACTCTCTAAGAAATATTATTAAGTGAAACAGTGAAGAGCAGATTGTATGACACGCTATGGTTTTGTGAAGATATTTTCATAATTTTTCTTCTCTAAAATTTAGCTGGGTTACCTCGAGAAAAAGGAATTCAGTGACTAATGAGCAAGAGAGAGAGGGAGACTTTTCACTATATATTTTTTTGTACCTACCAAAATTTTAAATATATTACCTATTCAAAACACATGATATATCTCCCATTGTTTCTATTGAAAATTATTTTTACAAATGGAAAGATGAGAAGATTGTAAGTTGAAATAATGGAGAACATACTTATGTAAAATAGTCTGGGTCAAGAAATACTAAATAGTTGCAGAATAATTAATACATTACTAAAACTGTACAGAACAGAATTCATACTGTAAAACAGTGGATCAGGAATTTTGATCTTATTTTGTAAGAAGAAAAACTTTATAGTATTCTAAAATCTGGATAAAAGGTAAAGAAAAGGAAAGGATGAAAAATAATAACAACTGTTGAGTGTCGAAGATAGAAATATAAACTAAATTTGTGAGTGTTCACAAGTGTAACATATTATTGAATAAAATTTTTATTTATTTTTCTAAAATTGGCAATGAGCACCCAAAGCTTAAGATAAAAACTCATCACTTACTTCATATATGTGACAAAGCTTCAAGGGAGGCACTGAGAATCAGGTATAGCGGACTTTTCCAAGGTTGTATCAAAGTCTTCCCTTGCCCACTCTACCACCACCAGTATCTACATACAGGGATGCTGGAAAAGAGGCAGGAGGTGGGATGGGGTTGGTGATCTGTGGAACTGGGCCATTGTCCTAGTTGGAAAGGTTGTGGTTTCTATAAAGGTAGCTTATTTTTCAGATACACTTTCAATTCAGAAGGGGTTGGCTGCTCTCCAAAAGACTAATTTGAAAAGATTAAAAGTGCCTTCAAGAATGGAAATCTGCCATTTAGTTTCCCAGTTTAAAGTCAGCTTAACCACAGACATTGATTAGCTGCTCCATATCTATCTGAAAAGGTTGGAAAAACAACTGAAGAAAAATAGCAAAATAAAGACAATAATCAGCACCAGGATGTCCTGCTTTCTCTCACCCTTTGTCACAGTAAAGATATGTCGTTTTTTTTCTTAGATCTAGAGATACTGAAGAAGAAAGCCTTACTGAATTGTGTTGCTTGTTATCCATTTCAAGGGTATGGCCTGCTTATTGAGGGACAAACACAACAGCAAAAGTGTGAAGGGTGAGGGGAGAATAAGTGGTGGAATTATACCTGCATCTTATTTGCCAAGGAACTGTACAGTTATATGACTCTGTGGTATCACATAAGAGAGGTAGAATTTGAATATCTGCTGTACAGAAGACGCTGATTTATAATCAGTGTTAGCTAGAGATGCAAGAATAATAACAAAGGATGTAACTAAAAGCAAAAACAGGGAAGCGATATAGAATTTGTTCTTACTAAGGCCATGAGGAAGGAGTAAATGTAGGTATTCCTGAAGTAGCCCACACAAACATCCACCTTAGGCTCAAAGAAATTGCACTGATAGGAGGACTGAAATGACAGAGACGACATTCCCTATTACTCCAAGTTCCTCAAATTACAAGTGCTGGCAGCTCTTAGGAGGAGAAGAAAGGAAGAATTATTTAAATTGGACATGAATTTGGCATTTTAAAGTGGTTAGATATCTTATCACTGTACATAATCAAATATGGATTCTGCCCAACATGTCTTCAGGGGTCAGAAATTAACATTCCGAAGAGCATGCTTGAAACAGTCATTGGAGAAATATAAAACTGTTTCAAGTTTATATACTTCCAAGTTTAGACTGTTAAATAAATAAGTTACCAGAAAAATAAATAGGAACAATTGGAGCAGAAATATAAACGTGTTTTAGGGGAATAATTAAGACCTGAAGAAAAATCACAAGATCGCCTTCTTTAAAGGGTCAAGGACCTCTTAAAAATTAGTGTACATTACTTGAGATGTGCTTTCGTGTTGTCAAAGTCTGCAAGTACGAACATAAAACTACATAGAGGAAACTCCAGAGGAGAGACAAGAATAGTCAGAGAATGTAAATTAAACAGAAAATACTTGGTAGAGACTACTACCTATTGGTAATTAAGTTTGTGAAGGTGACAAAAATGTATGTGAGTGTGTGTTTATCAAAATGTTAAATATGACATTTTTGGTTATCTAAAACCTTTAGTTAAAGTTCACAGCTAAAAATTTTAGAAGTTAAGTACCTTTACATTCTAGATAGAATCACCAGATACAACCCCCAGGAATGATCAAAAGGTGGCAGAACTGCTCTTATCTTACATAAAGATGCACAATCATTGTATATTAAAATTATACAATGACAGTTGTTAGAGTTGTGAGTGATAGCTTACAATTGTTATGGAGGAAATGTGCTGAGGGGTTTGACCCACAGACCTTGTTGCAGATAACAAGTGAAAAGGGCTCTCAAAGAATCAACTGCAGAAATGAAGTCTTCATCAAAAAAAGAGACCGTGATGCCAAGCCTTACTTGGGTATCTGCTCAGGCAATTGTTGTTTGATGATTTTCTTTCTGCACCTATTTGAGGAGCTGAAAGAAAACTCACAAGAAATTTCAAGGCAAAGAGAAGGAGCAACAGGGCAGAGAAAGGATTCATTAAAAAGACTGCATGAAGCAGATGTCAAATGAGGAAGGTCACAGAGGCTAAGATGTGAATGGTGGCATGGTAGATGCGAGGATGGAAAGCATCTCTCCTATCAGACAGCCCTGCAGTGGGAATCCCCTCAACCTGCTCCTGATGATGTGGGGAGAAATCCATGTGCCTGTAAGAGCCTTTTTTGAAAATTTTTTTTATTGTTTTTATTTTTTCCTATGAGGAAAAACAGTCTGAGAAGCAGAGGAGCTGAAAAACAAAACAAAACAAAGTAAAACAAAATTATTCTTAAAGTCAGTGGTATACTGGTCTGAGTGGAACCATCCCCCCACTCCAAAAAAAGTCTGCATTGTAGCTTTAGCCATTTTTCAAAGTAAATGTTCTCATTGTTGCAAATATCAAGATACCAATTTTATGCCCTGAATATGGAATTGAAATGAAATGCTAACTAATTGCTTTCATCAGATGATAGGAGTAGGTTCCACCATATCACTTCCTGAAACTCAACTGACTTCTAGATTTCTTCAACTGCAGGGAAGAATATACAGTGGGCCCTTAAGCAGCACAGTTTTGAAATGTGGGGGTGCATTTATATGTGGATTTTCATCTGCCTCTGCCACCTTGAGACAAGAAGAGACAAGAAGACGAACTTCTCCTTTTCCTCTTGCTCCTCAGCCTGCTCAACATGAAGACAAGGATGAAGACCTTCATTATGATCCACTAACACTTAATGAACAGTAAATGTATTTTGTCTTCCTTATGATTTCCTTAATAACATTTTCTTTTTTCTAGCTTATTTTATTGTAAGAATATAGTATACAATACATATAATATTTTTTTAAAATTATCAATTTTTTACATCATTGTTAAGACTGCTGGTCAATAGTAGGCTCTTGGTAATTTAGGTTTGGTGGAATCAAGTTTTATACATGAACTTTTGATTGTGCAAGGATCTGGACCCCTAACTCCTGCTTTGTTGAACAGTCAACTGTACTTCCATTATAATTTGAGAATATGGCCTTATGATCTATTATTCAAATTGAAAAAGTTCTGAGAATGAAGAAGATGAGGCTGGGTGTGGTGGCTCATGCCTGTATTCCCAGCACTTTGGGAGGCTGAGGCAGGTGGATCACGAGTTCAGGAGTTCAAGACCAGCCTGGCCAAGTTGGTAAAACCCTGTCTCTACTAAAACTACAAAAAAATTAGCCAGGCGTGGTGGCAGGTGCCTGTAATCCCAGCTACTCAGGAGGCTGAAGCAGGAGAATCAGTTGAAACCAGGAGGTGGAGGTTACGCTGAGCCGAGATTGTACCATTATACTCCAACCTTGGCAACAGTGAGAGTCTGTCTCGTAGAAAAAAAAAAAAAAAAAGAAAAAGAAAAAAAATAAAAGAAGATGATAGCATTAATTCTGTTGAGGTACAAGGCCTAAGCTGAACTCTCCCAGGCAAACTGAGATTTATGATAACCCTAAGGGAGCCAATTTGGTTTTGGGTTCTGATAAAAATTATATAATATATCCTCACTGATGCTTAGATTTAAGTAATTTAAATATGATTATATTTTACCTGGTAGATCTGTAATTCCAAGGCAGGAAAGATAAGATCTGAGAATTTAGATATGCAGCAGCTAATTGACAGCTATATAAAGGGGTCTTATTAGACACTATTTCCACACAATGAAACATTTGTTAAAACAAAGATCACAAACTGGTAGCCCTATAGACAATTTGTCAGATACACACATGCTCTGTATGAGTGACAATGTGTTTAAGGAGTTACACATATTGACTCCTGAATCTTTATTCAATATTGATATGTGAAGCTCTGATGATCTAATACTGCTATATGCTATGTCTTCCAGTTCTTTCTTACTGAAGACTTGTTTTATTGCATGTTTTATAATTTGGGATTATGAACTAATCCTACCTGTGAGAAACCTGTCTCCCCCAGGGCCCGTTTGCTTTTACTACTGCCTGCATGCCAGATATATCACTGGCCTGGGGCCACATTTTATCTTAGATTTTTGGCTGCAGAGCACCAAGAATGTTCCATGTGGATCATATAAATGTAAATCCCAATTTCTGTGTTTATAGTTATAAATTCTAAGGGGATATTTTAAGATAAGAGCCGGAATACTGCTCCAGGGTAGTGGCATCATAAATTCATGCATAACTCTTCTAGATTTTTGTCCCTAGAAAGTAACTCTAATTTCTTAAAGGCTCAGATAGTCATTTAAACATATCTTGATATTTGGTGATTTGGGACTTTCAGGATGTTTGTTTTTTATATCACCAAAACTGGAAATAAAAGCTAATATTTAAATTGAGTGAATTAAGTCTTCATCTTAAATAAGACTTGAGAGTGGAAGAAAAACCTAAAAATATCTCCTGTCAAATATTGAGTTAATTTATATGACCAGGTGATAGTCATGCAATGAATAATTTAGCCTGAAATGTTGAAACATGGTCAACTTGGATTGATTCAGACTTACTTTTGTAACTAGGATAACCTTACAAATGGCATGGATGTTACAAAATGAGAGAAGGATAGAATGAGTATGTGGGTATGTAACATAATGTCTATTATGTATAATCTAAAATTTGTGGGTTTTTTGCCTTGTATTATAACATGGGAATAAAGGAGAGAATGTTATATATAACCAGAGAGAAATTATAAACTTGTTCCTTAAAGGAGAAAAAAAAAATAAGTTCCTAATACAATAACCAAAATCAGAAGATGATGGAGTATCATCTACTGTGTTTTAAAAGTATTATACAAAGCAATATACCAAAAAATATACCAAGACATGTTGTTATTTATATTCAAAGGCACAGGAAGTTATTATCACATAATCAAACACTCAGAAGGGAGTCTACTTCTCTATTCATTCTTGAACAAATATTCTAAAATGCATAATAAATACAAATGGTTTATTAATAAAATTTATATACTAAGGTATAGGATAATCATATTACCAGAGAATACATATAAAACAATGTAAATAAAACTATATAAATTGCAAATAAAATGATAAAGAAGCCTAAAATTTCAATTCACTGAAACATTTGACAATGGAGAAGTACATTAAAAATCCAATAAAATTAATATATTGCCACCTCAGCCTGACAGATGGCAGGTTTGAAATAGGAGCAAAGGAAAGTTACCAATTTACTCATGCTACCTAAGATTCATAGCCTGATAATTGTCAATTAAAGTAGATATTGTCTTTGTATTTGATAATTAGTGTAATCATCTTTGCAAGAACAATGAAAGCATAACTAAAAGTCTTAGAATATAATATACTTTGACTACAGTTGTGTTTCTGGTATCATTTTCTTCAGGAAAACATATATATCCAATCATTGAAGATTGAGGAATGAAATTATGATATTCCTATGGCATGAAATAAACAATACTTTGGAGCACTGTTATTACCTGAAAATATAGCTGGGATGTAAAATTTTAAAAGTCAGTGCAATATTCCTCTGCATGCAACATATTTCAAATCATTTAAATGTGCATGTTGGGCATAGAGAAAATGCCATTACAAAGAAACTGGATAACTTGTATTTTTATTCATATTTTTGCCTTTTATTTTCTAGATTTTCTATTACGTTTATGATTTGAAGAGAATATTTAAATAATATGCCTTTTATGATACTAGAAAAAAATAGTTTTTCAAATTTTAAGACAAAATATTATTTAGTTCAGGCAAAATATACTATAATAACAAGTGACTCAACAGTTTAAAAATACTAAAGAATTATTTCCTCCTCTTACTATTGATAACTCCCTTCATGGCCACCTGCAACTCCATTTCATACCATAACCAGCAGAGACACAGAGACTAATGAAGCTGACTCTGTAAAACATTGCTGATCTGGAGGGAGAAAGGAAAGTCCCATGGAAAACTACGTTCTGGTTCTTAGAGATGCTGCTCAGAAGTGACATATGCAGCCTCAGTTCACATTGCAGTATCTCCTTTCATAGAAAAACAGACATATTTAGACAATCACAATTATTATGTCAACAAAATCCTTATGTTCTAAATGTAATATATTTTAAAGAATGTTTTAAATTTTCATTATTGTTTTCCCATAGAAAAATAGTATTACTATGGTAGGAAGCATTGTAAGATGGCTCCCAAGATTCTTGCTCTGTGCTGTGTGAACACTGTATAAATTCCTTTCCTTGTTAGGTAAATATGATTTGTGACTAGGGTGGAATACAAATCCTGTGACTGTGCTCTGTTGTATGGTAAAAGTGTTTATTTCAGATTCATTTTAAGTCATTTAAAGATTTGTTTAATTATTTGATTTTGAATTAATCAGAAGGAGTTCATCCTGGGGAGCCTGACCTAATCAGGTGAGTGCTTAAAAAATTAGAAAGAATTGAAACCAGAGAAGTTTTACTACTGGCCTTGATGTAGTAAACTGCCATGTGATACAGAGGGCTACATGCCAGTTAAAGCCCACCATAGCTGATAGCAGCCCTTGGCTGGTAACCAGAAAGTGGGGACCACAGTCCTAAAGCCACAAGAAACTAGATTCTGTCAACAACCAAAGAGCTTGCAAAGGGATTCTGAGTCTCAGATGAGATTGTAGCCCGACTTGCACCTCGATTGCATCTTCAGGAGTCTCTAGGCAGAAAACCGAGATCATTTATACCCAGATATATAATACACAGAATGGTTTGATAATGGGAATTGTTTTAAACAACTCAGTCTTTGCACTTGTTATGCAGAAATATATAGTTAATATAATTACCCTGAAGACCCTACATAATATTAACAATTCTAACACCAGTAATAATAGCAAAAATTAACAAAGAAAATCACAGTATCTGTTTATTTTATGTACGTGATATGGTGGCTAAACTTCTATCAGATTATGCACAAACACACTTTTATTAACATCAACTAATTAAACAATATGTGCTATTTTATTTTCTTTAATAAAATAAAGAATGCCTATGAGTTAGAGAACAATAACCTATGACTTTATTTTACTAACACCTCCAGCAAATTTACTCAAATTTTATGTCATCCTTGGTTTTAATTAAGGTTGTAATTATTTAAAATTTATTTTTGCACTTGCTAAAGAACACAACTTCTTATTTTCTCAATGTTAAATAATGAAAAGAAAGTCTACTAATATTAACTGTACATCTTTTTATTTGTAATGTATCTTTCATTTACATAGAAGGAACAATAGTTAATACAAAAATGTTATTACATACACACAAATGGCATTCTGCTTCTATTTAGGAAGAAAAAAGCTGGAATAGCCATCACTGTCACCATAACAATAAGAGAAAAGTCTGTAAAATCAAAACTTTAAAAAAATATCAGTGAAATGAGGTCACAGAGCAATCAATCAGCTTGTAATCTAAGAAAAGACATACGCCTCCAGTGAAAGAGGAAAAAATAAATTAAAAAGCACAAAAGACATATAGGACTGCCACATAAGCAGATAAGTGAAATTCAGCTACAAGTTTTAAACAAATTTCTAGGGACCAATTGTATGCTAGCATGAGACTATGGAAGCCCTGAAAACAGCAGTTTGCATCTACTGGTAAGCATTTTTCCATAAACCTTTATAGGGAGATTATAAGAAAGACTGAGGATAGGATAAAAAATAAGAGAAAGTTTTCATTTTTAAATCATATGCAAATGAAGTAGTATGGGCCTGTGGGAAGAGTGCAGCAGCTGCTCCAGAAAAGGCACAAAGCCCTACCTGGATGATTTTGCTCTATGGAATTAAATAATTAAGAAACTGTGGAAAGGCAACAAGCTTTACCATACACAGAGCAAAAATACACATCAAGGGAGAGAAAAAGAAGGCAACCCTCTAACACTCAAGGAGGAGGAGGAAACCATTTTGGGTCAGACCAGTAGATATCTTCCATAGCTGGAGAAGGGACAGCATCACTGAGAAAGCCCCACACCAGATACCCAAGTGTTGTTTAAGACTGAGTCTATACAGGACAACAACAAATAACCCCCTCACATTATCCTTCACCAAGCACTTAGTAAAGACCAAGAATATTACACTGGGCTAGGAGCAAGAGTATGAAGAGAGACATTTCTAAGGAACAGTTGTCAAGGAAAGCATAAAGGTGATGGAGAAGCAGACACTGAGAAAAACTCATTGGCAAACCGTTCTAAGCACAAAGCAATGCTAGAGAAATTTTGATCTGTAGAAACCCTGAGAGTAGTAGTGGCCACAATAAAACTGAAATTCCGTTTAACTCTAAATTAATTAAACCTCAAACGCCAAAGACTAAGTCAAAAAAGATTTTTAACAGTTTTTGCTCAAAGCATTGCTTACTTCTGTTTCAAAGTGCCAAACACATGATTTATGCCACACAACCACAAATTAAGAAACAAATAAAAATAAATGTACACACACACCCAAAACATGAAAACATTATCAAGAGAAAAAACAATCAAGAGAACCAAAGCTACATATAACCCACATGTTGGAAATGCTAGAGAAGAAATTTAAAATTACTATGACTAATATAGTAAAAGCTCTACATGAACAGATGATGAATTTTACAACAGAGATGGAGCATGTAAGAAAGAGTGAAATTGAAATTTTAATAACAAAAAAATTAACAGAAAAAAAAACTTTGATGCGTTTTTCAGTAAACCTGAAAATAGCTAATAAAATAATTAGTAAATTTGAAGATAGGCCACTAGAAATTATCAAAACTGAAAAATGAAGAGAAATGAGTTAAAAAACAAATATACCTACAAAAAGATTATGTACTACCAAAGAGGTGTGGAACAAATACTAATTATCTAACAAATTTGTTTTTGGAATCCCAGGAAAAAACAAAGAAAAGTCTGGAAAGAGAAGAGACAATGTACAGGGGAAAAAAAATACTAGAAGAGATAACGGTTGAACCTTGTTTTTTAAACCAATACAAAATTTCAACTACAAATCTACAAAGGTCAGAGAACATCAACCTGGATAAATATCAGTAGAATACATACCAGCACACATATCTACACATGTTCGTTAAAAAGCATTGAACAACTAAATTTAAATATATACATATATAGAGAAGTACATATATAAGAAAAAAGATAAAGCTTATAATCATAAAAATTACAGAGTAGAAAACACATTTATGTATCACTTATTACATAACAGTCATATCATCCAAATGAATCCCTTAGGTTTTCTCAAAAATAGAAATTGTTCAAAGATGGGATTTATAATGATTTTTAACAATTGAGTCACCTTCAATATGATTTCAGTAGCTAGTTGAAATTGCACATTACTAGAGACTAGGTAATGTCAAATATACCTTCTAAGGAAACACAATCCACACAATCTGACTCCAACATATTTGCTTATAAAGTCAATAAAATTATTTTTAGTGCATACTCGCTGGCATGTACCCAAAGCATTTCCAAATATTATCTTATAAAATTCTGGAAAACAGCAGATTAGATTGATAACATTATTCTCATTGTATAAAGACGGAAGCTTAAGAGAGGTATACCTGTAAGCACAACATCAAACAGTGAGGTAATAACAAAGGAGGAATTCCTGTCTTTGCCTCTAACATATCCATTCTTCTCAAATAATCTACAAATTTTAAAAATATTTTCAAATTTTTATTTAAGTGTGTCTCTTTGGACAAATGCATTATTGTGGCAATCTCAAAGTACTTTCAGCATAAGTAACTCTGTTTAGCAGTTTGGATAATATTTTCCACTAATGATCTTATAAATCTGTGTCATGAACTGCAGGCAAACTTCAAAAATAATTTTCACCAACTCAGGCCATCATAAGTTCATACTGCTTTTGGATCACCTCTGGTGTGATGGAAGTGTCTTCCCATGGTATGAAAGAGGCATGGGTCCTTTCCAGGTTGAAGAAGGACTACATGTGTGTGGATCAAGTAAGATAAGCTCTAGGGCACTTGAAACTCATTTGTAAGTGTAAAGGAGGTCTTGGAATTGGGATAACTTGCTTTCAGTATGGTATCATTCCTGGGTTACAATAACTAAAATGTTGTAGTTCACATAAGTTGTATCTACTATTGTGGATAACCATCATAGAATCAACAATCCAGATAATTTAAGAAGGTCCCAATATTATTTCTATTATCTCACAGTTAATTTACATTAAATATACTTCATTAATTATGTTCTTTTCATTAAATTAGAAAAAAATACAATTTTAATTTTGCTTTTGTAGCTGTTCCCTCTAAAATAAAACACTAATTATGAAATGAAGTAAAACTGTATTTCATGAAAAAGAAGGAGGTGTATTTAGGAACAAGAGATATTATTGAATTATTTTTTCTCAAGTTTTAGAATTACACGCAGTGTGAAATCATTTCCTATTTAGTTAAATCTTAATTTTCTATTATCTTGGCTAATGTAATAGAACATTAGTCTAAATTATTTTAAAAGTAAATAATGTGCAAATACATAGATTTTTCTAAGAGTAACAAATATTATCAACACCCTATTTATATAAAAGAGGTATGTTATTTGTAAATGTTTTGAAAAATAACACAAATATTCAAATATATAGCTTAAAGAATAAACTTGGTGGACATATTTGACAGAATATTATATGTATAATTAAAAAACATTTTCAAACATTCCTTACCAAATACTTGCTCTATGCAAGTTACTGTGTTAACACTTTTTAAAAAATATTAGTTGTAATCCTTATGAGAATACTGAGATGCAGGTATTATTATGCTCGTTTTATAGATGAAGAAACTGAAGACTCCATGAGACTTAGCAACTTTTCAAAGTCACCCAGAAAATGAAAGATTCATATATGACTCCAAAACCCTTAACTGAGAAAATCTAGGGAGATGGAAATTATTGTAATTAAACATAAAGCAATAAAATATAAATGGATATACTTTATACATGTGTATATATGTGTAGTTAGAAGAGCAATCATTTTAATTGTGATTCAAAAATATATTTTCTCTAATGCCTGTTTCATTTCCATGTTAATTGTATCTAAATGTGATGGGTTTATGGATAATTTTCCTTATCCTTTTGTATACCCTTAGAGTATTTTTTAAAACTTTGCACTGAGCATGTATTACTACATGAAATCATTATAATAAGCATGTGTAACATGTGAACAAATGCATAGTGATACAGTTGTGTCTATAATTCATCATAATTAGCAGACCTGGATAATTATTTTATAATAATTTGTATGGTTTCTGAGTTGAAAAGAAAATTAAGGATAGCATTGTCTGCCTCAATTAAGTTTGGCTGGTTAGAAAAACAAGAGAACATATGGAACCAAATAGCTGGATTTCAGCGAGTTGTATTTTCATTAACTTTAGATTGCAACTATAACATTGCCTAACTATGCCAGATAATTTGATTGCAAATATGCTTAGGGGAAGATACCTTAATTCTTGAAGCCTCAAAAAACACTGCTACAAAGCAAACTGATAGCTCCAGCCTTACCTATAATGACTTAGTAATATATCAATCTGTAAGAAATAGGAAGAGTTATATTTTAGCTTAATTACAAATTTCATCACGAAAATATTTTCATAGATTTTTTTCTTAATAAAATCTTAGGGTTTTCAAGAAATGCTACAACTTAATTATAATTTATTATTATATTTATTATATTATATTTTATTTACTTAACGTTGATTCCATACACAAGACAATGAAATGCAAAATAAAAGATCTCTAGAACCTCAGTGCAGAGTCTTTCAGCCAACAGACAAGAAAGAACATCTGCCATTTTCAAAATATTATTGTTTCACATCAGTTTCAGCTCATGGTAGATGTAAAATCAAACATAATCACATGAAAATGTTTTTGGTAAATATCTTGATTTTTGCCTTATTTTGGTAGATATGTTCTTCAGGACTACCCATCATTCTTTCTTTGGGGATCCACCTTTGCCTTACGTTTTGTCCCAAACACATAGGAGCACCTGAGTAAAGCTAAAGCTATCGTGCCCTTTTTTTCTCCTTGGAATTTCAGTCTTCTGTGGGGAAAAATAGGAATTCAGAAGGTATTAGACTTAGCAATCAAATGAAAGTTCTCATCTACTTGAAATTCCCAGGAGCTACTTTGATTTCTGTTTTTTTCCAAAGACTGCTTGTTTTCCTCTTCTGTTTATCCTGAGCTAAATATAGCATCATTTTATCTTTTCAGGGTAATCAGAGAACATCATCATATTCTACCTTACACCAATACTCAACTTCTGTGTAGGATTTTCTCCTGGGACATATAAAAAATGGAGCATAAATTTATCCTGTAATGTAAATTATATATGTAAGCAAATATTTTTAAAAGCACTACTATATATGTAAACAAATATTTTAAAAAGCACTACTCAAAATCATAGCAATTATACAGATTGTAACAATCATGTTGCCATGTGATACAGTAGAAATTTGAATTGGAGACTGTTGGAAAGTCAATCAGAACCTAAGTCACAGGGAACTGTCCAGGATAAAAAGCAGTGATACATACTGTTATTTAAAAATGCATTAAATTATATCTATTGTTAGGTTTTAATTATTGCTGGACTAGTTAGTATTTCTATAAATTACTTATTTTAGGAAAATGCCAATTTCATGGTTAAATTTCTGAATGCAGTGAAATACAAGACAAAATATTATAAAACAAGTCTTTGAAAATATTAATCTTTCAGCTATTCAGAATCTCTCCCTCTGTTCTTAGTTTTGCTCTGACAAACTCCCTTTGACTACTGGCCTTTAAAAACTAAATGCGCTGGAATACTGGGCATTTTAATATGAATCCCTTACAGTAATATATGATGTTAATTACATTGTTCGTCTTCCAGAGTAGCTCACACTAAAGCAAATGAATCTTTTGTACTTATAAAAGGAGTCAAAATTTTACTACTCTTGTGTTATTTTCAACTAATGTGACTTTCACCATGATAACAAAAGATATCTAAATGAAAATTATTGCCATTTCCCTTATTCAGTGTACAATCTTAGTTTATACAGAGATTACTTTTGGATTATTCTACTTGATATAAATGAAGATCCACACTTAGACTAAGTTTAAAATAAGAAAAATATCTGTACTGTTTAAGTTCATGATTTATGTGTTTGATAGTATGAAGTTTATAAAAATAACAGTTGGACTTTTTAACAAATGACAAAAAGTTATTCTCACTTATCACTTGAGTAAATGGTCTAAAAAGGGGAGGGATCCTCAGTTGTGGTAATTGCCCACTCCTTTCCTGGAAAACTCATGAATAATCCACCTTTTGTTTAGCATGTAATCAAGTAGTAACAATAAGTATCCTTAGTTGAGCATCTCAAGTCACTATTCTCTCTATGGAGTAGCCATTCTTTTATTCCTTTAATTTTTTAATAAACTTGTTTTCACTTTACCCTGTGGACTTGCCCTGAATTCTTTCTTGAACAAGATCCAAGAACCCTCTCCTGGAGTCTGGATCAAGACTCTCCTTTACAGTAACAATCTTTTCAACTTTTTATAAAGTATTGAGGCAGACATTGTGTTAAAATAATGTTATAAATTTAAGGGAAATCAAGCACACAAAAAAAATCCTTTCAAGGAAGATGATGTCAGAAACCATATTTGTAGAGCTAGACTATGTCATTTTATTTTATAAGAGTATCTACCATTATATGAAGTGACTACCTTGTTTGGAGTACATACCCTGGGGTTCATTGTTTCATGCCGGGGAAATTTAAGACACAGACACACTCAAGGAATTTAGGAGCAGAGGTTTAATAGGTAGAATAGAAGAAAAAGAGAAACAGCTTCCTCTATTGGAAGGGGTCTCTGAACAGAAAAAGGACAAATGCACCAAATGTTGTAGCCCAGTTTGAGGAGGAGGTGTCTGATTTCCATAGTGCTCACAGATTTGTTCGATCAGGTGTGACGTTTAGGTAGCACATGGGGGAAGACTGTTCACCCCACCCTAATTTTCTTATGAAAATGGGCTTTCTGGTTGATTGGTGCCATCTTTCCTGCTTTTTACAGTCCATGTGGCTGGTAGAGAAAGGAAGATGGAGCCACCATCTTGAGCAAGTGTAGTTCTTTGTTCTTGCCAGCATTCACCTGTGCAAGCTGCCAGATTGCTTGTCTATGTCTGCGGCTCGACTTTACAGGCTGCTCTTTGTTAGAAAATGAGTTTTGACTGCTTTCCATTAAAAATAAAAGCCTTACTGGGTACTCCCATGCCTTTCAGTGCATGCCTAAATAATTTCTTCTTCACTCCTATATCATTCCCCCATCTGAAGTGGTAACACTAATTGCTGTTAGGGGTTGTCAGGCACCACTCTTTCTGGATAATTCCTGCTGAAAATAGATGTCTTGTGGGGAACAGCAGCTAGCACGCCTCCTGGGGTTGAACTAAGGGTCCTCAGAAGAAACGCATGTTAATTACTGATCTTACGAGGAAAGGAATACCAGCAAACCAGAAGAGCCCTGTGGTTATAGAATTCTCCATTCATGGTCTTTCTTAGATGGGATTATCATGTGCATGTACTCCTCAATCTTCTCTTTTGGTTAAATCTCCGTATGAGGGCATGGAAATAACAGATCGCTTTGTTTAGCCTATTCAGTATAGTACACATTATTATAAAGAACCTAGTTTAGGGATGTACCCAGAAGATACAAACATGTTAGTGAAATGTAAAAGTAACAGGCCGGGCGCGGAGGCTCACGCCTGTAATCCCTGCACTTTGAGAGGTCGAGGCAGGTGGATCATGCACGATGTCAGGAGACCGAGACCATCCTGGCTCAGCGAAACCCCATCTCTACTAAAAAATACAAAAAATTAGCTGGACGTGGTGGCAGGCACCTATATTCCAACTACTCGAGAGGCTGAGGCAGGAGAATGGCGTGAACCCGGGAGGCGGAGTTTGCAGTGAGCCGAGATTGTGCCACTGTACTCCAGCCTGTGCAACAGACCAAGACTCCGTCTCAAAAAAATATATAAATAAATAAATAATAAAAAAATAAAAATAATAGGTGAGGAATCACTCCTACTATAATGCAGGTTCCTTTCCAGTGCCTAGGGAGGATTAAGTGTAGCCAGGAGCCACAAAGAAAATGGAATCCTGTCCCTTGAAGGGATGGTTCTAAGTTGTGACTTGTGAGAGACACAAGCAGATCTTTCTCATCTCTTAGAAGCTTTCTCCCCTTACATTTAATAGAAGCATCTTTGGGACAGGGATATCCATACTCAGGATAGCCATTCACAAAGCCTTTTAGAATCTTACATGCTAAATGAGAAGGTTCCACCTGACAAATGGAGTTTCAAAAAATTAGGGAGATAATATGTACTGGCCATTATCTCAGATGATCCTTGTGGCAAGGGCTGTTGGTCCAGATGTTTCCAGTTTGCTCGCAGATTTGTAGTACACTACTATTAGCAAACATCATACAAGGGTCTGGAATTCCATGAGGGGGCTTGTTTGGAAAGGCCTGTATGTTATTCTTTACATTATAGTCAAGGTGGTTACTTAAGAGCATGCCAGTCCCATTGGGACTTCCAACCAGAAGGAGAGGTTAGATTCTGAATTCCCCCCAATAAGGGTGATCTCTTGAGATCTCTTGAGATTACCCTTATAGTGCTTTCCTCACCAAATTTTTGAACTATCAGCAATTACAAGTGTCATGTTATAATATTTGAGATCTCCCAGATATGGTCCTTCCCTACTGCTCTTAAAGCAGAGAAAGGCATTTATTATTACCTGGTCAACTTTTCCCAGTCTGAGGGTGTGAAACTCATCTTTGGGAAGAGTGTTCTTTGGCACTGGAAACATGTATCTCCTTAGAGGAGTCAGTTACCCAATTGAAAGTGTTCCCATGCCATGTCACATTTAGGCCTGATAAGTCTTTAAGTGTTAAAGGTAAGACTAACAAAAAGAATTCTAAGACAGTAAGTTCTGGGTCATTGAGAATTTCCTTAGTGTGATCGAACTGAGCAAACCACTCAGGACAGACCCAACAATTAGTCTTGCTGTACAAAAGGCCAATACTGATATTGTAGGAGCTAAAGGATGTGATGTATCACTAAACCCAATAAATAGTCCTAGCAGATTCACTGATAGTAAAACTTTCAAGCTCCTTTTTTATTGGTAACTATTATCCCTGCTATAAAGATAATATTTCAGCAAAATACTACAGCAATGGATACTCTCTATCCAATAGTTAAGTTAGAAGGTGCTACTGCGTATAGCTATACTGCAAATAGTAGAGTGAGTATAGCAATTTCTGCAAGAGTAATGTGTGTAGATTAATTCCATCTAAAATTTTAATTGCCAAGATGAAAATTTCCCTTTGGGGGTCTATAAAGTTCCTTGGTTTTATTTTCCCAAACAAAAAGAACCTCTGGGTTATGGGCACCCTACTCACTTTTATTACCTGGCATAATTTGCAGAATAATTGTCCTTGTATATAAAACTGCAGAATATACACTTTGTATATAAAACTGTTTAGTGATCTCAAATACATGTTGCACTGTTAACTCTTAGCAACTTTAACTTTTGGTGAAAAACCTTGTGAGTAAGTGGTTTTATTTACGAATTGTGGAGCCTAGGACCAAGAAAGAAGTGCAGATAAGGTTTGACTCTTTTTAGCATCTACTGCCACAAGTTCCAGGCCTTATCTATCTGTAAAGCAGGCAGAATACAATCTGGGAACATTTATCAAACCTAGCATCTAAGTTGAATGATTTAGACCACCTATTTTCATTTTAACGGCACTTTGATTTTACCAATAATCCTTATGACTGTTTTTATTTCTTAAAGATTAAAATCACATGAACTAAAAAGTGTTTAAGTGCTTATCTTTCTTTGGGCCCATCAATTAGAGTTCTTTTTATAGACATTACACACAACACATATATGGTGACACAAGCACAAGATTCAGCACTTGTAAGATTTTTTATTTGCCAGTTTCTTAATTGGATTGCTGGCTTCAGGGTGGAAGCTTTAGAGGAAGAGACCCAGGTATCATGCATTTCTAGGGCCTAATAAGCAGGTACAGCTGAAGGCAAAAACAGATCCCTAAAATTAAAGGTGCCATTCTATACTGAATTTTGGATCTCTAAAAAGAGGGAGCTACTACAGAAGAAGTCTGTGTGGTACTCCTACCATGAATTTCATTTCAAGACAACCCAAAGCCAGTTGACTTATTTTGAAATTACCCCATCCTCCATGGGAGTCTCATCTCTCAGTCAGGGGATGGGGACATTTCTATATCTTTCAGGCAGTCAAGAGCATGCCTCTCTGATTTATTATTACTATTTATTATGACTATTTGCCATCCCTTAAAGTGTATTATCTACCTAGTTATTATGCAACAAAACTCTCTCCTAATATAAAGTAATTTGATAACCCTAAAACTCAACACAGTCAGAAAACAAAATACAAAACAGAACCAAGCCTTTGATTTTGAGAAGGAAGTATCTGCCTTTAATTCCTGGGGTTTTATGAGGAAAACAGAGGATTTTTCCCCCTAAAAATGGAGTCTGTTGCACCTCTTCTGCTTTTCTCAGAGTCCCATCATACCAGAAGTTATCTTAGGGACTCTCATGTGTGTATTAAGAGTGGCAAGACAAAAGAAAAAAAAAAAGTGAGAAAAATAATTCAGTCAACTGAGAAGAAAAAACTTATTCCAACAAAAACAAGATCCAAGAAGAGAAAAACATAAAAGCCTTTTAAATATACTTATAACTTGAATAACCATTTTAATTAACTTGAGTACTCTTTAAGAAAATTTCTTTAAGTCATTTATTAAATGGCTTTAGCCATGCCAAGCAGTTAAGATTTTTGACTTTGAACTTTACAAAAAGTAACCTCACAGGTGAAATGAGCAAGCCAAAATTAGGTTATGACTAAACCACTAGTGTTCAAGATATTTTTAAAGGCGTAATAGGCAGCTTGTGAAACATTGCAAAATTGTGACTGAGATAATGAAAGAGATATGACCCAACCAACTCCGTTTTGTTTCCAGCCCCTAAACTGTCCTTGCCCTTCCCTGGGCATAGGCCAAACCAACTTTGGGAGAAGGTTGCTTTACAGTTTATTGTCTAAAACAAAGATGATAATAGCTCTTCTTAAGATATATTTTCCTTTTGCCTGGGGACAAGACTAAGAAACTAGCCACAAGTTTAGAAAAACAAACCATGGCCTAGGAGTCACACAGCTGGAGGCTACAAGATTTTGACCCTTCCTTTACTGGCTCAAGATCAGTGCCTAAGATATTTTATATACCCTATTCTTGATGGATTAGCTGGCCTGACACAGACTGATAAATTGGCTTATCTGATTTGGTGGCCCTTACCTAGGAACTGACTCAGAACAAGAAAGTATCCAGCATTGTAAAATGGCAAAGACTAAAACAAAGTATTGGACCATGTTCCCAAAGACATGAAACAAGATGGAGGCTTATAGCTGAGTTTATTACTGACCATTTTGTTGGGCTGGCTTTAACAGCAGGCTTATGGAGTCCTGGGTCTGCATCCTAACCTAAGGTATCCTTTCTTTTGACAGAAACATACAGAAAGACACACAATGTACACCAGATTGGCTATAGCTTAAGACCAACCTCACAAATCCTTTTTCACTAATTAAAACAGTACAAGGAATATAAACAACAATCCTTATTATCCCTTTTGCTGGTTTGCATAGGGAGAGAGAAGCCAAAAGCTTAACTGGTAAAACAAAAACAAAAACAAAAACACTTTTACCTTCTTACCAGCATATCAAGCTTCTAGGTTCCCTTCACCTGAGATTAACTGTAAGCCAAACATTTCAAGGTTTGGTGAAATTAGCTCTTTCCATGTTGGAAGAACATTATAAAAGAGCCAGTTGAAACTGAAAGAAGGAAAAACACCATAGAAAAGCCTGGGGCTTCCAATTAAGGTTGTCAAGAGTTACTGCCTTTTCTCCTATTGAGGATGGTGTTTCCTCTATTTCTTTACCTTTCCTATTTTCTCCTTTCTTTTTAGGCCTACTGTAGGAGACACATTGCTCATCTCTGAATTTTTCTGCTGCTTACAGGGCAGCCTGCTTCTCAGCTGTAGTTAGGGTTTTGGTTTAGGAACAGCATAACATCCCTCCATGAGAGGTCAAATACCCACGTTAAATTAGCAAAGCTTCTATATACCTATCAAAGTCATTAGAACATCAGCCTAAGCCTCCTTTTATTTGCCTATGGTCCTGTAATGAGAAGGGAACTTGAAGGGGCCCCAAATATGAGGATCCTCATAGAGTACCCCTGGAAGTTGCTTCTCTAATTTTGGGGAATTATTCTCTTTAAGCCTGTCTGATATAACTGAAAAGAGCTGAGTTGATGTTGCAGTGTTTGCAAAGGTCTAGTGAAAAGGTCATGCACTTGTGTAAAAGAAAATGAGCCACTTTTTCTTTAAAGTCTCAGGGCGAAAGGAGTCCCAGTGCTTCAGAATGAACTCCATGGGAGTGCAGGCTGAAAATAGTACTCGTCTAGAAAGAGAAGTGAGAAAAAGGTGTCCCTTTAGTCTTCTTCCTTTTGGTATGACCCAGGGTGGAGAGGAAGACAATGGGGGTGTCCCCCCTGTTGTTTTCTCTCCATGGTTCCTGTGTCCTGGCACCTTGTTGAACCTGCCACTGATGGTTATAGGCATGAACCCCGGCCATGCAACCAGAGGAACTAGGTTAGTCACGCTCACCCAAGTAGCTCTAGTTCTCCACCTGTGATTTCCCTTTGAATTCCTACACTTGTTTGACCTCCCTGGCTACTTGAAAAGTTGATCTCAAGAAAAACTATGTAATAGTTGAGCAAGGCCCCTTTAATGGATGGGGTGTGCTAGATTGAAGTCTATATCCTGATATTATGGCCCATGTTGAAGTGTTCACCCTTAGAGAATGGTTCTGGTTAACTTATGAACTTAAAATCCCCTTACTAATTAAGTACCACTCTAATTGGAGGCAGAATATGTTCCTCAAAAGAATGTAGGGACTGAATGGCCATTTTCCTGCTGATGGGACAGTATTGAGACTAAAATTTGGCTTTGGAGGATATTTTACCCCTAAGTGTTGAAGTCAGAATTTTCTCGTTTACAGAAGCAGCATGAAGCCTGGTTTCCAGTAGAAAGGCTCAAAAAGGGGAAAGATTTGGAAACTAGGGTGTTTCAGAGAGGGACCAACAATGTGCCTCATGGAGTGGATCCCTATTCCAGTAGGTAGAACTCTAGACCAAGGGCAGAGTGACATTCACATGCCATGTGCTCCAGAACAAGGGTAGAGAGAGACCCAGAAACATTGTGCTTTCCAGACCAAGGACAGAGAAAGACCTAGAAATGCCATGTGCTCTCCAGACCGAGGGCTGAGAGAGAAAGAATTGATCACTGTATGTGTTGGGTTGTGGGAGGGAACCCTCTGTTTTTAGAATTACAAAAGACATCTTCCCTTGAGTTATATCCCCAGTTACTACGACATTCCCTGATCTTGCCAAACAAGATTATTTCCCTGAACTCTAGAACTTCCTGAACATTGCACACATAGAGAAGGTAAGGGATATGATGGTCATGAGAGGGAAAGAAGGAAATTACAATAGGAAATTGTATTGCCTGTTGCCAACCTCCCGTCAGGGCAGTTGGAGACTGGGGTCAGTCCAAAAGCCTTTGGATAACACTTGGGGGTAGCCCCAGCCGGAAATCCTCAGTTGCCTCAGGATTTCTTCCAGTCCCATTCAACAGCTGAGTCCTCTGTGAAAAGAAGCTGGTTAAAGCATGACCGATATGCCCAGGGGATTCTCCATGTTCTCCTCAGCAAACCTTTCCCCCAAGTCTTGTAAGGATGCCAGTCATGCTACTTGTTTTTAAATGGCTGAAGGGGAGCTAGTATTTGGTTTAATTCAGTTCTAAAATGGAGGCCAAGAGCTTCAAAATGAAAAAGACAGAGTTGGCGTCCACACTCCCTGTTTCTGAAGAATGTTGTACCTTGGTATCCCAGACAAGTTTCCCATTATGAAGTGGCTATATTGTCTGGGGTATATACCCTAGTGTTCATTGTTGCCTGCCAGGAAAATTTAGGAAACGGACACACATGAGGAGTTTAGGAACGGAATTTTAACAGGTGGAAGAGAAGAGAAAGAGAAACAGCTTCCTCTACATAGGAAGGCATCTCCAAGTGGAAAAAAGATCAGGGGGTGACCAATTCGCCAAATTTTATGGTCCAGTTTGAGGAGGTGGTATCTGATTTCCATAGGGCTCACAATTGGTTTGATCAGGCGTGATGTTTTACATAACATGTAGGGAAGGCTGTCTGCCCACCCTAATCTTCTTATGCAAATGGATTTTCTAGTTGATTGGTGCCATCTTGTCTGCTTTTGATAGTACACATGGCTGGCAGGGAAGGGAAGATGGAACCACCATCTTAATATGTCTGAGTTTTAGTTTCTGCCAGCATTCAGCTGTAAAAGCTCTCAACTTGCTTGTCTATATCTGCAGCTCAACTTTACAGGCTGCTCTTTGTTAGAAAATGATTTTGAGCTGCTTTTTATTAGAAGGAAAAGCCTTACTGAGGACTCCTATGCCCTTACTATTTTCCTAAATGATTTATTCTTAGCTTCTATATCATATACACCCATTACAAGTGCCAGAAGCCAGAACACTGACAACACCAAATGCTGGCAAGTATATGAAGTAACACAAACCCTCATCCATTGCCCGTGGGAGTGTGAAATGGTATAGCCATTTTGGAAGACAGTTTGTCAGTTTCTTACAAATCTAAATATACTCTTAACCATATGATCCAGTATTCACACTTCCTGGTAATTTATCCAAAGGAATTGAAACTTATGTCCACAAAAAAAAAACCTGCACATAGATTTTTATAGTAGATTTATTTATAAAAGCTAAAACTTGGAAGTAACTAAGATGTCTGTCAGTAGATGAATGAATAAATAAACTATGATGCATCCAGACAGTGGAATATTATTCAGCACTTCAAAGAAATGAGCTGTCAAGCGATGAAAAGACATAGAGGAACATTGGATGCATATTACTAACTGAAAGAAGCCAATCTGAAAAGGCTACATACTATATGATTCCAACTAAATGACACTGTGGAAAACACAAAACTATGAAGACAGTGGTTGTCAGGGGCTCAGGGGAGGGACAGATGAATAGATGGAGCACAGGGAAATTTTAGGGCAGTGATAATACTGTGTATGATAGTTAAACGGTGAATATATATCACGGTACATTTGTCCAAACTTATAAAATACACAACAACAAAAGTGAACACTAATGTAAATTATGGTCTTTGGGTGATGATGTGTCAACAGGAGTTTGATTGTAATAAATGTCTCACCCTGGTGAGAAATGCTCATAATGAGAGGCTATTCATGTGTTGTGGCAGGTGGTATACGAGAACTCTGTGTATTTTAGACTCAATTTTTCTGTGGATCTAAAATTGTACTAAAAAAAATTTGTTTAAAAGTAGCTTTAAATAATTTTTATGTTTCTGGACTGAATAATATATGGAAGATAATTCAGGATTATATAGGAAAATAAATACTAATGGGACTGATGAATCAAAAATTAATATCTAATGTTTTATCATAGTCCAGGTCTATGTATCACTGAATATACCATTTAACAAAAATTACTCAGATATATAAAAAGAAAGTTAAACTTTCATTAATGATATATGATCGGTATCAGTCTATGCATAGCCATAATTTATTTTATCACTTATACCTAATTAAATTATTCATTTTTAACAACATAATGAATACCTCTGAACCCAGGATTCAACCAATGACTACACCATCACCAGTAGCTTATATTAATCTGTGTACACAGCTGAAAGGGTTCTGTATAGGGTCCTTTCTCACTACTTCCCACTTACCCTCAAGATTTAATTTGTATCCTAAATTTTCTATGAATTATATTTTCTGGATTTAAAATATTTAAATTTTTTACTCGTTAACAATTGAATTTTATTATAATAATTTTATATTATATATAGTCATTGGGGTTTGCTTTCTATATTCAACAAATTTATTACAAAGTTCCATTCATATATTTTATAGGTAGCTTTAACCTAGGCATTTTAGCTACTATATATACTTTGGTAATATGCCATGTATTTATTAATACTCGTATCAAAGACCATTTGTTGATTATCTATTACAAATTTTGCTTTGAATCTATTCATACATAACTTCCAATCAACACGTGCATAATTATGTCTCTAGGTATCTACCTAGAAGTAGAAACTTTGAGTCAAGAAGTGAGAAATATTTCAGTGTTACAATGACAATGGCACTCTGTTTTCCAAAATGGTTGTGAAAAAGATTTCACTGATGCACATTCTTTCTGATATTGAACATTTCCAGCTTACTTAATTTTTGCAAATTGAATGTGTATAAAATATCATATTGTGTTAGGTATATTCAATTTTCATTCTCTGGTTATTGGTGTGGTAGAGCACATCTTCATATGTACAGTGTTTTATCTGTCTTTTCCTTTACTCAGTGTCAGTTCATGGTTTTGCAGTGGTCCATTAGCCAATCAAACAGTAGAAGTCTTTCTAGCTTTCTTGATAAAATTATTTTTCAATTATAGGTGCATAGTTTCTTACTTTGACTAGTGATATAGTTAATAAATAAAACACACAAGAATTAACCATGAAAGAAAAAAAGTAGATAAACATATGAAGAATAAACAATGTTTGAAGAATAAACAATTCTGTTTACCAAAAGATACCTCCATAAAGTAAGCAGATAAACTACAAATTGAGAAAGAATATTTTCTTAAATGTATTTAACATCATCAAATATATTATAAGGTCTCCTTGACCTATCTTCAAATGGGGGGCAGTAAAGTTTAACTTA
Source organism: Chlorocebus sabaeus (assembly GCF_047675955.1). Classification (NCBI taxonomy): domain Eukaryota; kingdom Metazoa; phylum Chordata; class Mammalia; order Primates; family Cercopithecidae; genus Chlorocebus; species Chlorocebus sabaeus. The sequence goes on along the minus strand of NC_132910.1, from coordinate 86,594,833 downwards.
AATGTCTGGAAGAAAAACAAAACTGATGTTACCTCTTGGAATTCTTTACCACAGTTTGGATTAATAATATATTTATGGAATTAACTGCTCACAATTTTATACGGGAAGGAAAAACAGAGCTGAAGTTTATGACTATTTATGGAATTCACATGGAATGTTAACAAAAGGAAGATAAGATTAATTTAGAGGAAAGCTAATTAATTCAGGGATATTAATCATCCTATATTTTTTAGGACATCCAAGAGAAAACGCAAGATAACATTTGGATAATATTGAAATTATTATTGCTATATGGGCTGATGTATAACTAAAGTTGTGGTAGTTGAAGAAATTATCTAGGTTGACTGCAGTGAATATTACATTTTAAAAAATCAAAAAACTGAACATTTAATTATTATTGATAGGTGGACTGTGTACAGATGTACTAAGCATATGGTAGCTAAGAGATTGCCTAGAATGACGATGATGAATGTGAAGCATAGAACGGAAAAAGAAACATAGGAAAGAACTCTGAAGAACACAATCATTTCTCAGTAAAAGCAATTTACTAGCAGTCATGAGAACATTTGGAGGGAGAGTAAGAGACAGTTATGATGCCAGAAAAGCCATAAGGAGAATAATTTAATAAGCAAATAGTCAGCAGCATCAAATAATCAGATGTCAAGTAACTAAAATACTTGTTGCTTCCATTAGGTTAGCCAAAAAAAAAAAAAAAAAATTACCCGCAATTTCAGTGGATTAAGGATATGCCAGGAGGTAAGGACAACATATAATCATGTCATATTTTAAGTCTTTAAAGAAGTATATATGCATAATATATTATTTTAAGTCTTTTATCAGAGAAATCTGAAAAAGTACTATTCTTCTAGCTTTCAACTGTTTCTGAATTTGTTTCACACAGATTATCAATTCTGATTTTGTAAAGGTATTTTAGCATAGATAAGCATGAAGATGGTGATTTCAAAAGTACCATTTGATTTTAATAATACTTGCATAAATAAATGATGCAGTGTAAATATCTTAGCTGAACTGAACCATTTTCTCTCTGCTTGCATACATCACATTATGTGGTTAGGTAGCAAACAGAAAGAATAAAGAATCTATTATTTAATAAATTGAGAAATCACAGCGTTTTGAGATTCTAATTTAAATTCATATGAATAAATAGCAGCTTTTTATAGTTTCAAATTGAGAATGTAATAACTTCAAAAGTTTAGCTGAATGATATTGGTTTAGATTATTTTGTAACCATATCTCATTATTTGGAATTGGGTATGGAATAATAATAATGAAATTTTCTTTTTACTTAACAAGTATTTACTAAGCACTCACTTGTATTCTAGGCACTATTCTAGTTCTAGGAACAAAATTGTGAACAATGGAGTAAAACAAAGTTATCTGATGGAGTTTATAATCCAAGGTTGGATCTTGACAACAAAGAAGTATATACACACACACTTGGCCACACTCACATCCACAGACATGTGCACATATAGTTTTATATTTGTATGAAGTGATACATGCTATGAAGAAAAGCAAAGCCAAATAAGGGAGTAATGAATGTTGTGGGTCTGTGTTTGTAAAGGTATGGCATTTGAGGGTGCGAACCAGCAAAGACTTTGGAGAAGAGTGTGAACAGCAACTTCGACAGCCCCAAAACAGAGACAACCTTTACGTGTTTGAGATCAAGAAAATCAGCATGAATAAAGCATGCTGAGCAAGAGCAAGATCCAAGGGAAATTACATCATCCTGGTAAGTGGAGAAGATAATAGATGAGGGATTGTATGTGGCAGCAATTATATTTTGATTGGGAGATGTTTTATAGGAAATGTAGTCTGAGAGATAAAACTGAAAAGGGTGATTACTTGGGAGATTTTTGTAAACCTCCAGGCATGGGTGATTATGACTTTGATGAGTGTGGCTGTGGCTGTAGTGGCAGTGGTGAAAACTGGTGGGATTCAGGGAATATTTTGAAGTTAGAGCTAATAGGATTTCCTAAGAGATTGTATGTTGATACGAAGAATGATTCTTAGATGTTTGATCTTTTAACTGGGTAAGGATGATGTCATTTACAATTATAGACTGAAGAATAAACATTTTTAAGAAAAAAACAGGTGTTTGTTTTAGACTTTCATTTTTAGATATTATATTCATAACAGTATTCTGTTATGCTGCAGTGATTAATTTACCCCAAATCTTAATAGTGTTTTATACAACGGTAAGTTTCTCTCACAGAAATTGTTCAATCAATGTAGGGCTTTGGTGAAAGCACATACTACTTTTTAGTAGCCATAGCATCTTGAGAAAGCTTTCTCATTCTTTTTTTTTTTTTTTTTTAAATTTATTTATTATTATTAAACTTCAAGTTGTAGGGTACATGTGCACAACGTGCAGGTTTGCTACATATGTATACTTGTGCCATGTTGGTGTGCTGCACCCATCAACTCGTCATTTACATCAGGTATAACTCCCAATGCAATCCCTCCCCCCTCCCCCCTCCCCATGATAGGCCCCGGTGTGTGATGTTCCCCTTCCCAAGTCCAAGTGATCTCATTGTTCAGTTCCCACCTACGAGTGAGAACATGCGGTGTTTGGTTTTCTGTTCTTGTGATAGTTTGCTAAGAATGATGGTTTCCAGCTGCATTCTTTTAATGCAGGAGAAAATAATACAAGATCTCACATTCATTCTTCTGTGTTTAGGTATCAAAGTCACGCACATTTTTTTTTCCTCAGATTTTTGTCTTGAAGTGCTCGTAGGGGCCTTCCCAAATGCCAGGGGCTATGTAATGTAGTCTTTAATGTGTTCAGGAGAAGAATAATGAAAATTCAGTAGGAGCTTCTAATGCAGATGTCTATAAACATTGAAATAGAACTATATATTAGGCAGTTGAACACAGAAATATAAAGCAGGGGCATGGTTAGAGCTACAGATATAAAAGTGATATACAACAACATGTAAATATTATTTAAAGCTGATATTAGATGACCTTCCAGGTAGTGAATGTAAGTAGATAAAAGAAGTCAAGACTCATTTTCAGATACTCTCATTTTTTCAATTGAGGAAAGAAAAATTAAGTCATCAATTACACAGAAAACCAATTGTTGAAAACCATGTGAAGTAAAACTAGGGCTCTGGGGTAGCCCAGAAACCAAGTGAATAAAGATTCTCAAAGGAGATAAAATAGTTTATATTAATAAATGTTACCTGGATATAAAATGAAGAGAATACCACAATGAAACATTTGATGTGGCAAGATAGAAGTCATTAAGGACCTTGATAAAGGGTAGCTTAATAGACTTCTTGGAAACAAAGCCTAATTATTGTGGGCCTAAGGGTAAATAAGAAGTAAATAAGTGAAAAAGTGAATACAGACAAAGGTATTGTGAATACAGAGGTAGCCATGCAAAGCACTTATCACCATGCCTGGAGTCTACTGTGAATACTCAAAAATTAGGTATTTTTAATAGCAGTATTATTTATGTGTGTAATTCCAAAAGCTGGGGAGAAATAGGGCAGTAGTGGAAAAAGGGATATGAGGTACAGATTTTATTAGTTTTTTTACAGGAAAATTTTAAGCATGTTTGTGTGGGGACAGGAACAGTCAATAAGAAAAGAAAAATTGATTATTTAAAATAGCAATGGGATAATTGCAGTAAAAAATATTTAAATGTGTGAAAAGGAATAGTATTATCTAGTACATAATTAGAGGGAGTAATAATCCTAACATAAAATTCATGCAGTATAATAGGAGGAAATAAAAATATATGAAAAAATTTATAAACAGGTTATAAAATGCTGTGGAAGGGGTGGTAATATATTTTAGATAATATTTATTTTTTAATAAAATTTTAAATAGTGTAACAAGCTACAGTGTAGGAAGTTGGTGATAGCAAGTTCAAGAAAGAAGAAAAAGTATGAAATATAACATTGAAAAATGGGAGAATAAATTGACAAGAAAACCTATGCAGTGTTGATGACCCATTTTTGCATTGTGATTTTTAGTTTAACAGTTTTGTTTTGTTTTACACACATCTATTTATACTAGGGAAAAGTTAAAACATTAAGAAAATTGAATCTGAGCAGTGTTTAAATATACCAAAAACATTGAGTAATAGAGACAGGGACACGTGAGTCAAGAATGCTTGAAGTGGGTAATTACAGTGATGGACAATGATACTTTGGTTATGTACTGATGGAAATGAAAATATAGGGAGACCAAAAAATGAAATATAGTAGAGTCATCTGGGTGTGGTTGCTCATACCTGTAATCCAGCACTTTGGGAGGCAAAGGCAGGAGAATGGCTTTAAGATCAGTAGTTTGACACCAGCTTGGGCAACATGTCAATTCCTGTCTTTACAAAAAAATGCAAAAAATAAGTTGGGTGTGTTGGTGTGTGTTTGTAGTCCCAGCTACTCAGAAGACTGAGACATGAGAATCGCTTGAGCCCAGGAGACAGAGGTTGCAGTGAGTCATGATTGCACCAATGCACACCAGGTTGGGTGACAGAGTGAGACACTGTCCCAGGAAAAATTATAGTAATAATAAAAAGAAATAAAGAAAAGAAAAAAGAAATATAGAAAAAGACAATGGATTGTTGATCTATTATTACTGGCAGTATCTAGAGTATAAATTACCTAGAATTTCTAAAGGAAGACAGAAGAAAAGCATTTGGAATTTAAGTTGGAATTTAAGAGTTCAAGGGAATGGAATCTAGTGTGTCGAATGTTGTTCTGCCTGGATGTTTAGGTTACTATTATTGTTAGGATGTGGTCAAATGTTAAGATGTAGTGTTAGAGAAAATGACAAAGAACAAGAACAGAGAACTTCAATTAATGGAAACAACAGGTGCTGGAGAGGATGTGGAGAAATAGGAACACTTTTACACTGTTGGTGGGATTGTAAACTAGTTCAACCATTATGGAAAACAGTATGGCGATTCCTCAAGGATCTAGAACTAGATGTACCATATGACCCAGCCATCCCATTACTAGGTATATACCCAAAGGATTATAAATTATGCTGCTATAAAGACACATGCACACGTATGTTTATTGCAGCACTATTCACAATAGCAAAGACTTGGAATCAACCCAAATGTCCATCAGTGACAGATTGGATTAAGAAAATGTGGCACATATACACCATGGAATACTATGCAGCCATAAAAAAGGATGAGTTTGTGTCCTTTGTAGGGACATGGATGCAGCTGGAAACCATCATTCTCAGCAAACTATCACAAGAACAGAAAACCAAACACCGCATGTTCTCACTCATAGGCGGGAACTGAACAATGAGATCACTTGGACTCGGGAAGGGGAACATCACACACTGGGGCCTATCATGGGGAGGGGGGAGGGGGGAGGGATTGCATTGGGAGTTATACCTGATGTAAATGACGAGTTGATGGGTGCAGCACACCAACATGGCACAAGTATACATATGTAGCAAACCTGCACGTTGTGCACATGTACCCTACAACTTGAAGTTTAATAATAATAAATAAATTTAAAAAAAAAAAAAAAAAAAAGAATGAATGACCTGGGGATAGGTAGATAACAAATAAGTTTTGGTGAATCACAGTCATTCAACTTGTCATTCAGTAGAGCTAGACTTTTTAATGGGAGAGGGGGGAAATCGTGAAATCAAATATAAAAAATGAGAATGTCTACATCAATTCCAGGTTTTGTATTACTTCATCTTTAAGAAAATTAGAAGTGTTAATTCAAAAGGGGAATTCAGGGTCAAAGGAATACTGAGAAGAGAACCAACTTCGCCCAGAATGCAAAAGTAAAGAAGACATTAAGAAAAGTAAAAGGTGATGTTATTGATAACAGACTATGAAATACAAAAAATGCATATATAAAATATTTGGGGATGACCAAAGGAATGGCAACATAAATTGGATAATTAGAATTGCATGATAAGTAGTCCACATCTGAAAAAATATGGTCTTAGTTTTCAATGAAAAAAGGAGGGGTGTGAATGAAGAAGATAGACTCTTTGGAGATTGTTGGTAAAATTCCTAAGCATGCCCTCTTTTGGACAGTTTACAGTAATAAAGAATGTAGAACTTGGATTTGATGTAGAGGCATTTTAGGGCTTCCTATGAGAGCAAAACTCACAAAAACTTGTTAAGACCCTGTCTCCTTCTAGAGTAGAAGAAAACGTTCCATACTTTCAAATACAACAGCACTACCTCCTACCCTAAGCTTATGATCCTCTCTTTTTCTGGGACAATCTTTAATATTGTTCCTCAACTGTACATTTATGTAGGATTAGTAATGTGACTATGAAGAAAGAAAAATAATAGCCAATCAACACCTATTTTCTGTCTAAGTCATCTCGTTACATGTCACCTCTGTATCCACTTTGTCTCTCCTGTGTCTATGTAGTAAACTCATATATATATATTTCAATAAGTGTATATTGGATATTCGAATGATTTTTTGCACAATCATTTAATGATTGTAGAGGAAACCAGAATATCTAACTTGTGGCAATGAATAATAAAATGATTACTGAAGGATTTAAAATACGTGATGTGGAAAGCCACTGCCAAGACAGAAAGACCATTTTATGTCAAAACATATGGATTTTTTTTTCAAGTAGGAAATAGAAAAGTCAGGTTGGAAGCGGCAGTTTTGTGCTACTTTTGATTTAATATAAACCATGTCTTCATGGTTCATTTTCTTCCTCAAAGTATAAGGCTTATGCAGTTGTTTGGTATATAAAATACATTTTATAACTTAATGTGTTTTAATGAAGCTTGAATTGTAGTTTTAAAATAACACAGAACGATCTCTACAAATGCTAACAATAATGCTCTTTTTTTTTTTTTTTTTTTTAGACAGAGTCTCCCTCTGTTGCCCAGGCTGGCACAATCTCGGCTCACTGCAAGCTCCACCTCCTGGGTTCATGCCATTCTCTTGCTTCAGTCTCCTGAGTACCTGGGACTACAGGCAGCCGCCACCAGATCCGACTTTTTTTTTTTTTTTTTTTTTTTTTTGCATTTTTAGCAGAGACAGATTTTCATCCTGTTAGCCAGGATGGTCTCCATCTCCTGACCTCGTGACCCATCTGCCTTAGCCTCCCAAAGTGCTGGGATTACAGGCATGAGCCACCGTGCCTGGCCATAAATTAGATTTTAATGAGTATGGTGCATATTTTTCATTCATAGCACTTGACACTTGCAACTCTTCTTTTGAAATTACTTACATGCCTATTACTTATTATAGAAACAAAGTTTAATTTAAAAAACCTAATTTACCCCCAGATACTTTAATTGACCTAAATATTTTCCTTAAATGTATGTATTAGTATGTTCATACAGCTATAAAAAAATGCCTGAGCCTGGGTAATTTATAAAGGAAAGAGGTTTAATTGACTTACAGATAAGCATGGCTGGTGAGGCCTCAGGAAACTTACAATCATGGTAGAAGGCGAAGAGGAAGCAAGGCACCTTCTTCACAACAGAAAAGGAAGGAGAAGGGCTAAGAGAATGGAGAAGAGCCCCTTATAACACCATCAAATCTTGACAGAACTCACTCACTATCATGAGAACAGCATGGAGGAAACCAGTTCCATGATGCAATTACCCCAACTTGGTCTCTTCCTTGAGATATAGGGGTTATGATGATTAAAATTTAGGATGAGATTTGGTTGAGGACAAAAGGCCTAACAATATCATTCCATACATGGCCCCTTCCAAACCTCATGTCTTCACATTTCAAAACACAATCATTCCTTCCAAAAGTTCCCCAAAATCTTAATTCATTCCAGCATTAACTCAAAAGTCTAAGTCCAATGTCTCATCTGAGACTCATCTAAGATAAGGCAAGTTCCTTCCACCTATGAGCCTGAAAAGTCATAAGCAAGTTATTTAGTGCCTATATACAATGGGGGTACAGGCATTTGGGTAAATACAACAGTTCCAAATGGGAGACTTTGGCCAAATGAAGGAGCTACAGACTCCAGGCAAGTCTGAAAACCAGTGGGACAGTCAAGTCTCAAAGCTCCAAAATGATCTCCTTTGAATTCATATCTCACATCCAGGACACACTGATGCAAAAGGTGGGATCCCATGGTCTTGGAAAGCTCCACCCCTGTGGCTTTGCAGGGTACAGCTCCCCACCGTGCTGGTTTCACATGCGGGCTTTGATTGTCTGCAGCTTTTCCAGGTGCACAGTGCAAGCTGTCAGTGACTCTACCATTCCGGGGTGTGGAGGATGGTGGATCTTTTCTCACAGTTCCTCTAGGCAGTGCCTTAGTGGAAACTCTGTGTGGGGGCTCCTACCCCACATTTCCCTTCTGCACTTCCCTAGCAAAGATTCTCCATGAGGGTTCCACCTGTGCAGCAAACTACTGACTGGACATCCAGGCATTTTCACACGTCCTCTGAAACAGAGATGAAGGTTCTCAAACCTCAGTTCTTGACTTCTGTGCATTCACAGGCCCAACACCCCATGTAAGCTGCTAAGGCTTGGGGCTTGAACCCTCTGAAGCAATGGACTGAGCTGTACCTTGGCCCCTTTAAGCAATGGCTGGGATGCAGAGTGTCAAGTCCCGAAACTGTCCAAAGCAACAAGGCCCTGGCTCTAGTCCACAAAACCAATTTTAACTCCTAAGCCTCTGGGCCTGTGATGGGAGGGACTGCTGTGAAGACTTTTGACAATCCCCAGAGACATTTTCACATTATCCTGATGATTAACATTTGGTTCCTTGTTACTTATGCAAATTTCTGAAGCAGGCTTGAATTTCTCCTCGGGACATGGATTTTTTTTTCTATCACACTGTCAGACCAAATTTTCCAAACTTTTATGCTCTCTTTCCCTTTGAAACATAAGTTCCAATTGCAAAACCATATCTTAGTGAATGCATAAAACTGATTGCTTTTAAGAGTACTCAACTCACCTCTTGAATGCTTTGCTGCTTGGAAATTTCTTCCACCAGATACCCTAACCATTTCTCTCACTTTCAAAGTTCCACAGATCTCTAGGGCAGGGGCAGAAAGCCACCAGTGTCTTTGCAAACACACAGCAAGAGTCATTGTTGCTCCAGTTCCCAACAGGTTCCTCATCTCTATCTGAGACCACCTCAGCCTGGACTTTATTGTCCGTATTACTATCAGCATTTTGGTCAAAATCAGCTAACAAGTCTCTAGGAAGTTCCAAACTTTCACACATTTTCTTGTCTCATTCTGAGTCCTCCAAACTGTTCCAACCTCTGCCTGTTACCCAGTTTCAAAGTTACCTCCACATTTTTGGGTATCTTTATAGAAACACCCCACTTTCTGTGGTACCAATTTACTGTATTAGTTTGTTTGCATACTGCTATCAATAACTGACTGAGACCTGAGTAATTGAGAGAGGAAAAAGGTTTAATTGACTCACAGTTGAGCATGGCTCGGGAGGCCTCAGAAAATTTACAATCATTGCAGCAGACAAAGGGGAAGCAAAGCACCTTCTTCTCAAGGTGGCAGAAAGGAGAAGTGCCAAGCAAAACGGGAAAAGTCCCTTATAAAACCATCAGACCTTGTGAGAAGTCACTCATTATCATGAGAACAGCATGCATGCGGGAAACCACCCCCACGATTCACTTACATCCACCTGTCTCTCCCTTGACATGTGGAAATGATGGGGGTTATAATTCAAGATGAGATTTGGGTTAGGTCACAAAGCTTAACCATATCAATGCATACCTAAACATAATTTAGAATGCTAATGTAAAGTATCTTTTTCCACGCAGAAATCTATGAATATGCATTTTCTTTTCCCAAAATTAATTTTAAATTTATAAAATGTTAATACGATAATTAAAGACTTTAGAAATGTGGGGACAGAGACTTAGTCATTTCACATTCTGATTTATATTTATCAAATAAGAATTGGTATAGCTATGGTGGTTGATACATTATTGAAATACTTTAGTAGAGGAGAAATAGTCCTTAAAAGGGTCCTCAAATCCCATCACCCAATAGTGCCCTTCATACCCCAAACCTTCTCAAAGGATGCTCCAACTTTCATATATTTCTGCCCAATACAGTCACTTCATTTACATGCTTTAGGATTAGGCCAGTTTTGATTCTGATTGATAATGCTCATTAATCTTTGGAATGACATCATTGATTATGATGAAGAAGAGCAAGATGGTACTTCACTGGATCCCACTATCACCACTATTTCCATACATCTTTAGTAGCATTAAACTTTCTCCGTTAGGTCCAGAAGAAACCATTTGTGATTTGATATTTATTATTTCCACACTTTGGAATATATCTTCCAATATACATTCCATTTACTACTTCTTTGTAATTATTAAATAATATTACAGTGTGTGAGGTTTCAAGAAGTAGTAAGATAATGTTACGTTTAAAATAACAGAACAAAGAGAGGTCTCTATTCTTTTTCTTCTCAGTTCACAAGGATAAGCTGCCAAGTGCAAGGAAGAATAAGCAGAGTCGTAAAAAAGATATCTAAAGGGATATCTGATTGCTCAGATATCAGAGAAATGGAAGAGTCTTGTCTCCAAATACTTGTGTCAAACAGCAGGTTTTCACCATGTAGAGTGAAAGCAGAAGTTTCTCATGAACATCTTTTGCATCACAGTAAGGGGAGAGAGAGAGAACAGAAACACACAAGCATGCCATGTCACTTGGTAAGTGTCATAAGCATTTCATTATTCCATTCGCTCTACCTTATTAATCAAGTGAATTTCAACAGATTACAATACAGGACATGGTATTTTAGAACTATAAAAGCAGATTCTAAAGTTTGTGAGAAGTTAGTAAGAAAAATATTCAAGAAAAGGTAAGAAAATTATGAAAAAGAAAGGGAAATTGGTGTTAAGGATTATTTGCTCTACCAATTATTAAAACACGAAAATTAATCATAAGCATATCTAATATTTTCTGTGCTCTGCTTAGTGCCAAGTATTTGAAATGCTATGATGTCAGTTCTTAATGATTATCTTTGCTTGAGCAAAGGTCAAGGTACAATCTGCTTTAAGATGATGTAGTAAGTCCAGGTCCAGGCAGTGACACACCTTGGAAAAAGAACAGAGGAAGGTTGCTTCCCTGAGTGAAAATTAGGTGGTTTGATGGTGGAGTTATTTTTACTAGGAAAGAAAACTAAGATGTCAGCTCACAATTGCATTTTTTATTATTTAGTAAATTTATTATTTTGCATCTTATATAAGAATTATATGTCAAATACTTACATATGCCCTGCTAAGCCTAAACATTCAGGTGTCTATTTCCTCTTCCCAATTCAGAATTCTTATTGCTTCCTCCATCAAAGAAAAATCACAATATTTAAGGTTTATAATTTCAACACATTTCTGTATATTTTTATAAAATATATCCCTAAAGAATAGATTGTTCTTTTATATGTTTAAAACTTTATCTGGTACAATGCTCTCTGAATTTTTCTGGAAATTATATTTTTCCCCCTCTCAAAATTATATTTTTCCCCTCTTGTTAGTTATACTCATGTTGATATGTGTGGCTCTATTCCATTTAATCTTTATTGTTGTATTATATTCATTCCTCTGTTGTACAGCTGTGAAAATTTCACTAGTGTAACTCTTAAGAGTAAAAAATTTCTGGTAATTAAATACCAGGTGTTTTCACATTCAGTAGATCTTGTCCAACAGTATTCATAAGTGGTTATACTAAATTATATTTGCTTCAGCAGTTTAGAGGCTTTCCCATTACAGAACAAGCAGCACTACATTTCAGATCTTCAAATTTCAGATTTCAAACTGTTGCCCAGATTTTGAGTGTGAGCTTTTATCTCTGTATTTCAGTTTCCATTTTCCTTACCTGAGCTGATTCATTTCATGTACTTGCTGATGATTCAGTTTACTTTTTCTGTATATAGCTTTGTCATAGCCAGTTTTTCTATCATGTTTTACCAGTTGATTTGTAAAAGTTCTTTTTCTTTTTAGTAACACATTTTATCAAGATGCTCCCTTGTAAGGTATTTGTATTTTTAATTGTGCTTTATATATTAAGCACATATTTATTGGAAACTGATATTTGTGCATGGTATGAGGTAGGAATTTGTATAATTTTAGTAGACACCTAAAGATTTCTAACTGATGAATTGACTAGTTATCCTTTCCTGATTATACTGCAAAGTAATTTCAATTGAATGTTGAGTCTGTGTTTAGGAATTGGCATGTGAGCCCTCTTTTCCATTGTTTTGATCTGTTTATTAGTATAACAACAGCACATACCTTTTATTACTATAGTTCTTTAAGTATCTTTCTCTCTTTTTCCACAAGCATCAGTTTGTTTTCTTGCAATCTGTCTATCCTAGTCCATTGCTCTTATAAATACATAAATCAACTTATCAAATGTTAAATAAATCATTATTATTTTGATTAGAATTGTTCAGGTTTAAAAATTATTTTATAATTTGGGTGGAATAGACATGTTTGAAGTATTAAAAATTAGTTTCACACATGAACGTACTATTGCTGTAAAGTTGTAAACACATTCAGGTTTGCATTGATGTCTTTCAACAAACATATATAACTTTTTTCATTTAGAAGTGTATTCCTAATTTTAAACCATATTTTCACTGTATCCTTTTCTATGTTTAGATAAGTTTAGATGCACAAATACTTGTTACAATTGCTTACAGTATTCAGTATAATAACAGGCTGTACAGATTTATAGCCTGGGAGCAATAGGTTACACAATACATCCTAAGTGTGTAGTAGGCTATACCATCCAGGTTTATGCAAATACAGTCTATGATGTTCACACAATAAAATTGCCTAAGGATGTATTTTTCAGAATGTATCTCTATCATTAAATGATACATAACCATCTATAAAACAAACACCATATGTTGCACTTATGTTCATAAAAAACGTTGGTTGGTGAATACCTTTATTTAATACCCTTAATTGATTTTTAATAACAAGGTATATTATTGCATAAGTATCATTGGGAAGTGAAGTATTTCTAGTTTTTCCTTTTATAATGTTCCTTGAGATAGTATGTTGTTGGTAGAATTATCTATTTACAAATATCTGTTAGAAATTATGTAAAAATCTCTGGGTCTGGTATATTTTAGGTAGATATTACAGGACTTAATCCAATTTGATAATGGTAATAAGATTACCATATTTATCCTTTTATTGAGTCAAATACACACACATAATTCATATAGAAATTTTAAAAATATATTTGTTCTTTAAGTTAGCAAATTACTTTGTCCTGATAATTTGCATTATGTTGTGTGTAAGGTTGTGAATTATTTTTTTAGTGATATTAAGAACCTACAGTAAGTATAATAGTGATGTTGAAAATTACTGAGAGTTTCTTTATGGCTGAATATACGGTTTTTATATTGTTCCACACAACACTGGGAAGAGTATATTGCAGGTAATTGGTGTATGAATGTTCTACATATGTCTGTACATAAGCCTGCTTAATTCTATAATTCAAACCTTCTAAACACTATTGCATTTTTGTTCACTTTGGTGCTAATATGGTGATGGTTTTTCTTCATTTAGTTTGGCCAAATTATTATTCTTCTTATTATATCCATGCTTGCTTTATTTTGTACTTTGTACTGAAAATTCTAATATTAAATGTCCTGGAAATTCTAATTCTGCTATGTAAATTTTGATGTCATGTTTCCAAAATATTAAATTTTGAGAAATTTTCATATGTCTGATGCATAATCTTTTGTAGTCCTGTTTGAGGGCATGTAGTTGGACTGTTGATTTTACTTTGCATTTGCCAGGTGTCCCAGGATGCTAGAATAACTGAACCTCTTGCTCTTCATTTCTGAGTTTGTGGTTTCCTGGCCTCTGAACTATTGCAATTTGAAACCTTAAATCAATGAATATAATAACCATACCTTGATTCCAAGTTCTCAGTAGGGACTTTTCTTTCCAATCTAGAAACAGTTATGAACTGTTACACTTAGCTTATTTTCATCATTTCCTTGCAACAGATATCTTCCAGTCTACTTGTTGCTAATGGTGTTTCTTCAAGGAATCCTGCAGCATGCAAGGATTTAAGTTCCATTTCCCCCTCCTCAACTTGTAAGCTAACACAAAGGCCCGTGTTCCGAAGCAGCTTTAAATTTTAAGGCTCTGTATCTTGCTATCAGCCCGTATCACCAGGGCAGCTTCAGGTGCCTGTCTTAATCATCCATTCTAGTTTTTATGTGTTGTTCTTCTAAGACTTTGTGAGTTTTACTTCTAACCAATAAATTAAAATGATATTTGTTATATTTTATGCGGCAATTTTAGATATTTTATTCTGGGGGTTTTACTCAAAAACATTTAATTTTCGCTGTTGCCAAACAAAGAAACACCATGTAATTCCAAAGATTTATAAATTTGCTATAAAGACCAACTTGAAATATTTTACACATTAATTAAGAATAAATATTTTATAGATATTTGGGAAAAATTTTACTATTTACCTTTTTAAAATCTTATAGCAATATTGCATAATTATAACAGTATGGTATTGTGAGTGACTTAACCATACAGGAATAATAATATATTTTTAGATTTCCTAAGCCTTGTAAAATAAAGGCTTTCATAAACCAAGAAAAATAATATTTAAATAATATTTGTTAATAATTATGGCATTAAGAAATGATTCTATAAAACACCATGAAAATGAAAAACTGTAAGGTGTTATTAAAGACTTTCTATTGTTAAAGAAAATTAAAGACTCAGAAGTAATTTTAACAATGCAAATCTGAAATGCTTTTTGATTATTTAACCAGCAGAATAAATCTAGAATTTACTCTTTTTTGCTAAATCCTTTATTATACCCATGTTTAAAACTAATTTGACTGGCTCCCTCTGTATGTATCAGTTCTTGATATACATTAATGAATAAGAAATAAAATATTTTCGCTCATAAACTTGCTTATGTTATAATGTGGGAAGCTGAAAAACAGATCGTAAGAATACAAATAAAACTCATTTTTAAATAAATGCAAAAAGAAATAAAGGAAAATAGGTAGCCAATAAATGCTCAGGATGAGAGCAATTTTAAAAATGATTGTCAAGAAAAGTCTGCTTTGGAGGTTTTATTTTAACAGAGACATGATGATTGGAAGAAGAAAGTCATTATAAAACATAGGGAAGAACTGTCCTAGAAATGCAATGATGAGAGCAAATTTAGCCTGTTGTGTTCCAGAGACATCACCAGTGTGGCTGATGTGACAGTACAGGAGAAAGTGGTAAACATGAAGATGGGAGCAAGGCAGGGCCAGTTCACATGTGGGCTTGGGGGTGGGTTGTCTACATAAATCAACAAACAGCTATATCTTTTTGCGTTAAATCTTTGTGGGTACGTAGTAGGTGTATATATTCATGGAATACATTAGATGTTTTGATACCAGCATGCAATGTGAAATAGTGTAAACCAAGACTGTCCTAGGCATACCAGGTC
Source organism: Chlorocebus sabaeus (assembly GCF_047675955.1). Lineage (NCBI taxonomy): Eukaryota > Metazoa > Chordata > Mammalia > Primates > Cercopithecidae > Chlorocebus > Chlorocebus sabaeus. The sequence goes on along the minus strand of NC_132910.1, from coordinate 86,579,397 downwards.
AAACTGCTGCACTGACTGTAGATCAAGGTACGAATGTTTTCCATGAAGAGTTGATGTGAGTTGATTTAGTATATAAAAGGTAACTCTGCTGCTCTTCCATTAATCTACTGTATTCTTTGAGATCGAATATGTGAAAAAAGGAATGAGGTAGCAGGAGAGGAAACATTGAGACCAATAAGAGACCCATGAAGCCATCCAAGAGAGAATAATGACAATTAGGATTAGGAGGGTCCCTACTGATCACATGCAGATTCGAACGTCTTAAGAAAATTGGAAGGTGCAAGTAGTAAATTTGCTTTTGGTAATGAAATAATATTTATGTGTATAATTTATTCTCAACCATAGTTGTGTACTCAATATTGACAAATTTTATTTTGTATTTATAAGATACAATGATTTTTCTACAGGTTAAAAGTGATTGCAATTAATACCAACTATAAATCTTACATCAAATCTTATATTGCATAACATCATTTTTATGTTTTTTAAATTCTATTCATTCACAAGAGTGGAGGTTAAGGATGTATGATGTATGAAGGAGTGGAAATAGTATAAATTCTGGAGTTAAGATAATTGTCATTTAAATAGTATCTGTCACTAGCAAGCTGTGCTTTTTTCAACATTTACTAATCTGTCTGAGTCTTAGTATATTGTCTTTTAATGAGCTGAAAATTGAAAGATCACAATATAAAGGTGGTCTCATCCTAAATGTTCACAAAAGTGATGTCATTTTTTATTTTGATTTCTTTAGAAAGAGGATCTTACTCTGTCACCCACACTGGAATGTGGTGCCACAATGATAGCTCATTGCAGCCTCAAACTCCCGGGCTAACGCAGTTCTCCTACTTCTGTTTCCTGAGTAGTTGAGACCACAGGTGTATGCCACCATGCCCAGTTGGTTTCTTTTTATTTTTTGTAGAGATAAGATGTTGTTCTGTTGCCCAGACAAGTCTAAACTCCTGGGCTCAAGCAATCCTTCATCGCCTGACCTTCTAAAACACTGAGATTGAAGGCATGAGCAACCATGTCTGGCCAATTGTAGTTATTTCTATGATCATCAACAGTGTTATCATTCACTTAAATCTGGATCAGGGGGTTTCTGTTAGCACCAGATTTTGAAAAATGGATATGGTTTTATCCAAGTAAATTAATGAGGTTCTCAAAAAAATCTAACTACCAGAATCTGGCAGAATTCTCAAAATAGAATAGAGCAATTTTAAGTTAAATCAGAGTTATTTATACAGGGCCAGATTTTTCCAAATATTTGCATAAGAATTTTTATACACACACACAAAAATAGTACTACTAGAGTTATCTTGCTTACTTGCTTTTTATTTATTTATTTAGTTTTTTGAGATGGAGTCTCAGTCTGTCACACAGGCTGGAGTGCAGTGGTGTGATCTTGGCTTACTGCCACCTCTGTGTCCCAGGTTCAAGCAATTCTCCTGCCTCAGACTTCCCAGTATCCGGGATTACAGGAAACTGCTACCACGACCAGCTTATTTTTTTGTATTTTGGGTAGAGATGGGGTTTCACCATATTGGCCAGGATCATCTTGAACTCCTGACCTCAAGTGATCTGCTCACCTCGGCCTCCCAAAGTTCTGGGATTACAGGTACGAGCCACTGCGCCCAGAGCTTACTTGCTTTTTTAATGATTAAGTGCTAGGTACATAATTGAGAAAGAGAGGGGGGAGAAAAAAAGAGAAACCCAATGCAAAAGATCAAATAATATTATTCATAATTATGAGCAATTATACAAGTTATTGTTATTAAAATTAGAAAATAGTCTGTTTTAAAAAGTACTTTTATATTATTGCATTGAACTTCCATTAGGTTCAAAAAAGTAATACTGCAACTATGTATAAGACAGAAAACTAAGAATCATAGAGATTAGTTGACTTTTCCAGGACCGTATGGCAAATTAACAGTAGAAATTGAATAGCAGTGTATGCTTTATAATCTCATTTAAACTC